>NW_019211460.1:32615097-32699697 GCF_002443255.2 Varroa destructor | reverse complement strand
GGCAAAGAATTTTATGGTTTCTGGAAATGTACTGAACAGAAACTGGGTCATTTCCGTTAACGAACAACTCCCTTCCGTCTTCCGCAGTGTGAGTAAGACCAGTTTTTCTGGGTACCCCATCATCGTGATGCTACTTACATTTGCTGATAGATAGACTGTTCTATCCTCAGCCCCTACTGTTGATACTTGAAGTGCACTAACTATCGTTTACATTGAACGTATTACATTTAGATAGAGATGCATGCGTACACAGAGCAATTATTATTCAAATGTGGCGAATGTATTGAAAATGATTGAAGCATAGCCGCTTATATATGCACGTACGCCCATCAACGTGTGTAGAAATTTAAAAAATCGGGCTGTTTATAGCCTAAATGTAATGGTACAATTGTTTATTACTATTAGATTATTTCACAATTGAATTTAAAAAAAACGATAATAATATGTTTTCTTTGCTTGAAAAAATTATGTCTACTTGTTGGCTGTCTTATGTGATTAGACTATAGACATGCCAGTATTACTGGCTGACTGAGTCTCTGAGGCAAGCCGTCCCATTTATGGGATAGAAAGCTCATCATTTAGGATTCGATCTTCGAGTAAACTGGCTGTAATCCCGACCTTTCCCAAAAAGCACTTAACCTAGGCCAGGCAATACGAATTTTGTTGGTGTCTGCGCCCAGAAAACGGCCACGCCCAGAAAAACGAATGACACGTTTGTATCTGATCTCACCCTGAAACAACATCTTCAGTTTCGCTTATCTAATATGTCATACAGTTTAACTAATTCCTGTTCACGTCAAAAAAGCGTGTGCACTCAAATAATATCGTCGACTGCTAAGCAGACTTCACTCTTCATTAGCTTCATCTATTATAAGCTACGTTCATGCGTTTGGTCTACCACGATGCTGCCTTTTTGTGAGTTGCGTCCGTGAAGTATAAATTCCGAAAACATCGAATTCTAACGCCCCAGTGCACTGCTTTACTGTCTAATGTGAGCAACACTGTCGTTAGCGCTCACGCGACTACAAAGCAGTACGAGCCAATTTAGCGAATCTGTTTCACGGGAAACATCGCTCCAGTGACGGTGACGCGAACCATAAGGGCGGAACATGTGGAATATTTAAACAAAAATAGACAGTATTTTGACTGGAAATTCGACGCAGCGACGCCCAGCTAAACATGAGTCGCCATCATGTTTGTTATTTTATTGTAGACTAAACGAGAAATAAACGGAGATCTGAGCAATTTTCTTTGACGGCCAGTAGAATTCATTCCTTAAGCAGTTTTTATGAAGATTACTGATGGTTTACATTCTGACCCTGATATTTATTACTGAAAAACATTTTACCTTCATGTCTGAGAGAGGTCTCCGGAGGCCCCAATTTTCAATCATAGCTATGTAGATATGTATTTCGTGTTGTAATGAGCTGCTCCATAGATTAGTCCCTTCAGAATACGTTCAACTAGTTAAAGGGGTGCTTAAAGACTGTCAAGTGGGTGCAAAAAATATTACCTTTTTTCAGTGCAGTAATTGCGTGGTGCTTTTTTTGTGAGTCTCAATATTATAGCTAGAAGAAGTGCGTATTTGAAGTCAGTAAACGCATTTCTATACAACGCCAATGATGTCAACAAAAATTGTGCGCCGTTGCAAATTCAGTCGTCGTCGTCTGCAACACTACCCTCTCTTTATTTTGAAGCTTTAAATTATATATATATATGGTCAAACCAACGTCGTTACCACGCATGTTTTTAATGTAGATAAAGCTCGCTTTCTATTCTATTGTTATGGTAGTAACGATTGGATGAAGAAAAATGAAGCACGCCAAACGGTAAAGGTAGAAATAAAAAACGGTGTTAATTCCCATAACTATATTCGTCGTTACTACACCTATTGGTCCAGACTCTAGGTCTCAAAACATTGTGATTTAATTACACATAGCATACAGGGCGCCGCTTTACTGTCGAAGTCCTGCGCGCAGAAATATTCAGATCTCGCTTCGACCAGCTATTTTTCAATTAATTTAGATGACATTGGGAATATCTACAATACTGTACTAGTGCTTCCAAAATTACTTCTTAAAATACCATTTTTGTTTCGTTATGTGCCAGCTTTTACTTGCCATTTAGGACCACTGAATCGAATATTCTATATAGTTAATAATTTCGTTACGACGAAAAACTTCTTGTAATAAATACAGTGGGCGGCGCAAGCAAACGTTTCGTAGCCGTCCACGCGACCTGGGCCGTCCTTTGTTTTCAGATAGCAAAGTAGTGGTTCAAGGTCCTATAGACCTCTCCTCGAAAATAAATATGGAATCAAGCTTGACAACATCTCGAGGAGCAATTTTTCGTAGTGCAGCTGTTGTGAGTATCGTTTCCATCCTACGGTCGTTATGTACGATATGGAACGACGTACGAATTGGGACTAAGTGTCTGCTTCATATTACAGTATGAGGCAAATTCTTTATACTCAAGCAGACAGAGGCAAGGCAAATTACTGCAATTTCAAGCGATTTGGAATTCTAGTCGTTGAACCGCACGGTTATTATCGATTAGCATAATCGATAACAACCGTTCGAAAGCCATTATATCGTTATTTCATATTTAACTAGACGTTACGATGAGGCCGCAAAAAAATGCGTTTATACATAATAAATTGCTACTGATGATACTGCTCCTATTAGTATAGCTGACTCGCTTATAGTGCGCAGCTGTCAAAAAAATAGTCTATCAATTATCACCGGATATAATAGATATTCTAACATTGTCAACATTACATTATGTACTAAATACTCGATTGTGTGCATAAATAGGGAAAGATGAATATAACGCTTTGTTTGATCTGCTTAATTTCTCCACGTGACCCACTACGTCTACACGAGGGGGAAGGAAAGGATATGTTACGCATACGAATATAGATGGTGTACGTCAGTAACAAGGTTAAATCATCATTAAAAATTGTTTGTATAACACTTCGGCCCAACGATTGACGAGCACTTAATCGAATAAATATGGCTCTTGTATATAGATATCACGTATGATAATATAATTTTTCGTGCTCCCGCTATCGTTTCGTTTCTCCAACTACTGCTCCGCTGGCAGCTCTGAGCTACAACAACAGCTAAATAAATGCCTGACCCTGAAATTAACCTCTGGTATTGCCGGCATCATCAGCATCGTCAACAATATCAATTCAAGCAATCTTCATCGGAACCATTACCATCAATTTCTTATCTCTGCTCGGACGTCCCTGTCCGTGCGGCTTTAACCGCCCAAATGCGTAGCGCAGAACACAACGTACCCCGAAAACGGTGATTGTTCCGCCATCCAATCACCCGGGTCGGGTCAACGACTGCACGTGAAGAGTAAATTCGCATGAGGCGAGATAGCGAGCGTTCGAAAGAAAATTAGCTAGGGAAAGGGAAAGAGAGGGTGAAAAAATGCAGATAGAAAAAAATAGAAAGAGAAATCACCAGAACTATTCTGACAGGCGATGACAACGACGACGGAAGAGGCCAGCACGAGGAAAAGCAGCTGGGGGAGGGGACGTTGCTGCAGGGAAACGAAAAATGAACCAAGATGATGCTAACCATTGTGGTGATACAGCTGCCGCTACTGCAGTTCATACTAATGGTGATGATGATCGAGAAGATCACGCTGCAGAAAAACGGCAAAGCGGGACCAAGACGATGAACAGGATCAACCGTGATTGGATAGAAAAATATGACGAGTGTAAGCGATTCTGATTGTCCTCCGTAATGGCGCACATAGTACATTCGTGTCATCTCTAAGATTACACACAGTGCATACAACAATACCATGGCTAACGTGCCAGCGATTGTGATGCACGCTGAATAAGATGCCGAGGCGTTGTGTTCCGCTTTTGTAACAGCAAATGAGAAAGATTAGATTATAAAAAAACAAACGTAATGGTTGTATTATTGTTGTATGTGTTGCAAAACATCAAGTATAAGGGTATAAACACACGCATGCAATATATAAAACATTATAAAGTTATCAAACAAATTAGGGTGTGGAACAAATTGTATACAAACCCCTGTAACCCTGAATAAATATTATATTTAATAGCTGGTTCAGTGAGAATATAGGAAAAATAGGCAGATGTATACGTCTCGATCTATATATCGATACATAGATCGAGACATACATATTTCCTATGTGGGCCTGCGGTCCATAGTTGGTGATCTTTTAACAATGCGCTCACATTTGCTTGGCTGTATATTTTCCAGATTTCTTTAGCGCTTATTAATAGTTTCTCGACATAATAAGTTAAGTAAGTGTTGTTTTTTTTCGGTTCATTTGGGCCAGCTGTTCTTAGCAATGACTGATATAGAAGAAATTTATTGCATATTCGAAATATTAATTGGCAACTATTAAGTGGCTTATCAGTGGTTTTAAAAATCGAAAACAGTGTATGTATTGGTTGTACATGAAAGAACTAAAACTACTATCATTTGGTACATTTATCAGCTGCAGTGCCTGCCGGCTTTGGATTTTAACATATTTTTCTCACGTCCTTTATTTCCAGTCACAAAATTCCACGTAAATAATTACAACAGTACTATGGGGTAGGCGTGTGCTAATGCTAATGAATGTAAGTGCTTTATCGTTATTGCGAACATGGGTTTGTTGTTCCACTTGGCTTATTGAGCCCAATCAGAAAAGAACGGTATCTTATCCAGGTGTTATCTTCTATTTTTAAACGTACCGTAATCTTTTTCGACTTAAATTTGCTGTATCTACTTATATGTGCGGATATAAAATAAAAATTTTACATCTAGATAAGAAAAACATTAAGTGAAACTATTTATCCACTTCTATATATATATATATATATATAAGGCTGTTACAAGAAAATCCGGTGGATTTTAAAACTGAATAATTTTTTCTTCATAATTGGGCTACAATTGTGATTTCTTAATATGTGTACCGACCATTCACGGTCCCATATATAATTCCTCTGTTTATGATTTCTCAAAGCAAGTCGATAGTGAGATATGCTCTTTTATCTTTCTAGGGCGTAGAAAGCCCCATCGCGCAGTCCTCGATTGATAGAATAAGCGGGTTGAAGCCAATGGTGGACAACAGCTTTGTCCAATTCAGGAAATAGTAGAGGAAACGGTGACTTCGGTTGGCGTGCCAATGGTCCATATGTCTCTCGAAACACTTACGATGGTCGGCTACGTTCATTGACTTATTTTTGGCGAATATCTTACACTAGAAGATGCCTCTAATGTACATTCCCCCGTCCATTTTTGTCCTTTGGATCTCATGATCTAATCATTCCCTCGTTCGTTTTTGACACTCTAATTTCCATTCTTTGCAACGTCCAGATGCTGTACTTACACGCGAGGTCTTCTTGCCTAATCTCTTCACCAATTTTCGATAAATTTCCACGCCGCCGTGGCCTTCTACTTTGATCCATTATATATTGAGTCGACTAGAAGGTGCAGCCCCTTCGTAAAGGAGTATTTTGAGGAAAACAGGGCAGGAAAGCAGGGGGAATAGTCATTTGTTAAAGCCATGCCTCAACTTTATGTAGTCGGCCTCCCAAAATTTTTGCACAAACAGAAAATCACATGTGAAGTTTGTGTCTGGTTTCGACTAGAGGTTAGCATACAAACTGATGAGATATATTAATGCATACATTCTTCTAATAGCCCAATCCTTGCGAATACTATTGAAAGGATGAATATCGTCGCATTCGGCCATCACTCGAGCATAAAATCTACCGCGAATATTCTAGGGAGCAACAATAATCTTTCATTGTATTTTGCTATGAATATTTGTATAGAGAAGCATACTAATAAGTCTTGAAAAGATAGTAATTCATGTAGGAGGTGCAGTACGAGGCGATCTAGAGACTGCACGGAAATGAGCACATTGAGACATATACTCGAATTGAGAAGCCGATAACATACTAAATATCGCAGCAGGAACTTTTGAACCGTTAAAACGACAGTACGGACGTTTTCAAACAAAGCCATGTCCTTTTTTCCTTTTACTTTTTACGAACAGTAATATTGTCGTTATAAGCTATTCACGCTACCAGCGAATATTTCTGCGAAAAAAAACATTTAGAGTGCAGTTTGTATGAGTGCTTGGGTGCCAGTGGGCTAGAAACTGAAGATCTACACCAAAGTTGAGGCTCGACTTACTTCACACTCGGTATTCGTATATGCTGCTACAGTATCTGCATGAACACCTCGTAGAAATACCTGATGATGACTACAGGACGATTCTAGTGGAGAAAAATGCCAACAAGCCCGATACAAGTAAGCACTCGCTCCTTGATTTGATGACAACGGCATTTAGATTAACGATTATTTTACTTGTGTATGTATGTATATATATAACTGAATCGATTATATTTATCCGTGCCATACCTACTAAAGGCCTGAACTGTATCTGTTAATTGAATTTGGCAAATGTCGCCGCCGCAGTTTTCGACGTAGTAACATAGCAATTGGACGCTTTTGCACTAAGACCCATATAAATAATTAGCCCAATTCCAGCCCAGTGAAATTTTAATTATAAGTTGGCCTACATTTTGCCAGGAGAAAAATTGCCCACTTGACGTTGTAATTGTCTAACCAATTTGGAGACGATGCGCAGATCGAATACAGAAAATTTACTGCGCATATCTTTCGATGCCATGGATTATGGCCTGTTATTGTGACAACGATGTGCCACTTGGGACACGATACATATTTATAACACTCATTTGCTGCTGTCTTAATCGTGATTCATGCTACATTTATGATTCTACGTAACTTTTACACACTCATTTTTAGAGCAATAGTATATGGGTACAGAAATTGCTCGTTACATAGGATCGCTTTGTACGCCATGCATATGGAATGAGCTTTTATTTCGGCAGAGTTACCCCAACAATAATTATAGAAAACAGGATTATAAATAAACGTGTAAGCCTGCGGTACTGGCCCTGATTTTTGCTTTCTACCGTGCCATTTAAAGAGCGAATTAGTTCACGCTTCAGTTAATGACTAGCTGCGTGCCTGACTCAGTAAATATATAAACGCTATTTAATGAACTGTATGTAATTGTTATTGTTCTTCTTCTTTTTTGTCGAACCCGTTCGTTCTGCGCAATTTTCACTCATATTTTTTACCGGTTTTTCCTTACTTATCAGCTGTGACGGTGTGAAGTTCTCAGGAGATGTGGGTCCTTGCTGGGCTGGCCGCGGGCAAACAGAACACCTGCGTTTATGCTGAAGCAGGTCACGTAGCAAACCATATGAAACTGAACCGTGGACAATGATGGACGTCAAAGTTGCTCCTAACCAGCATCTGGCAAAACCCAATCTAAATCGAAAAGTTGCTTAAAAGACGCAATAGCAGACTAAGCCTATGCACCAGTAGTATTAAGATTAAACCGTACCGTAGTGTTACTTGTCATTGAATGTAAGCGTACAGATATTTGACTTTATCATTACTATAAACAAAAGTAACGACTTTTTAGACCTTGCATACGGACGTATGTAGTCTTCTAGAAGCAGAGACTGCTAGCTATTACGGAATGAGGCCCTAACGTTGTTTTCATATTTTTGTCGCTTCTTCAAGACAGATGACGATTGAATTCTTCGTTTATCACTTAATTTTTTATACGGCATTATAGGTTGCGTTATGTAGATGAATATCATATGCAAGATTAAAACGATCATTAATTAAGGTAATGCTACGCTTAATTTGAAAATGATATTAGGGAAAACGTGAAAAAGGAACGAAGACATAAAATTATCGATGGTAATAGCGTTGGCATGGTAGTGAAATTGACGCATGATGAAAGAGCTAATTACACAATTTGCCGTGAAGGTGGAAGTTTTATCACAAAGGTTGGCTAACGCTTTTTGTAGAAAACGTCATTAAAATCATTCTTTAGTTTTACGCATTCTATTCTGTTTTCGTTTTTTAATTTTTATTTTTTAGTATTGCGTATCGTTCTGACCGCATTTATTACATGCTGTTGAGATGAGGATGTATGGTCGGATCATTAAAGGGAAGTTAGATATTCCAGTAACGGAACTAGCCCTTCAGCGTGTCATGCCGTTGCCAAAGCAGACCTAACAGTGTGTTTTAACATGGGATTTATTCATGGTATCATGAGGCTTTTTCAATCCATTATGACGCGAAATATTTACTGCTAGAACTGACAAACAGATATATATTTTATACTATTGGCCACAGTAGCATAAAATATATCTCTAATCTACACACTTGCCAGTCACAAAACTAAGAGTATCTTCCGCACGGATACAGCGGTCCATACAAGATGTATCCGGTATGAGTTAGTAAGTTATCTACGTGATCAAATGCCTTTCATATCAACATACAAGAAGCATTTTGTTACTGCAGCTGTAAATACACAACTCATAATAGTAAAGTGATGCTCCCCGTTCCCGCTGAGTGCTGCTTATCAGTCGCATTTCTATAAAGTTAAAACATGCATTTAGTGTCCTCGAATAGAGCTAGGCGTTTTTATAGGACCATGGCCGACAATCAAGATATTGCTTTTGAATTGCATTACCTAGTATGCATGCGCCTTGATAGGCCTGAACAACAACATACGAGTGGCAACAACGAGTATGTAATTTAAATTTGAAAGAAAATCTGATCGATGTTTGTTAATATATATTATGAATACAAGCATAAATAAATAAGTACTCGGCATTTTGTGTATTTTATTTTGATCGTAGTGTGTAATGCATTAAACCGCAGGAAGACGTATCCACAAAATTTCTCCATCCAGGATTCACTAATTGTATTGCTGGACCCAAAAAAATTACTAATTTGCCTCCATGTACGAAGAACATAGGATCAAGATGAGAGTATCGGAACACTTCGCAGAATGCACTACTTATTTTCAATCTTAGGCATAGCGTTCACAGAAATTACGATCTTATTTTGCATGTAGCGAAATTTCTCTTTATTACGGATAAGTAAAGTTTCGCTGCTAGACTACTGCTAAAGAATCGACGATAAACGAAATCTAAATGTGCAAGAAGAAATTAGTCAGTCGTTCGCACTCTACCACAAAATTGTAGAGAAGTAGCAAAGAATGCTGGAAATGATGACTAAATTACATCGTGCATTGGTGTCGAGCAGGCAGACAGGTAGCCTTCAGAAAATTAAGTGGTTGTTCTATTTGCTAACTGAATTATACTCCAGGACCTAGTTTAAATTGCCTTAAAAATAACACGTTTTGAAAATTGCGAAGGCCTTTTTATGATGTCAAATTACACGCTCAATTTACCGAACGCTACTCCAGTCGATTTAAGCAAAGAAAAAATATTCGTTCCAGCTTACTTAAAGGGATTTGCGAAAGGTCGGCTGCATTGAGGACAATGATTATTAATAACGTATAAACTCCATATTTACGTAAGTAACAATGGAATCCTTTTGTTACAATTAGGCGAATAACGAAACATACAAATATGCCTGTAAATGCGACATCCATATGCATTTATTTAACGGCCAACCATGGCTTTAATAGTGGACAACTGAACTGAACAAAACAGTCTATAAACATGTGGATATTTTATTGGTACGTGCTTACTTTTGTTAATTGCTTTTTTATTTATTGTTTATCAAGTGTTTTATACTTTCTAAAAGCTTTTTTCTATGGTCTACAAGATCCATGCTAGAGAACTGTTTTGCCCAAATCACAAACCTTTTCATCTAAGATGGGTATGATGGCTGACAAAACACAAAACTTTCGATACCTGGTTTGTTTAAAATCTCTCCCTGATATTGAAAGGTTAACTGAGTCTATGGTTAGTATATGAAGTTTATTAAAAAACATTTAGTGGTTATCTGGGTTTATTATTTATGAGTTTTTTGTAAATGCGCAAATTACTCGTTGACAAGTTTGAAAAATCGAGGTAAGCGCATTGTCTAGATTGAAAATACTATATTAGTCAAGTAAGTCACTTTTGAGCAATATTATCCTCTATAGCATCCTTTTTGTGCAGAAGACGTCGACCCTGTGTTGTTTCTGCAATTTTTTGACTTGGATCGGAAACAAATAGGAGACATCGAACATTTTGCTTTTCACTACCCGATATACCCCTTTTTAAAATAAATTCAAGAACATCCTAAAGCACATTTGGGTCCGCTTCAACCGAACAAGACGATGACGGCGAGCTTAGAAGGTAAAGACCGGTATATAACACTTGAATGTCAATGAACAAAATCTAAAGAAGAAGAATAATAAGCTGAAATTACTACTATGTACTTATTAGCTTAATACAAATAGGCCTGCCTAGAAATCATATTCCTCATCATCATGCAAGGGTTCTACCTGATACACTGACATGGATGAACATAGATTTACTAAAATTACTATCAGTTTTTTATGAAAGCCATAATTATAAATTGTTTGTACATAGGAACTTCCAAAAAATCTACTGCGAGTGAGTTTTATTTTTTGGAAGTGAGTTTTATATTTAAGTGTAATTCCATTGGTCCCCAAATTTATCGTCGTATTTTCGGCTATCTAATGCATCCAGGGTGGCTGCGACTCGCATCACTGATGACCTGTTAACATAAAAATTCATATTAACATTAACAAAAGAATTCACTGTTAATAAACAATACTTGTTCATATATTGCAGCCATTTCTTTTGAAACAATGCGATACGTCAAACCGCGAAATATTAGCCTTCATATGACAATATATATTGTTTACAATGGGAGCGATGGAGATAAAGCATATACAGCTGAATGAGATTATGTAAGTATTAATAACGATAAAAACCAATCTTACTTGAAGCAAGGCACATAGGTTCATGCAGCATATTTATTGTCAGTTATTTTTTTTACTTTAATGTTAATAGTATTTTTAAATTAAATGCAGATACTAAACCAAAGCTAATATTAGACGTTAGCTTGCATAATAATTATATTTCTGAGCGTGTGAAATAACAGAATCGATGTTTTACTTACTTATTAAAGACTTTTCTCTCTAATCTTCGCCGGGCGGTGTTTTCTTCTTTTTTCACATCTGTAAGGCCACCCTTTTTCTGAAAAGCACAAGTGAATTGATAACACATTTTATTATCATTATTTTAACTCTAGTATACATCTTTGCGAGACACCCCTACATGCATGCACCAAAATAAATCTGTGCAAGTTAGTATGCTAGAAACATGTAGTGCTTTACATAATCTATTTAGTATCATACTTTTACTTTCTCCTTTTTCTACCTTTCTCTTTTTTTGGCCAGTCCCCCTTTTTGGAGGCATTCGTAGATCAATGCCAGTTTGAGCTTCTATATCCCGTAGCAACCCTGGGTCTTGCCAATCTAAAAGACCCGATCGTGACGTCATGTCACCCGAAGAAGTTGAAGGACTGTCAGCTGCACCTTCGTCATTGCTGGCTTTTCCTACTTTATCGCGGGCAATAATTGGACCATGAAACGGACACTACAAACGAGAGGTCAAAGCATATTCATCGATTTTAGAATACATTATTTAAACCTAAATGCATTCGAGCAAACAAAATTGACCTCTAAAAATAAAGGTAAGAGAAAAGGTTCTAGAATTTCATAATGGCGTTGTGTCTTATTATATTGTTAAAAATGCCAACGTTGTAAAATAAAATGTAGCCTAATTATATTGTCTACCTTGTACCGATCCTGCCGAGGGCACAACCGCCCTGATGGCAGTGGGGCTCTACAGCTCCACCGGACTGGCTCAAATGTTCCACTAAAGTCAATTTTTCTTTCTCGAAGTCTCGCTTCACCAGCCATCCTCTGTAGAGCGCTGATCTGGTCGTCATCACGAGGCTTATGAAAGCCATTGTGGGATTCAAACGGAATCACCTATAAAAAAAAAATAGTAATAGTATAAATCCGATCTAAATGAGTTTAATAAACAGGGAAATAGTATAATATCAGCATTTATTAGTGGGTAAACAAGGATAATCTGTAACAAACCTGAACAGCGGTCTCAAGCTTCTCATCCTCCCAATGAATGAGATCGATGTCGAAGTTCACTTTGGGGGCCCTCTTTAGCAGTTGATCCTTGCGGTTATTCTTTTTGGCATTTTGGTCACCCATAGCCGTTTCTGGCGGAAATTCTTTCGCTCTGGGTCGATCATTCTTGAAACTATGTGCAGTACTGCCTTTAGTACCTTCACTAACAGAACTGGTTGTTATTCCCATGAACTTTGATAACCTTTCTTCAGTCGGTGCATCAGATTTGCTTGTGACGGGTTTACTTTCCTGACGTGATGACGATGCTGCTTTATCTTTATAATGATTTGGTGCTTCCAACAACGAATTAGATTCTGCAATTCGCTTTCGCTTAGCTTGTTGAGAGTACCTCTCCACGATCTTTTTATATTGGGCTGCCCTTGAGGTCGGATCCGTAGTTTCATCGATAACATTCCGTTTTGCTTGAAGTGGTGGTTTTTCTGAGATTGGCTTGAGACCTACCGGTAAGCAATTAAGAAATCAATACTAAATTAAATAGTAACCTAAATGTTATCAAATCAATATTAACACATGTTCAATAAGCGACAGACACTAGGTGTATGAATTTCTAAGTTTTACTGTTGTCTTGAAGCCACCAGAAAGCAATATACCGACACAAGTCAATACGGATTATTCGTCAACGTCCAAAAAGTAATCATGATGATTCTAACAACTAACCATATTCCTCTCTTCTGTGGGATGGAATCAATGTCTCGATGTCCTTCTGCTCCACCTCTTCAAAGTCATCATCTTCGTCTGAGGTATCTCCTCCCTGCCCTGTTGTACGCACTGGAGTTTCGATTTTTAGATCATTCAGTTTACATTTAAGGCGTTCCATTTTCTCTTTGAGATCGATCAAGTACTTTATGTGATAAGTCGATGCGCCGTGGAGCTTGCTCAACGTCTGCAAAAATCCCCAACGGATACAAGGATCTCTCTTTAGAGTGACGACAGTGGCTATAAAATTGCCATCATCCCTTGCTAAAAGACTGACCTGATGTTGATTACATAGGGAAACAACGACAACAACAATCAGCCAGCCCTCTTGGATCTGGAGCTAACATATTTCGGTAGTGAATTCCTAAATGGATCTTGATTCTAATTCCAGATCGGCTGGCCGATTTTGAATCGTACAATATATTACGCAAAATGTCAGAGAAATCGGGTCTACACTGTGGATACATAATAAACATGTTATCAGATATTATATTTTTATTTTGTATGTTGTCACTATTTGTCTCGGTCTTTTGGTGAAAGGTACTCATTTCTTCAATCTCAACGTCACATTTACATCGATCATGTTGCTTCATGTAACCGATATTAAAACATTTGGCAATATATCGCATGCATGCAGTGAATCTGCCAGAGATACAGAAGCTCATCGAACCTTTTCTCACCTGGTGATAGTAATTTTGGGGCAATAGAAACAGTCTCAAAAGAAGAGGCCTCTGACCTGCTCCCGAGTCTCACAAGTGCCACAGGTACCTCAGTCTACCGTCAGCCTCCACGGAAGGCATGTATAAGAAAAATATCTCGCTGTTTCTAACCATCGTAGACAAGAAGACCCAAGTCAGCACGCAGATGAAGCTGTTTACCTTTGTTCGGCGCAGCACTAATCAAGATGTACGTCAACGCGACAAAAAACACTCTCCTAATGGGTGACAATCCGTTCGCAGAGTGTACAGGCTGTAAGGAGTATAACCGTTGATTGCAAAAGAAGTATTGCTAGAGGGCACGCAAGCACTGCCCATATCGACGTATTCTTAACGAAGAGATGATCGCCTTATTCTAAGTACTTGGAATGGTGTCAAAGATCAGTACTTGCGAATAGCTACAATCTCGGCCTTCGCATGCATAACGCATTCTAAGAATATTATTGACCATTTCAGCAGAAACAGTGAATGCTCAGCACCAGGTATCTCCATATTTTACGGTGATTAAATATCTGTAAGTGTGCTATAATGCGCCCGTTATACGGTTTGGCTGTGACCGCCCTGATCTTTCTGGCAGCCATTCAACTTGTAGGAAGCGCCAAGGGGCGAGGAAGAGGTCGTTCTCGGAAAGGCTCGGGAAGTTCGAGATTTATCTTCTTCCAGAATACGAAAAGAAAGGATTACTACGACAACCCAAATGTAAGATCACAAAAGTTTCGTGTTTTCTGCTAAAAAAAATTGCGTACCACAGAGCATAGTTCTACGATAGGCCCTTAACCCGATTATGAGTAACTTGCTAAATGCTATATACCTGTCTGACTATAACATGAATAGCTGAATTGAACTTCCCGGTGCACAATAATTGCAAAATTACTCATCGCATTATTTACAGGGAGCGGTTATAGAAAAAGCATCTCACTTCGATTATGAGTTTTTCCTGGGGCACAAGATTGTTTTTGTGTGCGTTGCAAAGGGTCTGCCGCGACCGAAAATAACTTGGTTCAAAGACGGAGTGGAACTGCAAGCGCATCCATATTCTCAGGTATCTTAACACATGAAGAAAAGCGACTTTCAGAGTGTTGCTAATTAAAGGATCTGTCTATTACCGTCATAATACTATTGCTGTTGCGATGATGATAATAAAAGCACTTGTCTAACAGTCTACCTTTCAGATCTCGGAATGGCAACAGCAAGAGAATAGGATTAAATCCAAACTAGAAATTGATCCAGCGCGCCAGATGGACTCAGGAAATTACGAGTGCCAAGCGGATAACAAATATGCCATCGATCAGAGATCATTCCGTGCTGATTTCTCTTCGCTGCCTAGTTAGAGTAATGCACACGTTGCCAAAGTGCAACACATACAGTTGTTGATAGCTCGAATTGAACGGAACTCGAGAAATCAATTGGATAAAAACAGGAAACCTTCAAAGTAAAAGTCACTTCTATACTGGTAAGTATGCTCACGATATTTAATGTTCAAAATAAATTGGCAAGGATTTGAAATAGAACCAGGGGCTCATGATGACATTGTAATTTGTCCCAATCCTCTACAGAGAGTAGTGCCCTTGAGCCTGTAAAGTTCATGATGACTACGGTTGCAAATGTACAAATGTACATGGTGAGAAGCAAATTGGAAGAACAAGGAACAAGAAAATATACCTTCATTCTACAAGAGCAAAAGAACAGCAATGCTAACCACGTCATATAGACGATTTGCTCGACTGTTACTTAGTACCAAAAGATGCATACAGTAACTTACATTATTTATATCCGAATATAATGGTAACACTTTGTTATTTATTTATTATTATATTATTGTTATTATAATATTATATTATTGTTTACTCTAATATTTATATAATCTGCATTAGTGTTTTTATACTTCATAGTTACAATTTACAATTTAGTTATTGTTCGATAGACATGACGTACAGGGCAATACCCGTAAATCAATGTCCTAGTCTAGGCTTACAACATTTCGATGCCATAACTGCACATAACATGGGAAACGCCCCATTATAATATTACTCAATGATCCATATTTTTTAATAAAAATAAATATTATTTTACCTTAGTTCCAAGTATCAATAAAGAAATCATAATATGTATTGCACAAAGAAGATTGAATAGTTACACAAAGTGTAAAAATACAACGAATCTTAGGTTACTACACATATATTATGAATCTGTGATAGACATTATCGATTTAGAGACATAACCAGGTGTAACTACGACAACAGCATAAACAGAAACAACCTATTGTTATCGTCAACATATTTTGGTGCAAAATAAAATCAACTGAATAGCTCTTCTTTCACGTAATTGGCACTTATATTTTATTAAGTCAATGTATGCCAGTATTTAAAAATAGAAAACAAATGATATAAAAAAGAGGAGGGGCGGAGTCGTTCCTCAATTCCTTTAATCGCACAACGCGTATCAGGCTCGTCTAGCTCCAGACGTCATTCAAGATTATGGATCTATGCAGATGCCTAAGCAAGTAGAGGTTATAGAAAGATTGTAACGTTCATTACCTTTAACCACTTCTGAACGAGAGGTAGATGTTTATCCGTTAACATCTGACTGAACTCCTTAAGATTGGCTATTATATCGGTGTTTTCTGGGCCCTCCATTATTCGCACGGTGCGATCCACTTCAACGACCAAGTTGAAGTTAGCTGGTATACCCCGTAACCGCAGTCTGTCCGAGCGACTGCCGGGCGCATCGTTACTGGGTCCCGGTTTATTTAAGTCAGCCTGAGATGACACAACCTAGAGAGCAATGTGTTTTTTTTAATACCACAAACGCTTTTTTACTTTGCCACCTACATATATCGATGTATAACAAACACTTTGTATACTAAACGTCGCATTACGTAAGTCGACTTACATACGTAAGCCCGGTACGGTATAGCTATCAACTATGAATGAAGAAGCTTAATACAAAATATTGAAATATTTAGGAAATAATACATTTAAGTCACAATCGCGGCTTATTAAATAAACTAAAACTAATCTGATATTCATAATCACCAGGTTTTTACTTTGAAGAGACCTCACAGACAGATCAATATGTAAAATACATAATATGATATAAACCTCAAATGGATCATCAACTGATGGAAGCAAAAGTTGAATACAGTTTTCAAGTTCGATGATATTTCCTTCAAGAACATCTTTTTGATTATCCACCTCGACGCATATTACTCTAGCTCGTTCGGCCTAAAAGAACATAAAAAAAACAAACATCTTTATAGTCTGGCTTTTTAGATGTGCTAATTCTACTGTAGTTTATTTTACACTTTAAAAAAATGTATGACTGATATTGCGTCTACAATACTCTACAGGACAGAACATGGAACCAATCAAGTCATATTTATTCTATATTTACCTGACCTCGCAGCACCCATCTTACATTAAACGCGGCTTGTTCCTCACCTGAATGTTCTCGCGATAGCGTCTGCCTGTGATGTCTGCTTGACTTGTCACTGCAGTCTCAGCCTGTCTTTGAACAAAGTTCCATTCAACGCGTTGACAGTTTTCCAGGTAATTTAGCGCAAGCGTGAGACTTTTATATCCACTCTTAAACTCGTTGTGCCACTCTTGCACCAAACGAAGTGTCATCATTTTAAGCTCTTTAGCAGCGCTTTTCGGCGGGGGTAGAGGATTGTCGCGATCTGTCTCCACGGTCTGCTCTAAAAACATCTGATGCACGACGTGAGCCAACCGACATATCAAAAAATAATACATTTCAATAAGCTAATCACGAAGCTTATGTGTCTGTGCCTTTAGTAGAAGCAATACACAGTACATAAAATTAGTTACAAGCAGGTAATAATTCAAGTCCAATCCAACTTTTTTTTAAATAAGAAGTCGGCGCTATGGGATATGTGAGGAAAGGCATTGCCGATATCCAGCCTCAGTCAGAGTTTCGCGTGTTTTTTTTTGTACTGGGACTGTAACTAAATAAATTATTTTTACCTTATCCATAGAGAACAAACGAAAACGACAGAAACGTAGAGGTCTGTTAGTTCATGTACGTGCTCTAGCATGTTTTGCAGTTGCGGCGTTAAATTGCATCGGTTTTTGCTGTTCGGTTTGACTGAGACGACCTCAATTACGTACATGTAATATTATCATCTTGATTTATCATACCTGAAATTTGTCGAGTAAAATTGTGCGAAACAGATGGGACCGTCTGAAAAGCTGATCGATGATTTGAACGGCTGACAGCCTGATCTCGGCATGATCCTTTTCAAGTTGGGTGCTTAACAGATAGAAGACGTGTCGGATGTGATCATCCGAAGTTCTGCACAAATAAGCCCAAATGCCATGATCCTTATTGTAAACTAACATTTATTTTATGATGTATAGCTTAATTACCCGGCTACAGTCATGCAGACTAAATCTTTAGAAGCATGTGCTAACCAAGCCTCGTTAGCTTGCCATAAGTAGAAACTAAGAAATCTAAGTCAGATCATTGAATTGTAAACAAGTGCACTGCAAGATAGATATTTTAATCAAAATAAAACTATATTTTATTAAACGGAACTCTTTATGGTTTTAGGTTTACCGTTTGAAATTACTATTAGGCAGTCTGCTAACGCAGTTGCCTAACCTGAATGACAACCGAGATGGAAGTTAGGACACGGTTCTCCATTCTCATTTCCCCGAGATGACAACCATCGCTTAATTATCTACTAATATAGCTATCAAAAATAAGCAATTGCAAGATAAAGGCTAAAACAAAATCAGTTGTAGATATCCTACTGCCCTACAATGGTCTCAAAGTTATTAAAAGAAGAATATATATATATATATACATATACCCTACCGACATTTTTAGAAACCCACCGAGCTATCTTCTTTAACTCTTTGAGGCTGGCCTCGTTCAGCTGTCTCCGGCCCGTCGTAGTCAGATCCTCGATAAGGGCACCGAGCCGAGCTCGTTGCTCCGAATTCTTCAAGAATATCACATTATCCGTATACAGCAAAGAGTTCGATGTACCTCGAACAGGAAGAGAGAGTGAACAAAAACCAAACAAGAATAACGCTCGCAAGCTTATTGGTGAAAATGTCATTTTTATTTTTATTGGAATCAGATATATAAGGTTATCTTCATATGATGATGTTCAGTCGAGGTTTTACGTAAGTACGAAATCATTTAGCGCTAACCAGTGATTAGCAAATCAACAGGACAAAATCAATAGAATTGTTGAGTACTGTGTACAGCATATATATGCCATACACCCTCTTTAATTTTGTAATCTGTACTTTCCGCTTTATTTGTAATTTAATACTGAAATGGTAATATGATGTCGCTCTTTTTCAGCATCTGACGACTAGTTATATTGTAAAAAACAACATTACCAAGAAACAACAACTGAAGAGCAACAAACAAATATTTTTGAATAGCAAACGTCAACACAAAATGCAAGAATATCATTAATATTTATTCAATTATGTTATACCCCTGTTATACTAATTCCACTTAGACTGACTGCCAGACAAACCCTCACACATGAGCTTTCAATTATTTCAACATAATGTAGTCACTAGACATTTTTTACATATGGAAACAATTCCTGTGGTGTTAACCACGTTCGTTTAATTAAATAAATATCGTATACATATATTTATTAAAATCTACTCCGTAGCTCGTACTTCCTCCCATTAGCTAATCAGCTCGTACCAGGCACATTGTTCCCTAGATTTCTGGTCGTGACGTCAGCACCCTCTAAAAACTGATTATGTCCTATTACAAAAATATATGGGAATTTGAGGCATCCGATTATTAAAATAGCTTTGCTCATATTCTATATAGATAAGTAAGATTTACTTCTTTATAGAAGCGATAACATGGCATCTGGGTGATATTGTTGGCTCGAACAGTGGCACGTAATCAACATCGAAACCAGCTTCGAGCAAATACATTATTCGATCCATCTGTAGCAGGCTTTCGATCGCCGGAGCGATGCATAATCGCAACGCGAAAAAGGTCGCCACGTGCATCCACTGGTCCAGGTATCCGGCAATTTCTACCGAGCTGAACTCTTCTTCAGGAATTACGTGGTTGACCTTTTTCAGCGCCTTGACCGCGTACTCTTCAAACGTCAACCCGCTTGTGTACTTAACATTAGCAAGAGCTGTGTGTTTTAATTCCGGATTGTATCGGTCGATTAGCACTTCAAGAGCGCCTCGAAATGAGTGAAGACGTCCTTTCTCAGGGTCTTCCTCCAGTAGCTTTCTAATGTAGGTCTCAATCGAGTGGCACGCCACCTCCTTGGCCTCGTAGCTTAGCTGTTCACTGCAAAGCGTATCACTTAGCGGATATAGATGATGAATTTTGTGATAACAACAGCCAACCGATACGAGTGCTTTTACTTGAGGACTTTCGCGAAACAGTCGAAACATGGTGGGTCCAAGATCTCCGCAAGTGTGGAGGCCAATCAAACCAAACTGCACAGTCGGATCCTTCCATGCTGTGCGTGTGACAAACTCGACATCCTCGGCAGCTGTGGTTACTCCGATTGTTCTCTCGAGGTGAACCGGTGGTAGAAACTCCTGCGTGACAAAGCCCGGCCGCAGACGTTCTCGATATTTGGCCCGTCCCAAATCTCTAGTTACCTTGCCATCGAACACCTGCGCCTTGTCTACAAGCGCACCCTCCGCATCGAGCGTGGCCACACGCAGCCCATAGCCGAAGCTTAGAAGCCGCGATAGATGGCCCTGACCGCCGCCAACATCTAGAACGTGCGTGACGCCTTTACTGTCAGTGCTGCCTTGCGATTCGAATAAACCGGCCGCCAACTTGGCGAGCCGACCGATTTCGTGGCGTTTTTTACCCTTCATATGGCGCTTAAAGGCAGTGGTCAGAGAGTAGCGAGTGTCCTCAAAGGCGTAGTTGTCCATTTCAGCCCGTGTAGAACAAACTACTGATCGACGGCCCATTGGTAGTATTTTACATAATCTCAGAAACGCGAAAAACGAAAGCGGTGGCACCTTGCTTGGAAATCTGGGTTGACCCTCAAGAAAGCAAGCAATTTGTGGAATAGTCACTTTGTCGAGCAGGGAGCTCCATCCGCGGGGAATATACTGCCAATGCTTGCACAGAAAAAAATCAAGGACGAACGCGTCGATTAGCCACTGATGTTCGTGAAGGAATCTGCACAGCAATTTAGAATATTTTTGTATATCGGGAAGATCGGCTGGGGTAAAGTGAAACGCCTTTCCCAATGACATAGCTATGTTTGGTTTCTTCCACGAATGAGGCATTTTATGAAACTATACGAAGGCTCGAAGGTCTTTCGCACCCAATTAGATGTTGCGAACTCGTTTTGAAGCAGATCAGTGCCAATTACAAGTTACAGATGATGTGATCATTAAGTTTAATGAATAACGCCATTCATGACGTTTGCTCTCGCATGCAAATCCATTCTTTCATAAATTCACTGTCAATTTGAATATAGACGGAAATGATTTTATTTTAGGTAAAAGAAAGGTGGATCACCTCAGACATAGCTGGAAGGTAGTTCGTGCAGTCCGCTTATACCGAACTAATGAAACGAGGTGAGCATTCGAGTGCCGTCAAACAGATGCTTGCATCCGGATGTGTCCATGATGAGTAACGTTGTGCAAAGGGTCTTTCTATTTATTTTTTCTCATAAAAACGTCCTTCACAAACGAAGGTACTTTAACGATGTCTCACTGAGGACACTAACAACTTCTTAATTATTATTCATCTTCCTCCAAACTGTACATTATGCCGGAACCATGTACCGACGGCGGCCAAGCAAGATTTATCAGTTTGTCTGTTTAGTAACATAGCGTCTACTGTAAGTCCATTTAGGGGAGAGGGTTAAATAATGATTGTTTTGCTGGTCCTTGATGCGGCTGGAACGTAGCAGAAAAGTGCTATATGTTAGAAAATAAGTGCTTTGAACGAAAACACGTATATAAAATAAAAATGTGTGAAGAATAAAAACACTACTCTAGCGCATCAGCTTTTTAGCCCTTTTCATTCTGGCGAGCCGGATTTAATATTGAATATCGATAGATTTCCTTGTACTAAAAATATTGATAATTAAAAAATTACCACTGGTTCAGTTATTATATCCTATTTTTTTTTCCCACTATTTGCAGAAAGGTTATATTTACAGCGTATGATTTTAGTATAGGACTAATAAGTTTACATATGTGGCAAGAGTGATTGGCAAGCAACCAGCGCGTACATAAGCTACATAACGCGGGTTTACACATAAATCATGAATCAGTCCTATCCGTTATATCTTTCAACACTGTCCTTACCACATTAACGATCTATTGATATCCAGAAGTTAAACCTGTAATCTTAAGTAATGCCACAAAAACACCATATAGAAATAAAAAAATATTTCATAATCATTCTTCCATTAGTGATTAATCATTCAGATTTTCCCGTGGGTGACTCAGCATTTTAGTAAAAGCGGTAAAACATTACTATAGAAATCGCACTTTTACGCTGTTTTTTTTAAATCACACTGTGTCACACTTTCACTAATAATATTCCTAGATATAATCTGACTTATTTTGCGATAAACGAATCTAATGCCTACCTATACATATCTTGCGTCACAACCTTGTTTTTTTTGAATAAAAAAACGTTGACTTAAATTAGCTCAATTTATTACAAAAATAGGTACGAGAGCAGAACATATCACTTGTGTTCTTACCTATAAGCAATAGAGCATTTTTCCGTTTACAAACGTTCAAATAGTGAGCTTAAATAATTGCATACAAAAAGGACCTTTTGAACTCACACTCACTCTCCCGAGAAGATCCCATTTTACTCAGCTGGGACCTGAATCCAGAATACTACCGTTCGATTGTAGTAGTATGTCATTTCCAGCAAAATATATTTTAAGCAAAATATATTTAAAAAATATATTTAAGTGACAGTTGTTGAACAAACAAAGCTTCACATAAAGCACACCAGGATTGCGACTGCGTTATTATTATAATCAAAAACAAAATGAAACATCATTCTTACATTAACCATAAACATAAAATTCTTAAATAGTCCAGTAATTATAAGTATCCTCACCTAACGTTTTTACTATCGTATCATCGACTATGACATATGTACCGTCCAAAAATAATGGGTCGCATATTTTGAGGATCATTGGATAATCGGCACCATTCTAATTCATAACTGGGATAGAAATGCTCTTAGAACAAAAACAGCAGTATTAATACAAACATTATTCTTATGACATCATTGGTATATATCGTTACTTCGATATATATAATAGAAATGTATAAGAAATACGAGTGTGCTTGTATATACATAGTCAGATACAGGAGAAATAGTAAACGTTTCTCCATGAAGATCTTTTGAGCTATTATTTGTTAGTTTTTGCGACTTTTCCCTTCTGTTTTCGAGCTGCTGCTTCGGATTTCGCCGGATTCTTTTCCAAAGTAGGGTTTTCTTCATTAAACTGAACTTTTTCTTTCTTCACCTGTTCAATACTATACCCTGGAATCTACAAATAATCAAGAGGTAGATCATTAGATAAAACAAGTGTATTTTAATATTTATTAAAACGTTATTTGAGCAACAATTCATTTCAGAGCTTTGGAAATGCTTGACAGAAATGAAAACCTTAAATGGCAGTGATCTACGAAATATTAAGCTAGCAAAGAAAACAGTTGCAAGTCCATAAAATACGAAGGTCTATTATTTCATACATTTGAACGGACCTTGAAATCTCTAACGCCTTGTTCAAGTAAAATTAAAAGAAAAAACTAAAGAAAATTTAAATGATACTTACGAACGGATCGACTAAGTCCACGACGACCTTTTGGTGCTGTATATTGCTTCGATCGAGTGAAACACGAACTGTGACACGCTCAAATTGGCGGAGAACAACTCCCTTAGCGGCTTGCGTGCAGCGCTCCTCATCATAGGTGAAAGGTATCGTAACTCTTGGTTGAGCAGTACCTGGCTTGTCTTTTACATAGAGCGTGCATTCCATACCAAACTTTGGCAGAAGAATCTGTAGGGCGTTTTCGCGCACAAACAGAATGTAGCCCTCTTCATAGGCACACTTTTCTCGGAAATATCTCTGAAAATGACAGCATATATAAATGTGAAACGGAGAACAACCTGACAAGAATATAGAAGCACACCTGAGAGGCATGAGTTGTTATTAACAACAACGACAATCAATTTGGCATTCCCACCTGTGTGTACAGTGACATAGAGGCTCTTCCTGCATATTGAGCCATCTTATGACGGTAATTGAGATTGTTGCAAAGTACTTGTGAGCGATGCTTATCCAGAAGATCAGGATAGGTGGCGTCAGCGGATATGGTTACGGCGAGTAAACGATGTACCATCAAATCGGCGTATCTAAAAGGAATATGCGTGCAAAGAACTGAGTCCACTCGGGTAATATGGAAATGTATCACGAGGCTACACACAGCGATTATCTCTAAACACATATATAATATCCCAGACCGCTTGCTTACTAGTGTATGTGTGGATCAGCCGCTAGTTCCTATGTGCTACGGGAATAACTCTATTTCTTACGAATTAAACAAATGCAGCACATTTCAAGATGTGCTTGGACCTACCTTCGGATTGGTGAAGTAAAATGCGTGTAGTACGGCAACGCCAATCCGTAGTGCAGGAAATCGGCTTCGGCGACCGTACCTGCACAAAAGTATATGGCTTGAGTCATACACCTCGTTGCTACCATTCGTAACATCGTGTTAAAGAACGGATCGTTCGGCTCGTCTGCAGCATCCAGTGAGTCAGCCAGCTCCTTTCCACTTGTCACCTAAAAAGGCCAGTCAATGTTTTTTTAATTTAAATTTATTGATAAAATTGAGATAAACAACATTTCTCATGCTTACACTGCCAGCATTGACAACCTGGCTTTTGAACGCTAGTAACTCTGCTTTTACTTCAAAAATGTATTCCTGAGGATATTCGTAGTTATACGTCCAAAACCGCGTGACGCATTACATTATACGGCTTCATCAATGTAACGAAGTGTATCAACAAAAAGGGTTGTTAACAGCTGAAAATTCAAACCTTTAGTTTCAGCCAAACAGGAAAGGCTTTGAGAAATTTGTCAATCAGCAAAATTAAAATGGGCTTGATTTTTCGTCTGTCAAAATTTGCAAACAAGGGCAATTATCTTCCTCGCCTCCATAAACACCAATGTACGTTATCTGTTTAGTTATAAAGGTAATAGATATTTAGAATATATATGAGTAGTCTACAGGTTTGTTCACTGTTAAATTTTTATTGAAAGAAATTTACAATTCTAATAAATAACGCTGCATGTATTATGTGGTGAAATCAAGAAATATGATGCAAATTGAATAATTTAATATCTGCATTGTAGTAAAACTTCTACCACCTATCAAGAACCCCTGTAGCCTTTATCTACAAGCTTCGAGCTGATGAAACGCCTCTTTTAAGCTCAACTTATTTAAAGTAAAAGACTTAAAATTAAATTATTTGTTTTTACCTTTACGGTAAATCCACGTGTGGCGGCAGCTCTTACGAGAGGATCAAAGTTACCCACAGGAGGAATCGGATGTCGTCGCAGAATGGCGCAATGAGATAATTCACGATAAATTCGTTCAGCCACAGACTTGTTTGCCAATAACATAAACTCTTCAACCATTGAATTAGTTTCTCTGGAAAATACACACATAGCAAAATAAGACATCAGCGTAACACTAGGTAACATGGTGTTTATGGATTAATTTAGGTATTCATCTAACCGATCCAGAATGACATATCTAATAGTTATGTAATAGGCACTTACAGAAGTTCTTTAGTCTTCACGTCAATGGGATCGTGCGTTTCCATATCAATTTGAAACCGAACTTCAGTTGACGCCAAACCCAGTGCTCCATTGGCGATTCGTTCTGATTTTAACTTTTTCGCCAACACGTTTAGTAAGCGAAGACCTAAAACATAGCCGAAAGTAATATTAATAGCAGGGCAGTATGAAAGCTGCGTCACCAATTGTTGAATCCTTGTTGTTATTAAAAACGCAATTTTAAACACATTTAACAGAACCTGTTAATAAATAACTATTTTCGTAGTGAAGTGCTAGTATGTATTTGTCATAAAGAAAATGTGATACACTATTCTATATATATTGACCTTGTCAAAATAGAGCTACAAGGATAGCATGCTTAAGGGAAAACCTTTACACCATACTACTTGCACCGTAAATATAGCGTCTAACAGATGTTCAAACTAACATCAAATATGTAAGGGAAAATACTGTATATTTTTCTAACCTTGGGTAACGTCATCATTTCGGCCCTTATCGTCAATCATTGCTTGAGCCTCAGCATATGTGAGTGATGCCTTGTTTCGAATTATACTTTTGTGGTAGTGAGTTGATACTATTTTAGCGTCAGGCGTCATCTCAAACATCGCCGAAAAAGCAAAACGATCAACTTTGGAACGAAGTGAGCATAGATTTGAGCTGAGCAAATCAGGAATCATATCGATGCGCTAAAATAAAATGTGAAAAGTATGATTCTTCTCAAGAGAGAGCTTAACTTGTTAGAAATAAGTTATGCCACTAAAATCTTAGCCTAGCCACCATGCCCTTTCGCAAGTCACCAAATATCCGGAATAAAATACCAAAGATATAAATCTTAACCTTATTTGACGACCATCTCATATGGACAGCTCCTTATATGAATTTTGTCTTAATGAATATTCATTTAAAAGGGTGGTTTCATAAACGAATAACACAGTTGCCATAGACATCGCAAAGTTGCAGACGATTGTCTTTGCATGTTATATGTTTAGTGTAACTAAAAAGGCTCTGTTTTCCTTAGAAAAAGTACAAGTTATTTTTCTATATCGAAATTGATGAATAATAAAAGTAAATGACTAACAAATATTAGTAATTATTATTACGCATTTACGTAGCAGTTTTATACGAGCAGTCTACCTGATCTACGAGATAAACTGTGGTTCCTCGATCCGCGGCCTCTTTGTCAATGGCCGTTCCTGGTCTAATAAAGTGAGATACGTCGGCAATATGAACTCCAACTTCGATGTTTCCATTCGGCAAATGACGCGCATGCAAAGCATCGTCGATATCTGTGCAGCCTGGGGGGTCGACAGAGCAAATTGGCACGTCTCGAAGGTTTACACGCTGCTTTTCGTCCTGTAAGAACATAAAACAGACACCCATCAAGTTGCGATTACTTCTTCGATGACTAGAGATAGTCTAGATAGATACGATTAACGTAGTCTCCCTCTTGCTAAATATCGTGAATTTACGTATATTTTTTAACCTCGGAAGTGACTATCCAAGGCATCTTCGGTAAGCAGTTAAGAACAGCTGTTGAGAACGGCTGATGCGGAATGTCGTGTTCAAGCAGAAGGACTTCATTCTCCGTTTGTCGATCGCCAATTTCTCCTATCGTGCGCACATAATGGCCCAATGGATATCTACAAAGCAACATGACATATTTGAGGGTGAGTTGAATTGAGTAAAAAGCATTGGCTTTTCGTTTTCTAATATTAAACATTTAAGTGAGAAAGAGTCGCATTATACAGCTAACATCCTTATTTATAGACATCAAAATGTGGTTAATGAGACACCTGAACAATATGCCAAATAAATATTTTTTATTATATTAATGTGCTATTTGTTGTGTCACCGACCTTGAGTGACGAGGCCAACTGTCGATGGCGACAACAATTCTTTTGCCTGCGAGAGTCGGCGCCTGGCGTGTTTCGATTCGAATCTAAATTCAGAGAGATACATGATATTGAACTAGATTTTAACACTACATCATATCGTTTTCTTCTCATCTATTGAAACATTTAAATGGCACAACCAACTGATCGTAAACATAAGAACTGTCGCATCCTATCCTCATAACGAAAAACTTGTCGCAGGATATTTTCGATGTATACCTACCTTTGGGATTTTCTTTTCGGCTGGCACGAATAGATGCTTAGTTGCCTCCTTGATTGCGCTAGGAGCAAGGATTCCACAGTAGGGGCGCCACTTACGTCGCAAGATTCCGACCACCTGAAGATAAATACAAACACTGTGATAAAAACGTCGAGTAGAGACGTTATTATTTAAATATGCTATAGAGACTAACATGATATTCGCACTACAGGACACAATAAGTGGTTTGATGTCAGGGCATAAACTTCCGCTAAATGAACAATCTCTCAATAGGAATTTCATATTAAGTTCTTACAATCTCAGTATGTATCAAACACATACGCATTTGGGCACAAATCCAAATAGGCGTACGCTTAAGCTTTTTGCTTTCATAAGTGACTGTCTTTAGAAGAAGCATGTTAAACTATAACGCTGTTGTAGCGTGATCAATAGATTTTTGTTCACTAGCCTTTGCTGTCGGCATTTTTTTCACTCCTTTTTCCGTTTTACTTTCCCTCAGGACCCGTTCAAGAGCTCTTTCTCGACGAGCTTCATCACCATCGTCGTCTTCTTCATCGACCTTATCTGCCTCCTCGACTTCATCCTCAAGTACAACGGATGAGGGAGTTGCCCATTCGGACTCGGCTAGCAACTCTACTACAACAGTGTCATCTTGTACGGACCTATAAGAAAATTCCCAAAATATTAATAAATCATAGAAGACAATTGTAACTGTCGTATTGTAGAAGAAAATGCATTAATCCATAATGCATTAATACATCCAAATGGATTTATATTATTTTCCTTTTTAGCAGATTCTTACATCACATTAAGCAGTTGCTATATAAATTACTGCCGGTTTGCTTATAATATTGTTGCTGTTCCTTTTCTAACAAAACATGAAAAAAATCAATATAGAAATTGATAGAAGTAATAATAAAAAACTTGGATCGTTTAGACGCGGAAAAACCATATCAGGAGCAGAAGTGGATAAAAGAACTAATAAATTACCGAATTCTCCAATTACTGCAATTGTCACTACAAATAAATCGTACTAAAAGCATGTGAGGTAACAACTGTATTATAAATTTGATTATCATTAATAAATGTACCATGTTCATTAATAATCTCTAAACCTAAAAACCTAAAGAAAGTACCTGTTAAGATTCATGAGGCCCTGTATAAGCACCCTATCTGCCTCATCTTCATTGTCTACATCTCCAAAACATACATAGCCTTCAAGATAATTTTCTCGTGACGCCATGAATTTTCCTGCGCGAAGTCGTCCAGCTCTTATTCCAGACTGCAGAGCTGCTGCTGTCAGATGTTCAGGGTACATAAACTTCTTTGAGGCTACAGGATCTCCCTAGAACATAGTAAAAATTATCTTATTGGCCCCTAAGAGAGAGCTGAAAAGGCTCTGTAGATGGTAAAAATAAAACGTATACTGTACAAATACCATACATGATATTAACTTTAAAACCCGTGTGAGTAATTTGTAGAAGTTATTAAACTGACGCATCAGTTAAAGAAGAGCGCAAATTGCATTCATGTGACAGCAATAAATAGGACCCGTATGGCCTCTGGCAAGTAAGCCTACCTTGTGCATAATCAGCTTGCGGAGGATATTGTAAAAGAATTACTAGCGCGTTGAGATTGTTTAAACAATGGTAGATAATGCTCCGCTGTATATTGAATGGCAGGACTCAATAAACTATCGCACTAGACAAACAGTCAATTATATCAATACTATTAGTACCTCTCCGGATCCATCCTGCCCAATAACAATCTTGTCCAAAAGTTCCGGCTTATTCATTCCTCCCACGTACTCCTTGAGGGTGAAAGCTGTTAAACCCTCTTTTTTCGCCAAAGCCAAGCACGCTCGATTATCGGTTATAAGGACGACCTATCGTGAATAAAGACAACATTGATTATAATTAATGCTTTACCTTCATAGTTCTACGTTCCTTAGACCTAGTTCTAAGCTTAGTAATGCTTCGTTAAAAGGTAAAGTTAATACACGACGCTCTACTTTCAGCTTCAACGTTCATCCAGTAAAAGTCTCCATATTTCATGCAAAACAAAGTATAAAACATCGTGACGAAATCATCCTTACATCAAATCTCGGCGTTGGTCATGCCTACCTTAATGGCCAATCCCTGTTCATTGAAATGATTTTGAAGGAAATGGACAACACGCCTGACGGCTCGATCATTTCGGTCATTAGCAGATTCTCCTGGAAGCCGTTCCACGTAAGTGTCCCTGAGCGCAATTGGCAGAGAGGGTAAAACACGAGAATGAGTATATGTAGCTTAAAAAGAAAACGTACTGACTCTGATTTATTATCAGTCTATATTTGGCATATATATATATGTAATAATTACGTGCAAATAAAGGTTAAAAAAATGTGTTTTACAGTCTGTGGCAAATTAAAGAAGTAAGGCTGTAGGGTTAGCAGAACTGTGAATGAATGGTGCATTATGAAGTACTGCCACCTGCTAAAAAAATTGGTTAGGACCTTGTCAACAACTAACAATATTACAACAAGGCATTGAAAAAGAATCGGTTGAGACTAGTTAATAAATAAGACGTCACCTTCCACCATGAGAATGCCAAAACGTACATATATTAGCTGGCCGGCGAACATTGAAAGAACTTGGATAGGAAATTCTATTACATCCGCCGCATATTCGGGTTTTGCAATTAGACAATAATCTATTTCGATTTCCGCAGAATTTCCTTAATGGTAGTCATTTAGTTACTTTATTAGACAGTAAAAGATCACTGTCACAATTTTTCACCTAGAAACAGGCGACGTTTTACTGTAATGGGATTATGGTGTCATTCGACAAATGGTACTAGGTCATCGAATGACATAACGCATATTTAGTTTCATAGTAGTACTTTATAATACGAAAAAATACTTCAATGGCTTAGAAATGATCAATATCTTTCCAGCAACCCAGTACAGAGAGTATAAATTGTTCTTACTTATGATGTTCATTAACGAAGCAGTGGAAATGTCTGCTTTGATTAGCCATGACTTCTCGGACGGCATTGTACGCTGGCGCGTGACGATGTCGCAACTCCTGGATCACCGTCTGAGCGACAATTACGTTGCGGAAAGAATCGTCCTTTAGGACATCCATCTGGGATCAATGTAACATAGAATCAACAATTATTAGTCAGAATTGCACTACCTCACATATAGAGCTATTGAGTTTTGTGGCAATAGATAAATCAAACTGATGAAGGATTGCTGATTAATTTACGATTAATACCCCTATTGCACTGCAAACTGGCTATTTGGTGCCTAAATACAGATAGCATTTTGCTTGAATGAAGCTATACGTACCCGGATTAAAAAAGACGTTTCAAATTTCATACATTTTGTGTCATTAAAAGATTGAGCTTTGTAGGCACATACACGTATTATGTCTTTAAATATGATATTACGGAATATATCCGGCAGTAGATTGAAGATAATTCTTGAATACAACTTCCGATATAAATATAAGATAGCTACTTACTATTAAAGTTCTTGAATAAGGTCATATAACTTAGTTGCTTTGCGTTGAGCTTTGTTTTTTGCCTTTAACTTTTACCGTTGAGAAAACTGATTGAAAAAGAAATAGCTTACCTGATGGAAAACAATGTTCGTATCCGGCACAACATAATGAGGGTAGCTAACCACTTCACTAGCACTTTTAAAGTCTTTTTGCAGAGGTTTCGCGCAATTATCGTTGCATTTACAACATGCTCCCGAACCGCAGCCAATATCCTCGCGAAGGTAGTGCTCTCTAACAATCTTCAGAATATTGCCTCGCTTAGTCTTACGTATAAACACCTTTTGTGTTAACATTGTGCTGCATTCATAAAACTAGTCCTTCGCGTTCGCATTTACACCAGTGAAAGAGCACGGCAACACAAAACAAAAAAATACTACGGACCGCACATGTGACAAGATCCCACTTTGTTTTTGTTTATACTTTTCGCACAGTCGAACATCCTCACGCTGTCGTCTGCTTTAAAAAACAACAGCGAAGGGGAGCGCGAGCGCCACTGAAGGGCGAAAGTATGCATGACAACTTGGCACCAAGCACGTTATCACAAATGTATTTAAGAAATTAAAACCAGTATGAGGTCAAATCACAATAAAACTGTATTTACGTAACTATAATAATATAGATGACAAAGCAACGTAATTTCTTTTTGAGTACAATAAGGCACGAAGAAGATTACTAATATGCTTACCGGACACAAATGTTGCACAATGCAACTACGAAATAAATATAATTACGTTTGTGCTTAACCTCCGGTCTTGCCTTAAAGGTACCACAAAATTAGTATAGTTTCTAATATGTGAGGTTATTTAAAAAGTTAGAGCAAAAATAAAGAGTCCAAAACATCTTTAGTCTTTTCGACGGGAATATCCATATGATGCGATCAATCTTAATTAGCTGCCCTTACTAAATTAGGAGTTGTTTCAAGGCCACGTTATGATGATCTACACGACAAAAATTTGCTATACAAGTAGTGATAGATATAATACCTATGTTGCCGTTTTTTTTATAACAGCTGGTTTAGATGGAGTAAATTTGTTTAGCCCTAAATTGTAGATTTAATAGGTAACTAAATGATGGAAAATTTCACTATAATTTTGCCTTTATTAGACTTTCGAACAAGATCTCTTTTGCAGAGATAACTTCATACTTTTTTTTAGTAATCAATGCAACTTCGATATAGCATCTGCACACTGATATGTGTCTCTATAAATCGATCTTAATCTACGGATATACGATTTGTATAAAATAGAAATGCTATATTTAATGCTAAAAGACACTGTAGTACATCTGGAACGCTATCAAGTCGAAAAATATGGGGTGCTAGTGAGGTGGCCCGTAACGACAGGTGCTTACATCAGGGTTTACTTCAGTAAAAGGAGACCCGGTCGAGTTTATGGCCAAACTAAATTTACGTCATGGTCGTCACTATTGGTGTTAGCATAGCGATATCAAGGAAATTGCTTCGACATAATCATTCATATGTGCAGGTTCCTGCTTACGTGAACAGGTAATAACGAAGTGAATGACCGATACTCCTTAAGAAAATTCATGTACAAATACAAGACCTTAAACACCAGTTCAATCACACGAGCTGAGCTGACGCGCATTACCAATAATTTGTCCGCTGGGTTTTGTCGTTTAGGTACTTACAGTCTGATTCAAAATTTATGAAAACACACAGCCGACGACGAAATCAAAGTATTGTATCTGTAATCCGACCATTCTGTTTCGCTCTCATAGTCCCATTGCAATACGTTCTTTGGCAAACGCTGACTGTACTCTGCTGTTTGCTGTTCACATGTTTTGTGAGCATCGTGCTTTGACTGTGGAGCTCATCTGATGCCGGCATCGATACATTGTTGCAGATGATTATCGTACCAGAAAATCAATCCGATCTGATTACGGCCCCATAAAGACGTATTTCAGCCGCCTGCTTTACCAAAAGCGATACATACTTGACATTCAAAACTACGGTGGAAGGCTATCGAATGAAAAGAGGAGTTAGCGATCTGAATCTGAAACATGGTTATGCTGTCCTACTAACGTCTGTTCTTTAGTGCCTGCTTTTCGATGAGCATCCGTTTCCTGATATGATACGGGCGCAATGCAATTCTACAAGATGCGGTGTACATATTAGACAAATCGGACATTCGTTTTTCTTGGATCAGGTCCAAACGTCTCAGCGTCAATTGTTTTTTTCTCTATGGTAGCTTATAGGATAACGTATTTGCCTGCTAACTTTAGAGACACGTCGTGGTCTGGGTTTGAATCCGGGCATAGACACACGTTCCGTTTCGTACTGGAAGCCGGCGTTCTCATAAAATGCTTAACAGTGATGCCAGACACAAGACTTGAAACATTTCGTTTCAATAGTCTTGCTAAATGTTTACAACACGTGACGCCGTAGGCCCATTTCAGACTTTTGAACCAGTTGGGAGTGATTATTTTTAATACATGTTAGAGAAACTCTCTTTTGTTTCTTACATATGTGTCCTATCGCTCTGTAGTCTTCTGCACAATGATATACATATGATGGGCTTTCCCATATGTGATTTCTCAATCTATGGCTTGTAAACTTAATCGTAAAACATACTTATCCATTAATTGTCTTTTTAGGGCCTCATAATAACATAGACACAGATTAGGAAAATAAGCGAGTTAAAACCAACAGGCGACATTCCTTTGCATAATCCAAGAAGTAACTGAAACGTGGCGATGGGGTCTGGCTAGTCTGGTCCCCCTTCGGCTGGCGGTAATGATTGAACTATGCTTCATTTAAGACGGCTCCCAGCGAACCTTTGTCGATTAAGTGATTGTAGGTTGCATGTAGAATACACACATTTCTAACTGACCTAGACTCAATTCACTGGGGACCCATTCTTTACTTAGTTTCCGCATTTCTAGTATTTGGTTTATGTTTCGCTTAAGACCTGCTTATCTAATATCTTCGCCAACTTTCGATGAGTTTCCGCAGAGCTATGGCCTTCGAGGAGCTTCGATGCCTTCACTCGCAATTTTTCAGAAGAGTGGAGTATTTATCTGCCAAATTTCGTCTACTAGCAGCACGCCGTTCAAAAGCCGTTCAATTTTAAAGTCCCCTACATTTGCTTGTAATAGCCATATCAGAAGTACAGAGTAGAATGCCGTTTATTTTAGTCAAACGTGGTCAAATTATCGACTTTTTATTATTTTACTTAATTGAAAACTGTAGTCTTAACTCTCGAGGTACGAATAGTATTAAGAGACCAATGCAAAAATGGTAATAATGATTGCCTGTAAAAATATTAGTCGTATGGCGCTTCTTTAAGAGTGTGATGAGCATAAGATAGTATGATTTTTTTTATAACATTTTTATATGTTGGCGGTTTTTTGGTGATACGAGATATGCTACTGATAATCTCGAATAATACCAGTGATTCGATTGAAACCAGTCCATTTCTAGCTGACGTATAAACATTTGTCGTTATGTATTTGTTTATTTAGCCCCCGATCCTGGAGGCTCATGAACCCGACGATTCTTAAACACGTTACGATTTAAAACTGCAAGAAAGGTGGTGAACATCGTAATGCACATCGGATTTTGCACTGCCTAGTACGATTTCTCTGATTGTTTTGGTCTCAGGCATCAGTACAGAGAGAGCTGTTAAAGTATGTATGGCTGCCTATATCGTTTCGTGTTCAGCTTCTGGTTGAGGTGTCGCGAGATCCCATGATCTGGCCTGATTTGTCTGAGAGCGTGCTAGCCTCTTTGGTACTCACGCTACTAAAATGCAACGCATATTTTTGTGGTTTTTAATCTTCCGTTGTTGCTGCTATCTTAGTCGCTGTTAGTTTAAAGGAGCGGATCTTCTTATAATGCCGACCGCGGAGGTCTATTCTGTTCAGCTCAAACCCATCTCATTGTCGCGGAGATTGCAATTATCGAATATGATATACAGCTTTTCGCAGATAGAACTACCTGTACAGCGCATGACTGTTGCGAATGGCAACATGGTTGATATGCGTAAATTTGAAAATATATAAAAAAAAAACGGTGTTATTGCTTTGTTATAGCTTTATTCGTCAACGAAAATGATTTTGTCTTAGTGTATTTGTGGATTCTTCGTAGTAGCATGTTCAACAGTATGGGTTTTCGCAATACTGCTGAAAAAATTCAAACAGGGTGAAGTCCATGTTCACAAAGCTGATACCTTGTTTTTTGCTATGGTTACCTTCCCTGCACACTCTCGTAGAAACAGTTTCCTCAAACTTCGCAAGGCGACACTTTCAAATAGTCAAGCGTTGCGCTAGCTTACCATATAGTCACGCCTGGCCTTCCACACCATTTTACTAATGCCACCGTTGATGTTTTTCTAGTATAGTCAATCCTGAATATTAGCTTCACGCCGCCAAAGTGACCCTCTCTTCACGACGTTCTGCTGAGCCAAATGAAGTTTAGTACTTTAGCATCGGTTGACTAAGGAACTGTCGTAATGCTTCTTTCTGTTAACGATTAGATTGAAAGTGGTGTGGTAAATTTTCAAGAACATTAGCAAAGTGTACCGAATAAAACCTCTCCTTTGCAGCCTTCGTATGCCGTTTTTAGACGATTGGACAAATCGTTTATTTCGGGTATTTAATTAAGCATTAAGAACGGAAATGACTAGGCCAAGTTAATGCTTTGCCGCATGCAAAACTGACTGAATATATTTCGGATACAAATTTCACATTTAGTAACGAATGCGGTACCTCGAAATGGTTACGATGCAGTGTTTTGAACGTTCTAAGACACAGTCACTGCCGAGCAACTATGCGATGTCTGAATAATAAACTTTTTCATGTGTTTTGCAAGGGCTCTCCACGGCTAACGAAATAATGCAGCGAGTACGGTGCATCTGGCCAGGGAAGCGTTTGAAAACTATTAGTGACTAAAATAAAATAAATAATAAAAGAATCAGGATTCATAGAAAGACGAAGCTTAATGGTCGAAAAAAGTATTCTGTAATAGGCTCAACTTGATCCTATGCAAAAACGATTCCACTTCAAAAATTCGAATTGATATTCGTAAATGTCTCTTGCTAACCCTTTACTTTCGTCGAACAGTTCAAATCTTACTGACCAGCCAGCTCTAATTGTGTTATTTATTCTCTTATATTATTTAGTCTCCACAGTTACTAGAAGTTGCTTATAAACTAACTTCTTAAACTTATATTCATTCAAGCGTGTTAGCTGTATACTTTCGTCCCAATTCTGTGTGCACTTTTCCGAGTACAAGGACACGACTGGCAGAATAGTCACGCAATAATGTCTACCGATTTCAAAGACGATTTCATCATAACTATCAGCTCTTCATCCGCGATTTGAATCTTTGATGATGCATCTATTAGAGATTACGCTGGATGGTAATTTTCATATATTGTTTGCTTCCGGTGGAACTGTCATCAATTATCAATCAAATATCAAAAATATCTGTCTGTTTAAAATTCGCTTAATCGCTACTTCCGAGTAAGGATTGCTCATTCCGTTGTCACTTAATTTATGTCGAATCTTATTAACTGCCTAAATTCGTGATCATATATACAGCTATGGCAATACAACAGCAAGCTATTTTTCAAGCTTTTTGTAAGTTTCTCATTTTATTAACTCGTCAGATTGCTAATTAGATTAAATGGCTTTGAAGTAAGCAAGAGAGCAAGCTAAAACAGTGAGAATGCTGCAAATTTCTGAGATTAAGTGACTTGCTAATTTAACAGTTATCACCTAATAAGCTTCTCTGCAAGGCATACATCGACTTCTAAGCACTTAGTTCCTCGTACTTGTTTCGTGAACCATCGATTCAGTATCGTTTACAGATGTGCACAAACAAATACATGGTATTTGATTAAGAAGTAAATTTTGAAGGAAATCAAGCAGCAATAATACTTTATCGAATGAGCTTACTAATTATAACTTTAATAAAAGGATAACATATTCGGATGCTGTTATTTAGAAAAAAGTTTTTTCAATAGTGCGGTTTCTAACTAAAGGAAAAGGACTTTTTAAAAAGCTAAACTTGTGTGAGCGAATTACATAGACATATGGGATTAAAGTAACTTCGATTTTGGATCAATATTCACTTTAATCAATATGAGATCGCCCATAATAGTCATGCTATAGCTTCAGATTAGTCGAGCACGCCTTCATCAAACATCGATTACGGAGTTGAATCACCGTCATAGGTATATTCTTCTTCACTTTTTAGTGAATTAGTGAAATATTTTTAGAGTTATAAATGAAGGAGAGATAGATTACTCTGTTTGAAGAAACGTTTATCCAAACGTTTTTTGGAGAATACTTGCAGCATAGTGTGATCTATTGAAGGTACTTACCGATATATTGAAATCTATCTTAGGACGCCTTTGGAACATCGCAGTAATTATTAGGTTATTGTTCTAATTTTTCTTAAACATCTAAGGATTAAAAAATACGAGGTAAGTAATACATGCATGTATTAATCAGCTTTAAAATGTGCAAGATAAGTAAACTTGCAGCAGCTCAGAGCTTCCCAAAACTCACTTTTTGCACCGCAGGTGAATTTTTGCGTACTGCCGTGGTAGCTCTACTCCATCAGCCATATTGACCCCGCCGTGAGCGCGACAGAGAAGTGTTTAAGGTTAGTTGGTTTCTTGTATACTAAAATTGCAGTTTCCTAAAGACAAATTATTGAGCGATTGAATTAATGAATCAGTTTTTGTAGTTGAGGGACTGAGCTCGTCAGCTCGTCATAGTTTTGTTGTAGCATAGTAATCATATATTTCGTTTATTGCCGCTTCCGGTTTGAAAAAACGTTCGTGTCCTTCGGTACTCAAAAGGTTGAATTAAGTAGCTCCCTTTTACAAGTATATTGCACGGCATCCGTGGCGTCTATGACCATAGGATCGCTAGCTCGTTCGATATCATGAGAAAACGCAGGAAACAATGACAATTTTTAATTTGCTCAACTCTGCTCACCCAGCAGCTTGCACAGCCGCGTTAAGAAGTTTTTCAGATTGGACGACCGAGGACCCAGGGTTTGGATGTTTCCACCCAATGGCACGAACATTCAAAGGCCTGATATCTGCTTTGGCTAGGTGCGGAGGCCCACTTTAAGCCAACGAACGTTATGTACTAGCCAGGATAAATGCACGCGAAATTAGTTAGGCTGTTGTACTCAAAGAAAAAACGCACCATCAGGAGTTCTTATAGGAACAGTCATAATTGGGAGATAAAACTGCTGGAGGTAGTTGATGTGCTTCAGAAGCCACTTTCCCATATTCCAAATGATCTTTAGAGTTTCCAAACACGAGTGCAAAAGCTGCCCTTAATTTCGACGCATGCTTAAATCATTTGCAAGTTTTACATTGTTGCACCTCCAAGGTTGGCAGGTTTAAAGGAAACAACAACTGAAGGCAGACATTTGAGAGATGTTGAGTTTGTTAGATACGAGGTGAAAATTTAGTTGGTTTCCGTGTAATACAAGGCGATGCTGAGTTCAACTCCTTCGAAAACGCTTACTAGCACGAGTAAAGAAAGGCATGTTAATTAAAAGCTTCTAGAGACGAATTTAGAGACTTTACTTATTTAAAAATGCCCATAAAGCAGTCCACACAACGGTTTAAGCTCGGATGTCTCTGACCGCTATCACCCTTTGTGAGTGCAACAAGCCTATGCGGCCCAAGTCTCTTGCCTGTGTTTGGGCCTTAGATACATACAAACGAGCACCAATCGATGGTTTAAGCACACATATGACTGTCGTTTGAACCGGCCATGGTAATGCATATACATACATAATAGAATATCTTGCGTATCCTGTACATGAGCTGCATGTACTCAAATCCAAACCATCATTAGAAATTATTTTTATACATAATTATACAGTATAACATCGGATGGGTATACCTGGTAAGCATCAGGTTCATGAAGCCTCACGATAAACTTGTTATTGTTGTGCATATCTCATACGCTTAATTTTTAGGTGCCTGCACAGCGTTGGTTAGCTTTGGGCTGCTCAGTTAATAATTTTATACAGGATCCCCTCTGCAGTTACCTTCGCTCTGTAGAACGTGTGTAGGTAAGGTAACTACGTATGTTTATTGAAAACTCGGTTAATGTTAGAAAATAATGGCCGTAATAATAATAATAGATCTGAAATTTGTTAAGCTCATTTCGGATAATGAGATATGGCACTGTAGAACACCCTGAACATTTAGGTGCCATGTTAAGCTCGGGTAAATGTCGTGCGTTCTGATTTATGAAAGCCCGGTGTCCAGATAATCCTTATGTATATAGCAGTATAGTCACCATTACGTATTTTATAGAAATATGTTTGTAGTTGCCCTATCACCGATATCGCGTCAGTATCGACCATTGCATATAATTTGCGGTGATCACGACCAGCGGCATCAAATGCAAATACCACATGATATTTCTTGGTTATGGAATGAGCAATGCCACCGAGTTAAAAAAAACTCTTCTCAATCATGCAGCTTGAAAAGTCAGATATGAATTTAAAATTCATCTTATCGTTACAAAGCGACAAGTAACCTAGGTATCTTCAGAAGAGTTTCTCCTCTGTGATACATGTGACGCACAATGCCGTTATCGACTGCCTACACTATTGAGACAGGGACAGAAAAAGCTTAACGTTGCGTTTAGTATAAAAAAGTGCTTGGAAAACAAGAGCGTCTCATTTCTCGACAGCCACGCAGAGTTACTTTGTCTAATTTCATCCTTTCTTCTAAGGCAGGGCAAATGGAAGCATAAAGCACAGGGCACATTATTGCTTTGCACCGAAATGCTAAAATGATCAGAAAAAACTGCTTTATCTAAACCATTATTAAGATTAGAAACTGCGTTAGGACATAATTTTTTTACGCATACCAGTAATAATACATATTCTATAAGTGTTTGGAAATAAAGATTCGAAACCCCCCAAAAAATAACGGACATATTTCATTAATGTTTGTTTAACACCACCTTTGATGATATATAAAATTGGTCATTTCAAAAACGCACTATTTGGCTTATTTTACAATCTTCGATTCGCAAAACTTACCGACGGTTTGTACACAATATTAGACAGATAGGGAATAGGATGAAAGGCTCGTACTCAAATTTGTATTTGAACGAATATATATAACAATAAGCGTATTGCAGACATAATAGGATAGAGTATTATTACGTAACATTCATCAAGTATTCGCTTGCCCACACGAACGGCACTATTCAATTCCACAAACAGATTTATACGCGAATGATCGAAAGGACCTTGGCGAGGTTCATTCTATGGTAACATTAGCAAAACACTTGAATGACAGTACATGTGTCGCTCGGGTCACATATAAATCCAAACCACAACCGATAATATTTGTATCCTTTGACTCGCCTTCAAATTTGCCATACGGTTACGCAAAACCTTATGAGGTCTTCAAAATTTCGATTAAAGGTTTTCGACTAAGCAGATACATTAGTATATTTTGCAAATATATTGCCTCTTATTTGGAAACGTACGTCATTTCCCAATTATGTACTTACAAAAACGGATGGCAGTCCGACACGTTTCATCTTTATTTATGCTTTATACATGTACTATATGTACAAAATAAACGCTATCGCTGCTTATGAAAATATACAGGTTTGCTACTATTCGTTTGATTGAGCAATCCTATCAAGGAATAGACTTTCTTGCTTTTGACCAGGGTGCTTCTGTGTACACTTGTATTCACCACCTGCTTTTGTTTTCCATTCTTGAAAGGATTTTTTTGATGGCTTGCCCTGTTCGCAGTTTCTATTTGAGGCACTCACGTTATCCGTAGATGATTCCAAAGCCCGGTCTTTCTTGGGGCCGGTTTGAAGCCTTTTCAGCTTACGGTTTTGCCTTTTCTTCTCAGCGAATTTTTCGTCGAGATTCTTCTCGGACGTCTTCTTTTTCATTTTTTGTCGTTTCTCACGCTTAACCTTGAGCTTATTTTTCAATCGTTTAGTGTTAAGTTTCAACATATATTCAGGCACTTCACAGCCGGCCTTTCGCACCACCTACAGAAAGTTACTCGAATTGAATAAGAATTTGGTTGAGATTCAAGGTCATTTTTTAACAACCCATCGCGTAAATACTAACTGCGTACTACAATAATTCTTCGCATCATTGTGAAGAACTCTTGATTCCTAACCAATTCAACCCGGATCTACTGCTTTGGTAACAGTTTGGGGATCGATAGCGAAGGCTATTTTTTTGAAAGTACTCGTCTCAAGATAGTTCTTTCTCAACTGTTTAGCTTTCATAAAAACTGCTCTCGTATGAAAAAAGTACAACATGAGAACCAGTAATTACATGATAACATTATGACGCTCAAGCAAACAATACTGTTTATTTATTTAGCACTTATTTAGCACTTGTTGAATTAACTAATATTATTATATCGTTCAACTAAATGACTTCCTTAGAAATTAAGTGATAATGCCTAATGCAGATTAACACACGACAGTCTCTGCTAGCCCGAAAAAGCTATTGCGACTAACATATTGCAACATATTTTTCATGGGTATACATAAAAAGCCATTAACAACACGGATAAGGATTGTATTATCGTAAAAACCTTGCCTGAATAATTTCACGAAGTTTAGGTGCATCATATTCGGTGAAAAAAGTGAGGGCACGACCAGTGCAACCTGCTCGTCCTGTCCGGCCAACGCGATGAATGTACGCTGCTGTAGTTTGAGGAAAATCGTAATTTATAACTAATTCAACACCTTTGAAATCAATTCCACGGCCCGCAAGTTCACTGGAACGATGTAAAATAACAACAAATAATCGGTTTTTGAATGCTGATAAGTTATTTTCTAATCGGAAAAAATAGCGCTCACGACACAAGTTTGAGGGTCCGATTACTAAATCACACAACTATTCTTCAGAATAACAATATATGATCGCCATCCGTTCCAGACTACGGAATACTTACCTACAGACGAGCACCCAGATTTTACCAAGTCGGAAATTGTCGATAATACGATCTCGATCACTAGGTGTTCTTCCCGCGTGTAACACATCAACACTTAAACCATCCAATGCCAAATGCTCGTATAATTGCTGGGCAGCTGTTTTCGTTTCAGTAAATACCAATACTGGGAGTTTCACACCGCTCCGGATGATCTGCCTGCAATTTGCGCGTAAATTCAGAAATGCCAAAACCAAAATTTTAAAGAAATATATATCAATTAGTTATCAATGAAAAACTGTTTTTCTCGAAAAGTAATCAAAAGTCGGACTTCCTGGGCGCTTAGCTTAAAGTCGGCCGATATTTACTTCAATTTCATTTTCCAAAATTTGGCTTGATTGTTTTTGCATCAGACGATGCACATGAGTGAATATCTATTCTATTCATATGAAAAACAGACAAAGTATTTTAGAATGTATACCTCAACTCAAAGAGCTTGCCGTTATCGTTTCCAACAAAAACGAGCTTCTGATCGACCTGCTTTGTGGCAGAGTTCTTCGCGCCAATCGCCACCGCGATTGGCGAATCCAGATGAAGGCGACACCACCTGCGAGATACGTTACGTAAGTGCAAAACGTTTTAAACCGATCACAACTAGAATTAAGACGATTCTATTATTTAAAAAAAATATTACGCGAGCCCTTTATTTTTTTCGTTTGGATACGCTTATTTAGTGTCAGTGGTAAACCCGTCTCTACGAACGTAAATATTTCAAAGGTGGTAAAATGATAGTGATTTGGAATTATCCTGCTACAGACCAACTACTAACCTATCAAGGTCCTTGCTGGCTGTAGCTGAGAAAAATGCCCTTCGAAGCTGTCCACTTATGCAAGCAGCGTAAATCTTCTCAAGTTGATCCCGAAAACCCGTTTTACCAGTTTCAAAAAGTCGATCGCTCTCGTCAATAACAAGATATTGTATTCGAGCGAGTGATAGGTCCGTTTCACGTAAGATCCATACCAGCCGATTGGGAGTTGTCACCATTATATCCAAGCTTGCATACATTTTTGAAGAGAACCTTCCAGATAAATAAACACGGTCATACACCATCATAGCTCTGCACAAAGGTAAGCTTTGTCAAGCAACTGAGCGCATATATGACAACTATGACTTGATTTTATGTATCTGTACTTCCAAGGAAAACGGGCAAATATAAAATCTTATTCACTTTAATTAAGTAGAACAATGCATCTGAGAAAAAAATGTACCTTCTCTGAGCATTTGATGTCTTTGAAAGCACATAGATACGAAGGCCGGAGCCCTCTGCCAATCGCATGGCTTCACTATAGGTTTGCTTAGCTAATTCTCTTGTTGGACAGACGATGATGGCTCGAAAGCCTTCTGTCGATGGTTCGCGTAGCAAATGTATGAGTGGTATTAAGAAAGACGCAGTTTTGCCCGAACCTGTCGGGGCACAAGCGAGAACCTGCACTCAGAAAAATGGCAATTAGCAAATAAGTTTCTGGATGGACAATATGTTATTTTCTAACATAAAAAATACGTTTGAAATATTTAGATTGGTGTGTTTCTCAGTGTTTATTATATATACTACATGTTCTACTATAGACGTACAACTTCTCTATCACACTCTTCTATATGAACAAGAGGTTCGAACATTTTTCAGGTGTGTTACTGGTCACTTAGTTTATTGACCCGAACGTTACCCAGACAAGACTGGCAAGACAATAATTCATTTCGGACCCATCCGTCATCAGAAGTGACCTTTATATGCATAAATGCCACTAGAACCGTGATCGATTAAACTTGAATAACAGGGTCCCTCATTTAGAAATGATGAAATCGCCATAGCTTGCCTTGATCATCTCACCTCTCGTCGCTCGAGCATGGCGGGAATAATGGCCATCTGTACAGATGTCGGACGATCATAGCCACAGGCAGCCACGTTATCCAATAGCTGTTTAGAACAGCCATACCGAGTTCGTAACTCGGCAAACTCTGTTAGCAGAGCAGGAATATCGTCGCCCCAAACACCAATGCCATAATGTGTACGCAATCTGAAATCATACAAGCCTACAGAGTTTAGATATCGGTAAGTAGATACGGATTCCGAATTCAACAAGTTGCTTGTTCAATCCTGCCATGCACTCTACGCATTATCTGAGCAATCAAAAAAGATTATATAACACAGATGGATACCTCGATAAAAACTGACACTGATTCGTAACAGTTTTTTTTTGTGACAACCCTAGGCCGTTAAATCCATGCAAAAAATGAAAAATAGATAAAATTTACTCCGAAACATTGATTTCAATTAACTTAGGATTTTTCAGATGTGTTTTTTTTTTAAATAGAAAATGTATACTATAAGCTATCTTGCGGATGTGAATATCTACTCGGTAGAAATGTTTCTATAAGCTGCTTCGAAGTGTATAACTATGTTGTAAATATATTTCTAATAGCATATTGGTGCTTGATTCCTCAGTGAGGACGTGCTTGTATCATGCGCTGCTCAACTGAAACCAAACATATCTTTGCAATTATCTGTTTCCTTAAATGAGCCAAACACTAATTGAAAATGCCGCTGTTCTCCGTATTTTAAATATCAAAACAGAACTTTGATTAGTTAATTCTGATGATCCGGCGCTTCGTCTTTCTACGAAAAAAAATTTAAAAGAAAATAAAAAAAACTAACTAGTTTTAAAAGTTTTAGTAGTACACGTCAGAAGTTTTATTTGGAGTAACAATTGCTAAGAGTTCAATCGGCAATTTCACTGATCAGCCGAAATCAGTAAACAAGCATATTATCTTGGTTTACCTGTTTTGAACTTTTTCGGGTTTCGCTTTTAGCCTACGAGGGTCCAACTCTTTGGTATTTGTACAGACTTCGACAGGCTTCCTTGGCTGGCTTTCTGATTCTGGCACTTTTCTTTTAAGCGAAATGCCCATACACAGTTGGCTCAAGATGCTCGACGACATATTGTGGCGTCTCAGTACTTCTTGAAACAATGTCACGGTACGTCTGGATAAAACAACCGATCTTTATATCATACAATTTTGAACACAATTGCAAAAAATGTTTATTAACATCCCAACTAACTATTTATACGGGTTTCTCAACTTCGCCAAACTCGGAAAGCGGTTCACTCATAATATCTATGTAGAAGTCCTGTTGTGATGGATATCGTGCTGACAAATAATGTTATCGAAAAAAAAATTCGATTCATTAAGCTAAAACCTGTATATTCAAAAAATTAGCCGTGTATCACATATTGGCACGTGCAAGGCTCACAAGTAGTGAAAATCATAAACAAACTTCCCTTTCCCAAAGTAGTTCTATCGATCGTACACAGAAGGTTCGACCGTATTCTCAGCAAGTGCAGAGCTCCTTATTTGTGCTTCTTCCTAAATCCTTTGCAGGGCAAGAACTATCTCTCAAAGGGATAAAGTACTGAACAATTAACTTACTATTTAAATTTGCACATAAAAGCAAACGTTCTTACTACAATATTGAATTATGCACATTGGGATTCTTCATTTATTTTATACATGGAATAAGATGCCGGGTCAGCTACGCTTCGTATGCTGAAGAATTGCTTGAGGCTTTCAAAGAAATTAAACCACTTAAAATACACTGAGAAATTATTTTAGGGAATATCTAGTTTAGAGGTAACATTATGGACCGCTATATATCACAGTGTAGCGGTAGTCACTCTTCGATTTAGAATCATCATGTTCAGATAAATGTTTTTCATAGATGTTTCAGATAAATTACTCGAAATTGCAGACATTTCTTTAGACCGCTGACTCGCAGCACGAGTCGAAGTGTAATTAAGCTCGAATTCGATCACAAACCTGAGTGTTCCAAAATTTAGTTGGTAAATACGCTACCTTTGCGTTATTACGGGGACTTTCTATCATGATTAAATGGCCACAACTGTCCAAGTAAAATACCCCGAGGCTTTTATCTGCCGTAACTGAATTCACAGAGTAAACAAATATGGCTAGCTTGAGAGCATTATGTTGCTTCACTCAAACATAGCATGACTCAAATCGACTTTGTTCCCTCTACAAACATAAGCGGCGGAACAGCCTAAACTTTTTTTCAAGATTTTCAAACAAGATTTTTCCTCAGTGGTTTTCTAACAGCCGGAGTTCAACAACCATAAACCCGATCAGCGCTGCCGATTATCATCAAAAGCATCAATGATTACAGTATTGTTTCCATAATTAGGATGCAGCTACATCGATCAGCCAAGATGCCGCATCTATAATGTGGGCCCACCTACTCGCGATTCTGTTGATCAATAAAATCAAATTCTGGAAGAGTAGATAGGATTCAGAATTTCTAACGAAAACATTGAATCTGTTCGTAATAGCGATTTTTAGCATAAATTCACAGATTTATATCGCCCTAACTTATGTGCATCAGAGTAGCTTTATATTATTGACATTAACAGCAACCCATGTTACTTCCTGTAATTTTCAAATACCATTTAATCATTACAAAGAAAGAGAATACAAGGATAATTCACGGAAGGTTTGTTCATAAGATCTCTACAAAATATCTCACATGAGTATTTGGCCTAGATATACTATAATGATGGCTAAAAATAGTACATTCAATCATTATTTGAACGGCTTAAAAAAAACGAGAAAAAAATACTGCACTCCCTATATATTTTCCTTTCAAATGTATTTTTAACGTGTAAATCATAACACAGACGATTCACTTACTGGCTATTAAATATAACTATTAAATGTAAAAAGGTATTAAAATTGTCACCAATGAAAGCTTAGACACTTATAGAGAGAAAAGCCAATTGTCAGCAATAGCAAATTAACAAAACGTCCAGCAACCTGATACGCTAATAACAAAGTACCTGAAATAAAATGTTTAGTCGATTCCGCTCACAAACAGTAGTCAATCGAGATTTACCGAAGTAAACTGTCCCATTCAGTGGTTTTGCGGTAAACTGAATTTTAATATCAACCCACCTTTTTCTATGAGATTTTATATTACATAGAGATTTACATAGATTTCACAGTGCAATCATCGAAAGCATCGGAATACCGATGCAATCTACGAACAGCTGTTTGACTAACTATTAGGTATTGGATTGTTTAAAAAGTAATGTTCGCACTATTTAGATACTGGCTTGCCCCTTTGCCTCTCCAGTGTTTAGGTATGATATATCAATCTGAAGCGCGCGATCGCCGCTACAAATCCGCTATAATCTAATTGTGTGGTAATTGTCTTCAATACTGGTAAATTCGGGTTAATCAGGATCTGTATATGGCCGAAATACATTGAGTAAACGAGACTATCCAACAAAAAAGACCTGATCGACGAGGCAAGTCATGCAGAGCAATAGAGACCACAGATGGCAAAACCTCTTCAAGCTGCCTTGCAAGAGATAAAGTCGGAGATACTTTTGCAGTTACAATATTCTTGAGATCCTTCGTGATGTACTTCCGTCTTACCCAATAATTTTTTCATGAAACTCACCACCTGGCAACTGAATAGGTCTCGAAAATTAGTTAAACAATACAAGAGTCAAAAATTTTAACTAGACGGATTAGATAATTCGATTGAGAAACAAGAGAATGTCGTATAGAGTGATGGTTTTGGAAACTACTTTTTGCCACAATTTGAATAGAAAAGTGTTTTTTTATTTTTTAGATCAAACTCGCCATATTTTTTTAACCAGCTATTTTAACAGCTAGCGGTCTAAACGAAGTAATATTAGACGAGTGCTGTCGGCGTCCGCTAGCTCTTAGGATAAGCAAACGTTTTTCCAATTAACTAATTGCTTACTTATATTTTAGCATCCATTATGGAATATCTAATAGTATAGTGTCTACGATTTGATGTTTTATTCGATATGTATATATTATAAAGCGTGCGTTCCGTCGCCAGCATGCTTCATTTTACCGTCTTGTCCTCTTTATTACAGACTGTCTTTGCTGCTCGAGTAATTAATTTAATATTCGATTGGCTTGATCGAACCGGTAATGATAATTTTCATTTAAACTCATTGCATAAACTTGTTTTTAACCCTTTTCTATACAGACTATAACAACCGATGCTAAGAAAACGAGGGCTTCCGGTTAGTTCTTGTTTTATCCCAAAATGCACGATTGTCGTGATCGTAACTACAGCATTGAACTAAATTTATAAAAATGAAAATCAATCAATTTTTAGTATCTGCAAAGATAAAAACTGCGAAAAACTGGTGAAACGGATATAAAATATGACAAGTGATCAATCCTTTTTTTTTTTTTTAATTAATCAATATATAATTCACACAACCGATTGTTGGTGAGTACAGAATCCACATTATACCTATTACAATGTCGGTGAGCAAGTTGGTCTTAACACATATCAGCATCCGGCGGCAGAAAGCTGTCCTATCTGCCAATGTCACAAGTTGAATCTGTACTATGGTTCTCGTTAGTTTAGAGCGTATTATTCATGTAAGTTGTTATGGATTTGCTTTACTATAGTGACGATATTTTTCTACTAATTAAGAAGTTAGACAAGTGTAATGTGTTAGCAAGAAAAGATCGATTGTGAATTGAAACCTTATTACAGTTGAACTAATAATTTAATTCTATAATTAATTATCGTTTCTGTAGTTAAGTCATCCAGTGCAAGAGCACTCGCAACAAAGCTACAGCTCTCAGGAATTACAGTAACGTTGTAGTTGCTACCAGTAACATACCTACGTGTATTTTTTAACATGTTTTGTAAATTACCTTACTATCAATTGTGGCGAATCAACTAAGTGAGCGCGTAATAATAGCGGTTGTGCCTAGTTAAAAATGAGCGGACAACGCTGATTTTTTTTGGTCGTGATCTTCAAACATCTATAAAGCGGTGAATTACTTTTCTAGCAACGTTTTGTGGCTTTGCGTTATTTTTTAAAACACTATACGTTACAGGTACATAGAGTTCTATGGCTCTTCTTTCGACAAATACTTCTTTACGCGAAATGCTCCCATAATTGCAGGTATTTCACATAAATGACTGGTCGAGTTCCAAACAAGCTCGGCGTTTCATAACAGGTATAGTAGACAAAAAATCACACCAAACGAAGCGGTATCAATGACACAATGAGCGTGATTACATTTGCCTGTTGATAATTATCATTCAGATTTACATATCATTACAAATTTACATAGAACGTGGCCGTTCGTTACAATCAAGTGATCGATCAACTGCGCAAAAAATCATATCCAATTGAAAAGCTGTCGTAGAAATGTTTTCGTATGCGGTAATAAAAGTAACAACAAAAACGACCATCGTTATCCGACGACGAACTTGAATGAAATTTTATAGAGCCAATCAGTATCAAGATTCTATGCGATATGCCTTGCATAACAACATGAATACGTATATCGACAGCAAGAAGAAGGACAAATTATAAATTGTTCTAAACCAAGGATTTCTTTTCAAATCTGGTCATTTGCTAAACCGAAAGTATAACTTAAAGACCCGTAAATAAATGTACTATATATCTTTTTTAAGGTTTCAAGTGTCCAAGCCATTAGATCAATTAAGTATCTCAAATGACAACGTAAAGTGAGGCTTCCTACAGCACCGCTCTTGTAATACATTTAGTAACTATTATTAAATATGATAATTAAAGAGAACTGCATAGCGGAACCCAGGCTTGGCTACATACTGCGAACTTCATTGATATCGAGTGCTCAAAACGAAATAAAAATATTCTACATCAAAAAGAACATATTTTACGAAAAGTATAAAATGAATGGGCGTAATGTAATAACAGGACCCGTAGCAGCGACTACACATCAGTGTATGACAACTTCCATATTTATTGCTCTATTTTGACCTTGGCCGATGATGCCTATATATATATATATATATATATATATATATATATATATATATATATAGCATATACAATGAAGACACGCGCAGCAGTTGTCATTCCGACGAAAATCGTGCCGATTTGTCCGAGCTGAGCGCTTTAGCAGACATCGCTAGAGTTGTTTCGCACCCAATATATATCATATAGTCGGGTAGATAGTGGCATCCGGATGTGTATGCGCATGAGGCCCAATGCTGTTTGCGTACACCCAAAGCGCTTGACATTGACAATGTGAAGCTGGCTTGGTAAGTGTGTCGTTAGCAAAATGTATTAGTTTGTACAGACGTCATTATTACCATTATCACCCTATTTAATGATGGATCTGCTCAATTTCTCTCGTCTTCTCTCGGCGTAATGGATAAAGATCACCTGCTGACCCCAGGTATATTATCACTACTCTTACCGCTACGATTTCAACAACGAATTCTGCCCACATGTGTAAAGAAGTATTACAAGTAGGCAGTTACTGCGAATTGGACTTTTAGAACTAGCCGGGTCCAGCCCATTTGATGATATTTATACATATCCTACGCTATGCTACATGAAAAGAAAAAATGTGCAAGTATATTCACTGGTGCTGTTTTCCACGATAACTAGGAACGTGATTCAGACTTTGTCATAGAACATGAATCGTACGAACAGTACATATAAGAGTAAAATAATACACCTTTAATTTATAGAGAGCTATTTTACTATTTAGTCCATTTAATAAAAGCACCACATTCATATCGGTACCTACCAAGCAGGACAATTTCGACTACTAAATATTAATTAAAAAAAACACCGGAAAAACATGTGCAGTACACAATGGTAACGTTTCATTTGCTTGAAATGACTAAGTCAAAGAGCTACCGCTTAGCTAGCCCGATTTGGTAATTACCCAGCTTGCGCATATGTACGCAATATGTCACAATGAAGTAACGGAACTTTGCAACAGGATGTTATGTTGGATATATCTGGAAGAGCAGTTAGATTTAGCTTCTAAATAAAACTTTCTAGGTTTTTATATCGCACATGTCCATTTCTCAACAGATACTTTGTGCGCATTTGCCGACGTCTACCCAAATCCTTTCGGCCATTTATTTATGCCCTACACGACCCGTCCAAAGATTTACTGTGAGTGCTCCTGTTTCAACAGGCAAACTTTCATCGATTGCACATAGATTTTTTCAGTAATTTTACTGCCTTGAGACTCAATAACGTCGTTCTTGGTCAATGCCGTATTAATATTGTCTCTGCTTTTTGAAAATCATTCAACTGCTACAGCTGCCAATAAGGTGATCACGTTTCGAAACCACTAATTGATATTTTTGACCAGAACCATGGATTAGGCAGGTTTGCCATTTACATAGCTGTAAAGGGTTCTAGTTTCGAAAAAAAAGTTTCGAAAAAAATCTCGTTGCTATACCTAATAACTAGCTACGAGGCACATCAATAATTGATGTGATTTTTTCAATAACTGATGTAATTTGACCAATAATTGATGTGAAAACAAAGGCACAGAATGCCTTAATTAATCTAGGGTAATTATTGTGGCAGGGCATGGAATCGTTTCCCGTGCTCTGACCTGCAGAAGCAAAAAAATTCTCTAAGTAATTGCTATCCAGGGCCATACGATTTTCGCATATGTTAAGTAACCCATTTTCTAATTGTACAGCGACGTGCAAGTGTTTTCGTACTGTGTTTCATATTGTAAAGCTAAGGTCAGGCTAGTACTTGACGAGTTTCCGGTGAAAAATAAGTTGAAGCGTGAGGCCAGCTCAAAGGTTGCGTGCTTCCATGTAGATCTTCAGCGTCGTATTGATATATCGAGTGTCCCGTATAGTCATGCTCAACATGAGTTTTTGTTATATGATCGTGGTCGATACTGTCTGTAGTTGAGAAACCTTCTTTGATTAGTTCGCTGTGAACGGTTTCAGCCTGCGGCACGTAATGATAGATCGATGTTTGATGAGGCGGCGGATTGTGGTAGTGAATATGCACGTGCTGGGAGGTGTGCATAACTGGAACCTTTACAATTTTCGGTTCTTGTGGAATCTTGATAGGTATCGGAATTGGTAGAAGTGTTGGTCCTTTCTTCAGAACGAGTTTACTCAGTAGATAAATTTTGAAAAGCCCGCTTTGATGTGATGGACCCAGAAGGAAAGATGCTACATAAATGTAACAGAAGATCGATGGCACTGAACAGATTAAAACACGCGGTAGAGGACGCATTACGGGGCTAATTGTGTATGTGTTAATTTCCAAGAAGATTCTCGAGCACACTCTTACAAGTGTTGCTTCCACCCCAATTCTGGGCCAGTATCCTATTCTGGGCCAGTATGATTATTACACAAGCAGCCTCTATAGTACACCGCTGCTACTGATAATGCGACTCGACGATCAATAACAAACAAAAAAAACTTTTCAAACGACTGCACCATTCGTGAATAAGGATGCTGTAGCAAAACGATTTCAGTACTATCCACCGATGCGTATTCCACAGATACGGGCAATGTGACGAATTTCTTGTAACTTCTTACGGAACTCAGGGTGAGCACAGATTAACACCGATAGAGATAACTTTTGGGTCACGCTCGACTTTAAAGATGTAACAGACGTAGACAGCACTCTAAAAGAAAAAAATAATAATACTAATCAAAACACACGACACATGAACAAAACACTACAAGGGGACGAAACGGAACACCAAAACCGCAGCTGCGGCGTTAGCAGCGGCCGCGTGAGTGCCCGGCGCTGGTCACTTCTTATCGACGAGCGAATGACTGAAAAAGAAAAGCCATTACGACCCCGCTTCAACGTCGTAGCTCTTGTCGTATGGGGCGCCGCAGTCGCTGGTACGGCCGCGGTTGCCACCGCTGACCGCGCGCTTGATTTCTACACTAGCTGTGTCTTTGACTGTGTATATGTGTGCCTGTGGAGACTTGGATGCTGATATTGTTTTCGTCTCGTTTCTTTCTGACAGGTCGTCAGTTAGCAAATGTAAAACGAATGGCATGTAGCGTCTGGATAGTATACCAGTATTTTATCACTCCTTTGCTGATCACGACGAGTGCCCTGTGTTCCCGCACACGTTACAACCCACATCATTTCCCAACTAGCAAGCCCCGTGCATCTTCTCCTGTTAATAGTACTCGAAAAATCGCAACCAGACTGAAAAACCGACTTGTAACCAACAAAAAAAATTGATCCAATCAGATGCCTCTTCAACGTATCGCTTCCAAATCGCCGATAGTCAAGGAGTACGGCTGCTGCTGTTGCGGCTCTAAATTCAGCAGTAAAAAAATCACTCAATTTTGCCGGTTCTGTTCATATACCATCAATGTCGGGGAAGCGCCTACGAACTCACTCGCTATATCCCATATATGTATATAACAGCGAAAACGGATCGCGATACCGATGAAAATGCAGCGGCAGCTAAATCAACCGGAAATAAGGCAGTTGCAATTTAATGAGGGTTACCCTAATGGCCTGCTACAATATTAGCAGAGCCGCCGAGTCGCGTTTCAATTCTAGGTCCGTGACGGATCTGCAGTAACAGTCGTGCCAACAATGTCCAATGTTTTTGTACAATGCATACAAATGGTGACAGCATCAAAAGCAGCCGTAACAGCAACGTAAACCGAACCAACTGAAAAGCGCACAAGTTACGAACTGCCATGGTACACAATGTATCGATGTTTCAATATACTTATCGCCACTTACAGCGTTTATATCGCGTCAGACGATTTGATGTTGTTTTGGCAGAGGAAATGTGAGCAACCCTATCTATCTACTGTAGATTCATCAGGTATGTTGATGAACAGAGATAATTGTATTAGTCCAGGTCTGAATCGAGCACTAAAGGAGCACGTTTTACCAGAGAAGTCAAGCGAATCGCCATAACTGTGAATATTAATACCTGTGTGTCCATTATGTCTAGCGCTGGCGATCTATCTTGTTGTCACGAAAGCATTCTCGCGTTCATCTAGTTAGACGCAAAAATACCCTATTTGCTATTATCTTTAATGTGATGAATTTGTTGTCTCTTTCGACTCTGCGGGTTACTTTAGATAGCCACGTAATGGTAGAAGCAACTAAAACTAGAGGAATGGTGCAGCTACGGTACCACTGTCGTCGGCACGAGATCGTGCGAGACGTATTTACATGCCTTGTCCTATTTCACCTCTTCCTACTCAATTTTACTTCAGACACGCAAGGACAGACTGGCGCTCACGGTTGCCAGTAGCCGCTTTCTGTGCTCCCTGCATATATCTACGTAAACAAACGTCGTCTTCCGAATAATTCATCGATTTCAATGAAATCGCGCTTCACTGGCCACGCCAAACGTGCCCGCCTAATCCCGCATTTAACTGGATTCGAATTACTGCCGAGTGAGCAGCCGGCACGTCCCGTCTGCTAAGACCACAAAATCATAGGAGATAGATATGATCTATTTGACGTAATACGATGGTCAGATGTGGTGTTGTACGATCAAATTCTGCTCTTGATTGAATTCGACTGCACTGCTGATGTGACAGCGTCAGCAAATGTTATTCGCGTCTGCTTGAAACTATATTTAATCCTGATAACATGGATCGGATAGACTTTGACCACAAAGATAGACGTTGACAAAATGGATCATTCAAAATTTGAATTCACATATCATTATATATAGAATTATGTGCTGGTAGTGGGCATGATAAATGCAGATCAATACATGAAGAAACTGTCTTGCCCTTTACTCGCAATATACATTAAGAAATGCTAGGCTTTTCAATATCACCAATTCCGGCATTAGAAAATAAATGCCTCCTTTAGCTTATTAAAGTAGAGTCCCAAGGGAGTTTGCTGTCGTGGGCAAACATTGATTGCCTATACCTGTAAATATCCCATTCGTCCTCAAATATCAATTTTGAATTCCTTTTTTTTATAAACATAATGAGCTTATAGTAGGCTAAGTAACTGCTTGTCATTTACTCTCCCAGAGTCTCTGGGTCTTATTATATAGTTTTTCAAAAAGCTCGCTTAAATTGGCTTGCGAAATTTACGAAAACTTTGTGTTAGAAATCATCAAAAAATTATATACGTAAACGAGAGAAAACAAGAGAAGAAATATCAGGCATTATTTGAACTAACACTAGTGACCCGGATTGCACTTCGATGAATGTTGTCACTCATGCATAGGACAAATGCTGGTTGATCTCGGCACTGTTCTAGGGCCAACGGGTCTACATACAAGACGCATGTATGATTAGATAGATGTCGCTGCACTGTTTTTCTTCACGAGGCGCTTGTACTTATTATGCGGTTTGCACGAGATAGTCGACATTAAGTTTCCCGCATGGATTGGCCGGCGGGTGACTATGTAAAATGACTCTTACTAAACTTTAAACATCTATAATACCCTATCCGTATCGATTCGAATACAATTTTCTCTGAAATCCTGGTACGTTTTGTGTATCTATTACGAGCAGCTCATCCACACGCAACGTTTCCCAATAGAGCTTTTTTAAAGAGTCTGCGATGTCAATAATCAGGACCTAGCCTTGTTTATATGAAAGCTAAAAGCTCTATGCGCCGTGTTAGGTAAATTGCTTTCACAAGAATATCAGATTCTACCTGAAAAAAATTAATACTATCATAAAATAGTATCCATGTTCGACTAATAGTAGTTACCCTACCTGTACGGCTACGGCTAACATACATTTGGATCAATATGCTGAATATTTTTTCAATACATATAATACATTTATTGCATTAAATATCAGAGCAAAAATAATTGTGCGTCAGCGGTTAGTACAAATCAGTAGTTGCATTATCTCTACGGGCATGCATCGCATATTATCGCAGAAATTGTGCCACTGTTTTTGGTAATCAGGGCCATAGGACCAAATACGAAGCATTCAGTCTGAACTGGGCTCCTCCGAGTTACTATCTTCGTCCAAAATCACCTTTTCTAATTGGCTTTCTGCTCTATCTGATTCGATTTCTGTTTTGTTCACACGACTAATCTCGTTCCGCCTCTTAAGGGTCCCTGTAAATTGGGGGTGTCGTTTTTCGTGCCTATTGAGATCACCGATCCGTAGAAACGAGGTGCTACAGTAGCGGCATTTATGGGGTTTGACTTTTAGATGGGCCATTTCATGGACTCGTCTGTGCGCTGGTTGTGTGAAACGGTCGGTACAATATTTGCATTCGTAAGGACGTTCACCTGTATGGATCCGCTGATGCCTGGTCAGGTCGCCGTGTTTACTGAATGTCGCCTTACACTTATCGCATTTGTGTGGTCGTTCGCCCGTGTGTCCACGCTCATGAACGATTAAGTTACTGCTGCCAATGAATTTGGCATCGCAGTAGCGGCACTGATGCGTCCGCTCCCCCGTATGCGTGCGTGAATGTTTAACGTAGTCCGATCGCTGAGTAAATTTTCGGCCGCATTCTTCACACGCGTACGGCTTGATGCCATCGTGCAGGCGTTCATGACAAACCTGGGCATTACGATCGGTAAACGCTCGGTCACAGTGCTTACATTTAAATGGCTTGATTCCACGGTGAGCGTTTTCATGCGTCTGTAGATGCGCTCGACGCTTGAACGCTTTCTCACAGAAACTGCATTCAAAGGGTCGCTCCACATTCGATCTTGCTGCTCGATGACGCTTCTCGCCTGCTAGTTCGCTCGTTTGCCTTGTAGCATTTTTCAGCTGCTTCGTAGGGTCGAGATCTTCTAAATCTTCTTTTTCAAGCTTGACACTTATCAGGTCTTCCACAGCTACTTCAGACACCTCCTTTTTAACCCTGCTGATCACATCCTTCTGAGAGTTGCCGGAGGCTGCCGCCAAACTGGATGTTAGCTTTTGCACTTCTTCGTTTTCAGCAATTGCATTTACAATCAGATCAGCGGTCAGCGTCTCCAAATCAGACTTCACTCGCGAATGATGATGAATTCGTGGCAAACAGTCTATGAGAACACTAGATCGCTTACTATCCTCAATTTCAAATTTAATTATTGGCTTAAATTGAAGCCTAGTCTGAGTCAACGCAGAATTGCTCGTTGAGATGTCCCTATGCAGCTTGCCTAGCGCTTTTTGCGATCTCGCTTTCAAAACTTTCACCATATTGATCGTACACGACACGACTCCCAATCGCTGAAAACAAACCAATGAGCTCTTTTTGAATGGTGTTAACCAATTGTACATCCAAATGTTAAGAGATCCCGGAAAGAGCAGTGGTAGTGCCCTCTCCCAACAAAAGCAGAATTTCTTAGTAGTGCTCTTGTTGAGGTGGCACCCCCCAAGTATTCACAGTGGGGTTGTTGTCCCATATTGTCGTGGCTAAAAAGACAACACAGGGCTGGTACCGTACAAAGCCCGCACTCATAATAACTAATCATGTTTATTGCACTCTGATTTTGTACGTCTCAGGCGGCGCGTCACAATTACCTAGATCAAGACACATAACTATTTAACTAATTTGAAGAATAAATTCACGCAGGTTGTACCTCATAAGTTATTAAAAATTATTTAATAACGCATGCGAGTGAGTCATGGACTATAATTGGGCAGTCCAAAACGAGAACAAAAAACAACACTGAATGAAAAGGGAGACGGTTTGTATTTCTGGAGCACAGTGAGCCAATGAGAATTAGCGGGTATCTTCTGCCTGGATCGTTGTGACGTTGCAAACGGAACTTGTTCTGCGAGCATTAGATTTACGCAAATGTCTTATGAGATTCATCGGTGCCGACTGACCATGATGTACCGCGTGTGCGGCACTATAAATATAATATTATACAGGAATGTGTGATGAACGATATCATAGATAGTACAGTATTGAATATCCTGTCAGTTGCTGCAAATATTCGATTTGATAAAGGCATCTACGTTTAGTCAAAATACTACATTCAGATGGAAGAAACGGTAAGATGGACTACACAATCCAATTAGCGCGGTGAATTTCAAAAAGACTGAAAGCAAACCAGTAGATTATGACTAATCGAATCTCCATTGAAATCAGACCCCCAGAAGTTGAGCTCTGATCCGCTCCCGAAAGAGAAAAAGAGCACGAAGCAAGTAAAATTTCTATTAATCCAAGTTCCAGAACTACTGCTTATCATCTATCTTTTTAAAAAGTCAATTGTATATAATAATTTTAGGTCGCTACTATTGGAAAAGTGTTCCGCCTCAAGCACGAATCAAACTTGTCTTAAGAAGGAATCAGTCTTATTTCCGTTGACTTGGTGTGACGTATGATGAACGATAGATTGAACGGATATTTCTGCTCTCTCGTTAAACTTCAGCATTATCATATATATTCTAAATGATGTTTATATGATTTTCTTTAAATCGATAATATCGCCTTAAACAAATTTTATCTGTTAAGCTTCATAGACAAAAACCATAAAAGACAGCACGGGTCAGCTATCTGTTCAGTGGCATTGAAGATGGTGGGAAAAAATGATAAAATTGTATGCATAAAATCTGTTAATTTAAAAACAACCAGCTAACTATTGCATTGAAACACCTTGGAGAAATAACATTTAAGGGCCATTGAATAATCCATGCCGCTAGCAAAACATCGACGCGTTTCCTATGAAGAACTGATAAAACGCAATTAAAATTTGGAATAAAATGACGCTGAGAACTGTAAAACAAGCGTCAACACAAGAAATACTTAAGGCGCTAAATCAATGGTAGACGTGCATAAATGGCGGTAATGACAATTTGCTACAACACTGAAATCGATTAAAAGGCAATGCTAAATCATATTCAGTAACCGTCTGTTGAGGGTACGATAGTTTAGCTTTTCATTTATGTTATAAACCATAATGTTGCGATTTGCCACCATCGTTTCATACCTATCCATAGTTATATTTTACAAGAATCTCATTGCCATACAATAATTGTGATCAAAATGGACGCTGTGTTGTATCACTTTGCTAACGGGAACATCTTCATGTAATATTTCTTGCAGAAAAACCGGTTGGCAGAGGTAGAACACTGCATGGATTAACGACAAAGATGAATTGTAGAAGCATTAGAGCACTGGACCATTCAGTTCTAAGTTTTTGTCTAGAGCTCCTGGGGCTGTGCGGTATTCACAGCAGTGGTGGTATAGTATTGAACAAATAGTGTCCGCTTTGAGTTGAAAAGGGCAAACGCGTCAGAAATTTGTCATTGTACCAGCTTAGGTTCCAAGGTCCGAGGCAACTCTTAGTTGCCCAATCTTCTTTTGGGCTGTGCAAATCACTTAATATATTCTCTAAAATGCGTCCTACTCCAACGATTGTAACCTAATTCTGTTTTGGAGATCCAGCGGTCAACTCGAACGGAGACCTCGTGTCAGCCTTACCTTCAAGGTAAACGTACGACATTAAGTTAACGAAGTAGGATGCACGTCTGGTGCGTTCCGATGCTCTTTTAGACGGCATTCGCGACCTAATTTACGGTGGAGAACGGCTAGAAGCGAGCCATACAATCACCCTTTTGTCCGCGTAAGCGTATTGTTTGTTTTTGAATAAACATGAATTGAAGATGAATGAAAAAGTTTACTAAGTACTAGACGATTTTCGTGCATTTGAGTCGATACCCGGTGATCAATTGCCGATGGCAAACTGGGCATTTCCAATGTACAGGACCATATTTTTGTTCGTTGCAGAGATTAACAGTAATTTAAAACTAGCTACATGCGTCACCGTATCTCGTAATGAACTGGAACAGATCTTGAGTCCGATATGAACATTCGCAGGATGATATCATAGAAGTAACTGTTTTATACGATTCGTTTTTTTTTCCCTCTATTGCGATGAAAATCGCCAATTTTTTTTTATATGTGGTATATTATTATTAACCGTAACGTACACTCACTCGATAATTCAGCAATTTACAAGGTGCGTGCTTATGGGTGAACTCTTTTGGGTGCACGTTTGACTTAATGTTTCCATCGCGAGTGTCGTCATCAACGATCACAATCATGTGCCGCATTTTCTATTGCTGGGACTAGTATTGCTAATTAGATACAACATGATATTGTGTTTATATTTCATCGTACCAAAGTAAATTAAATCAAGAATCGTATTATGTTACTAGCACAGAACGTTCATACCACTTTAATTATGTTTATGAACTGATGATTTGTATACATTCATTTATTAACTAAGAACAAGTCTGGGCATGCTGAAACCCACCAGTGTGGGCTATAGCAGCTTTATTGGATATACGTATATATATATATTCTGGCTTCGTTTATTGAATGGTTCGACAGGTGAGTGTCAACTAACATTCGAAGATTGTCTTTACGTTTATTGAGATTATATCGAAATGTATGGCCGGCCTAAGTTGTACGGTAAAAATGACACAAGTAAATATCAGATACCCCTATTACTAATTAGCAATAAAATCATATTTCGGTGAAATGATACTAACTGAAGGAGTCTCCTCGATTTGAATAGTGAAAGTTCCATCAACAAATATCGGTTTATGAACTCAGACGATGCTCAGTGCTTCATCAAATTTGTTCTGCCATAGTGGTCATTAGTTAATCAAGCTGCCTTTTTTAAAAATTTTCTATTTATTTAAAATTTTCTTTCTAGGATAACAGATCTTTCCTATGGTATTTTATGAAAGCGAATTTTGGGTTGTCAAAGAAGTACTGGCTTCAAAATTATGCCGAACGTTGTATAATGTAAAATAATATTATTAAATAAATATGCGCTGTTTTAGTGAGTGACCTTCTGCCATTTTTCTAGTGTCATACTACCATCACTCTAGAAATTCGGTCACTTCTATAGTGACAAGTGATTTTTACGGTCCTCCATTCAAATCAAATTAACTCCATTAAAGGAGTTTTCCAAAGACCAAAACTGATCATAGTCGGATAATAAAAAAATCCGGAGTATACGGCGGATACGTTGAAATTTCCCATCGAAGTTCTCTCAGTTCTTGCCGAGTAGCTTAATGTGTACGTGGTCCGGCATTGTTACGGTGGAAAGCAACGTCTTCTCTGTTCATTGTTTCTGGCCGATTTTGCCCGATTTAATCTTAATAGTTATTGACAGCAGAGGTCCGAATCAATCTTTTTGCCTCACGGCAGAAACTCATTTTATTTAACGATTTATTTCCGACTCCACCAAACACATGCCATCACCTTTTTTACCACGAATTTCCAAGTATATTTTTTCATTTGCACATTATTGTCGTATGTGGTTTATTTTTCATTACCGGTGATCCTTCTCTTTAGAAACTTTTGCGTCGCTGCTCGACCATGAGGGGCATTTTCCAAATCGAAATTTCCGGAAAGAAGGCGTAAGAACCATAATTGGACTGTTTCTTCCGATAACGCATCTTGACCACAAACAGTACACATGTGTTTCTACGGACCCAGTCAGTAGTTGTGCCGTTGACATAATAAAATTGCAAAATAGAATCAATTTTCGCCGACATGTCACTCATCTTCGAGGCACTCTACATTAGATCTGGATGAAGGCGTTCCAACAAGTTCACTGCCAAATCTCAGCCTTCAAAGGATAACTTGACGCAACGCATCTGACCTAAGATATGTAACCTTAAGGGCATCTAGGAAGAAAGACGGTCAACACTTTTTCAAGCCAGTATTTCCAGGTTGATGATATCAAAATACGTACAAATACGTTTAGATTCCGTCTGAAACGATATAAGGCTACAGCCGCTCGGTACAACTGCCACGTGGTAGTCACCTGTTAAACGTAACAGATCATCTTGTCGATGATTTGTAGGTCATAGAACTAATTATTTGTTTGTATTCACCGTAGTCAAAACACATATACGTAATCGATTCGGTTGACGCACTTGCTCGGAACGGACTTTAATCGTCTTCCAGCCGCCTGCGATACGAACACAATCAAAGGATCTCTTACAACCCGTATGATAGTACCCCTTTGTACTGTCGCAGCTTGTACTCACAATGTATTGTGACTTAAGCAGATTGCAACAATGTTGCAATGTACATGAAAAGAGCTCACAATTCATATAATGAACGATTATTAAATATTACTAGGATGACCAAAGTGGGATTAATGCTATTTATGGACAGGTGCAACATGGCATATGTTTGGTAAAACTCGCACATGGTGGAAAATTTCGATTCACGAAACCATCAATTCATGGATATGATAATACTTTAACAAAAAAATAAGGGCTCGCTTATTGACAATCGCCTAATTGGCAACCACCAGGGCGCGTCAGTGACCAACAGTATTTTATCTTTTGTTTGGTCTCGTTAAATCGTCATTACTCTGTTCAATGCCAAGTGGATTGAACGTAAAGTATCCGTTCGGTTGAAGTGATGCGGCGCAAGCTTCACATCTACTCTAATTCGTATACGAACTTTTATGGAAGCGCCATTTTGACCCTCGCTTCCTTCGGTTGCCTTATTGTTCGGGTCAAATTCAATCAATTTAAAAATGGAACCTTAAGGCTTTTAACGTTTTGGTAAATCACTGCATCAACACTGTGAATATATGCCTGCGCATAAAATGTTTTACTGCACTAGTATTACTAATGTTGGTATGATACGGTACGTAATTAACTGTTGTATAATGAAGATCCGATCACGGCGCGTAAATGTGTTATCTGTTTTTATTTGCATATCCCACAGACACACACGCACACGACGAACTTACATAAAAATTACGTGGATACATTTATAGATTGCTGCACCGGAAAGCACGTTTCATCTAGCGTGTGTCTTCCTTTGTACGATATATATATATATATATATAATTGGTAATGGATTTGTTATTACTATTACAATAGTAGGATAGTGTGCCTATACTTCTACGCTAACGTTGCCGTCAATATTTGGTAACGATATAACTTGCTGCTGCTACTGGGGTGACAAGCTATCCCGCCAACTATACACATATATTGAAGTGCGTTGTTTTCGCTCTTTATAGGGTCTAACGTTTGATCCTTCTAATTCGCTTGCAACAATGCAAAGTGGAGGCTTCCTCGTATCGCTCTGGTCCAGGGCGAACTGTTTCTATTGCTGCTAGTAGCAATCAATGGCCCAACGGATGTCAGTCGCCATCGCAGCTGTCGACCGCTGGAACATATGGAATGCGATACGTAAACAATCCCATAGGACATATAATAGATATAGTAAACGGCTAAGTAACCGTACGATAACAGTGAACATACGAGAATAAACGCTCAGCGTCTGCTGTATAAGTTTTATGATTTTTATCGCGCGCACGTGAGGGCGTAAGTCAGAAAAGGCGACGTAATCAGGTAAAAAAAATGCTTACTAAACGTAAAAGTGATGTTTTCTAAAAACTATAGTCGTGCCTTATTTCGATTAAAATGATGCATCTATTCGCAAACCCGCAAATATGTGTCTTTCGGAAAGTTATAGCTTTTAGGTTTTCTCAAACTGTCTTGCTTTTTGCCCTAGGTTTTCTATGACAGAGTGACATGGCCTTTTTTTTTTAACGATTTTGGCGATAGTATTGGCACAGAATAGAGAGAATATAGGGCCGCTGTGGCACTTGCTGTTGCCTCAAAAACGCGATGCTTTTTTTTTCCAAGCTTTAACTAAAGTATCCAGGATAATCTTAACGTGCCTAACCGTAGCGAAGTTTTCTTTTTATCAAGAAGCTGATGTTGACTGAACTGCTTATAGTCATTGATTACGTTTGCTAGCTACCGCGTCCTGAAGTTGGGAAGAACTGTCGTGGCACGTTGACCCCGTGGGCACTAATGAGGACCCTTTTTGGGCCGACACTTTGCCGTCAGCTTGACGCGACAACAAAATTCTATATTATTATTATTATAGGTAATTAACTCAAATAAGCAAATAGCACGTATTTGCTTTGATAGCAAGGTTAATAATTATGCCTTAACGAAATATCAGATTTTGTTTAGGAAGAGCTTGGTGAAAAATTGAACCGGCCATTTGATGTTTCATAGACGTCATCATAGCAATAAGTGTGCCTGAAAGCGAGAGCCAATAAACAGTTATTGGATTAAGTAAAGTAACTTTCGAGTACAGAACGTCTTAAAAAGATGTCTTTCCTAAATGCTTATTGCTTTCATTTCAGATTGTTCTAGGTTAACATTATTGCGCCGAAGGCGGCATATTAAAAGTATGATATGATTCCTTTTCTAGCGAGTCTATTAGTTACGAGCAATTGACTACTTTTGTACAGAAAGCCGGTCGTGCTTTACCAGCAAAGAGGTAATTGTCAATGCGGGTGAGTGGTGCTTCAGCTGCGGTGCGGCTGAATCTGTTTAGATAAATCTTTGTGTTAGTAGGACTTTATATAATTTATCAAGTGCCTTTAGTGCAAAACTTGCTAGTTTCATGCCGTATAATGTGTAAATAGAGTACTTCCAACGAGTATATTTCTGTTACTATAAAGACCCTGTCTATTTCTCAGAGGAGAAGTGGCCACACTGAAACAATTCAGAACCAATAGTTCCCATACTGATTAGCTAAGGCTGAGACGCTTTATGTTCACTAACTCGTAGAAGAAGTTCTTCATCAGCCCATTACCCTACAGTATATATAATTCAAGCCTATCACTCTGGCAGATTTGTGAACCTTCAAGCTCTACCGAGACAGGCGCAGCCACTCTTGTATCAAAAAGAATATCAAAAAAATAACGCTTTGGTTCATTATGCTGTTTAAGCTACAATTAATATCTATTGAAGCTTGTACTAAATGCCACCAACGAATTGAGCTTAAATTAATTCAATTGTACGTTCATCCATCAGTAATGTTTACGGCTTCCCTTGTATCGTAACTGAAATACGGTAAATTCCAATTTAGTGTTTAGTGTTCTATACCGTTAGGAAGCCTCTACCAATCGGCTCAATAAAGCCATTGTTGCGGTCTTGTGTAGATTATCGAATTTTCCTCGAGTTCTGAAAAAATTCTACGTACAAGATAATCTTTGCATCACGTTTTGTCCTATATCAAGAAAGCGCGGGATATTTCTTTCGCCTATTTCGATGCACCTATACCTAACAGGCCGTAGGTTTACCGTCTTCATTGATTAACAGTTATCTTACTATCTTTTTTTAAAAATGACTCAGCATATCTAGGCTTATTATCCTCGCTAAATAATCGCTGTTGTTCTTCAAAAATCAAGACGATTCACGTCTAAGTATAATAATAGGAGGGGAAATGCGTTTATTAGGTCGAAGATACCATTTTTTGACCCAGGTAAGCATTTTCATCCCGGTTCGCTTCAGCGCCTTTTTTATTTGGTAGAAGACGCTGAAGAAGAAAATGCTATTTTCAATCTGTTCCAACTGTTGAAACCGTTTGAAGCCTGAACTCTAATAACAATCAAGTTGTCCAGAAAAAGCGGGTAGCTTAACAACGGTATGTGACAACTGACCATCAGCTGACCGCGTATTAGAGAAAGCAGGCCATTCAAGGAACAGCCACTATTTGTATACCAATGTATTATTTAAATAAGAAAGCCAAAAATTCGGAGAAGCCTTTTTTTTAGTATTGTTAGAGCATTATTGGCATTAAGATAACTCCAATAGAAGTCTACCTTATTATTATAGCTAATGATTCGTTGAGCCGATACCAGCACATATACGCCGATTCTAGAGCCATACGATACTTGAACGATCTATCACTCAATGGATATAGGGAGCAGCTTTTACTGTGTGCCTAACTTCCCAAGAACAAAACGCTTTTTGCATAGCCTTTTTCATGACATGGCAAAAGCCATGGGGCGATCTAGACGACTTTACAGCTCTGTAGTGTTATGCACTTATGATGTCTGCGGCAAGAGACGTTTGCCTGTAATTCCATTCTGTAGATTAATTGTTTGAGGGGGCTTGGCACGATTTGTGTACACACACGAAAGGGCTGCGTGTACGATTGTGTCTATAAGAAGCTTCTTAATCTGAAAGTGGCTTCATGACTCTGGCGCTAATGTCACACCACTGAGCTACAAAAAAAGCTACAAAATATTCCTTAAGTTAATTTTTCAACAAATGTTTTTCCTCCAACATATCTAAAATCTATGCAAAACATTATCGAAAATGTTTTATGCATAAGACATTGTTGAATTAACACATGAGTGTTTGAATATTCCTATTTTTTTGTGATTAAGGTACGTTCTAGGTCTTCGACAACTTACGTTGTCGTTGTTGTTGTCGCCTACTTTACACTAGCGTTATACAAATACGTTGCTATATTTGATTCATATTCTAATATAATTATAAGCATGCTCTGTATATGTTTTTAATTCGTCGTCTAACGTCTAAGCGGACCCTATTCACTAGTGTACGACGGTATTGTATTACCGTATTATTAGAGAAAGCTACCTATGTAAGGGAAAATATTTATTAATGGCTGATTAATTAACCGTTGCTATCTGATAATCTGATATATCTGATTTTACATTTTCTATTTACTAGGTAACAACAATATAGTTACCTTAATATTTGCCTCATGGCCTTGGCTAGCTTTTTCTAAATGGATAGCCAGAAACAACCTTACTTAACTTTACTTACTACCATCATTGGCGATTCATATTAGAACGTGTATATGTATAGATTATTTGAGTTCTACCGTCAAACGATATCTTAACAATTTACTTAACACTGTCGAATAAATCCGAATATTGATTTGGTTCCTTTGTTATAACTCGAACGTGTTTGCGTGTCTTACGTCAGAGATCACTGCGAGAAAATCCGGTTACGCTTTACAGAAGTAGTCGCAAACGATTCTTCAGCGTTCGTATTTTATGCGGAAGTAAGTCGCAATCTTATCAGGGTTCAGAGACACGCTGTAAAACAAGCACGTATTTAACATTAATGGTAGGACTTGTCTGTCATAGTCGGAACTGTTTCGTAAGTAAGCGCATATACATGTACTAACAGATATAATTTCTTCATCAAAAGAATACACGTAAACAAAGCTATAATAGCCTTGGAATCGTGGTTACTTTGTTACGTTTAATCTATTATTGGCTTGCCACAATCTAGTTATCTTTCTATTCCGCTAAAATATCCTCGAAATTATAATAGTAGCCTATTGCATTTGAATAGCTCTCCCGTGCGATATCTCTATTTCCTATTGAGTTTCATTTCCACGGTATTTATAATTGTCTGATAATTTTCGCAAGAAACACAACCTTTCATTTTCGCCGTAATAGTAGAAGAAATTGCTTCGATGTTCCGTCTAAAAATTAAACCTTATCCTGATTTTACGAAGCTATGAAGACGATGCAATTTTTCAAAATAAAGATTTAAGGAATTGTCAACGCTTGAAAAACAGATTGCCTCGTTTTAGATTAGCAAAATTGTATATATTGAAAAAGATTTCGTCGATTAGCAAAATTAAGGACAACGACAGCCCAGGATGAAACGATCGACCCACAAAATTCAGATTAAAGCAATTATTCCTTGTAGGCCATTTCGGGGGAGCAAGTCAAGCAGCAACCATAAACATTATATTATATATTAATGCATGATATTAATACATAGAGGATTACTTTTTAGTTTACGGGCTATATATTAGTATTCTTAATTCACCTGTTCTTATTTTGTTTTGTCAGAGATCCTTCTATCCTGGGCGTGACTCACACTACAAAGGGCCCCAGAATTCCATATTCAGGGCAATTGTCGATACAGCTGCTTTTCTAAACTCTGCATTTTAGATGATAATACAATGAGTACATACTTAAGCAGTGGTGTTTTTTAGAATATTTACTTTATAATGCACTCGATTCTGCTTCGATTTGGCATTCCTGAACTGTGCCAGTACGGTACTTTACAAACGAAATCTAGCTATCAGTTTAGCTATGTTGTCACGTTAGAACAAACAGAAAATAGGAACAGTATACATCGACCTCTATTTTGACTTCTGCGAAGTTGTGCAGTCGTTCTTTGGGATACACTTGTAGGGCTATAAGATCGAATCACGATGTGCCAAAATCACATGCCATATGAACTCACAAAACAACTCTCTCGTAGATAGATATATCTGTTGTAAACGGGTCTGATATTCTCTAGTGAGTATTACGCATATGGTCCAAAAGACGTGAGTACGCATATTAGTAGGCTGTTCTAGACGCTATTGCTTTGTCAGGGCACATTGGACGACAAGTCCCAGTGTCCCCTTGAGCTGTTGTAGCATCAGTAGCTCTTTGTGGAACAATAAATATCGGGCATTCAGGGATATTTTGCTGAAAATAATCCAGGCTAAAATGCTGCCAGTGAGAAAAGCGACTGTGGACGGGCGTGCTTCTCGTAGATTTTCTTCCTCATGCTTTGTATGTTCCTGCCCCAATAATACGTTAGCTGATTGTAGTTACGGACCAATAGCGGACGGTCGAAACTATCTTACACGGCACGAAATCAGGTTTGCCCGTTGTTTGACGCTGCCGCCTTCACGTGCTCTAGTGCAAACGCCAAGCACCAATGCCATCGGTTGCAACGACGACTGACAGAGCTGTCAGTCCATAAATCGTCTGAGCTTTCGGAGGATTGCAACAAAATCTAATCGAACAAACAGAAATCGTTATACTTAATGTTTAATAGGTCCGTATTACTATATTCATCTAGTGCACTTCCATTGCGCATCCTAGAAGTGGGTGAATCTATACATACTACAGATAGAGATCCATAACGTTGAAACGATCGTACTAGGATACGAACAACTTGTATTAACATAGTACATTCTATGTAAACTGCTGAAATAAGCAAAAAAACCTGACTGACAAGCTTACCTCAAGCATACGAACTTGAGACAAAACCCGTTTTTGACTGCTTACCCGCGATCGGTAAGATTCGTAGGTTTTATCATGGGCACGCTCTGTACATTATTTCTGTTGTTGAATGTGCCACTGACCAAACAGCTATGTGAAGCAGCATTTGTGTGTTAGAACAGTACAATCCCTCCTTCTCCTTTTACCAGTCGTTGGGTACCAGGGGTTATTTAAATCAACACTGCACTTGACAGAAGTTCATTAAAACAATTTGTTTTTCCGAGAAGGAGAATAGATGCTATCAATCGTGGTAAAAATAGGTGCTTACTCGTGTGAAAATATGAAATAGGGTGGTCAAGTTGCAAGTATGGCATGTTACAAAGCAGACGCGTTACAGCGAGGATATAAATCATCAGAATTCATCTTCGGCTCAAAATATGCTTCCTACCGCGTTAATGAAATAATCGTTGAGCTTCACTCTCCAAAAGCAATTCTACAGCTTTGCACAAAGATTCAGGACAGATCTTTAAGGGATATCAATATTGAAAATAGCCGCAGCAATATACACAGTCCTCAATGACGCAGAAGATGTAGCTTTTCTTATTCACACGAAAATTCTGCAGTATTTGTGTCTTTGGCGAGGATCGAAACAGGGCTAGGCTAGACTAGCCTATAGCCTTTCAACTGGAGATTGAGGCTCCAAGCCTTCATGTTGACACATAGAGTATAGGTAATCCATAGACTTTCAGCAGGGATACTGAATTTGCAAAGCCTCAGCCCTAACAAATGCGAGCGTCAGTTTGTTTTATTTTCTAATAGGTCCTATCCGTAATTAAAAAGAAAGTACGTCTTCGCATGCTTTACTCAAACAAAGCTTCCTCATTGTAGAGCACATACAACGCTTCCTTGGCGATACCACAGGAATCTAAAATTGGAAATTACAATACAGAGCTACCGATAGCACACTCTTCGTTTGAAATTGATTCACGCTGGTTAGCATGGACTTTTCATTCTTCTCGCATTTTTATTTTTTGCGCATGTAAAGCCGATTCTCTTTTTGTATACATATATTAACTTACTCAACATTATATATTGCCGGATAAAAGTATTCTCTCAATATCAGTCCTTGAGCTTCACAGCCCCTTGTACACTCCCTAACATCGGATTCCAGTCCAACTCTTCAGTAACCTGTCGTTTGTAATAAAATCAGTATTTGTACAGCAAGAATATTTCAAATTAATGCTTTTGGGTATTCTCTATTATATTAATGTTATAGGAAAGAAATTACGCTTTTTTACGTCAAAGAGGAAATTATGTTGTTCCTATTCTTAAATATCATAAAAATTTTATTTAACAGAACTTTGGGCTTCGTAAACTTATTAGCTTTGATGAACTACTTTTTAGCAAACAATGACTTAAACATATTTTGCACATTTGTCGTGGCTTGGACCTAAATTTGAGCTTGTTAGGATTCGCCACTGACGGTTACCTCTGTTAACATTAATACACACACTTACTTTGAGATTAACCTAAACAAATTATGACTAAACGAACATGGATAATCGTAGTATGCTTCTTCTAAGGCGAGCAAGCGAGCCGCAAAATAACACGTTTTATTAGCTAATCATATACGCCAATATCTAAATCGCACACTAACCGCTGTCCGTACAAAGAAAAACTAATAAAATGATTCTTTACATCTATTCTTCTATGAAACATAAGAAAACCGTTAGCAGACGTTTTTTCCACAAGCACTAAGCACGCGGCGGAATACAGATATTGCTCTTTACGTCGAGACCAGCCGTTTCTCTCATTGCGCGGTCCGATCATCATTAACGTCGCTTAATGTACAGAACAACTTAGGTGCACGTACACACGCGAGTCTCCCTAAATGCACAGCAATCTTCCGATAATTTTATCACTTCATTGATGTCACTCAGCAAGAAGCTGGCAACGTTGCATCACCTTGTTAGTAACTTGACACAAAGATGCTGCTTAAATCACTGCAAATCCCTCAGCATCTTATTTTATTGATCGATTAGAATTCCGTAGTAGATTAAGTATTCATAGCTTCGTTGAGGCGCCAATGTATTATTTAGTCATCATCATTTCCAAATTCCCTTACATTATTATTCCCGATACTAACTTTCCAAATTAAAAATCAACTAAAAACAAGCCTAAAAAACACCAATGTATTTTGATTTGATTTTTTCTCGCTGTTACTACTTGTCAGTATATATACCAGTAAAGAAACGGTCTACTTATCCAGTTCCGCTAAGATTTCGCTAGCCCCATTCATTTCTTGGTTGAAAATTAAAGAATGAAACACGAACAATTCAAATTCATAATCATTTAGTTTTTCCTTTGTTTTTTTTTTTGTTGAAGCCCAAGTTATACGTGCTTTGCAGATTTTTATATCAAGATACTTTCTTTCTACCATGATATTTCCTCTTAAGTCACTTGAGTATTATTACTTACTTTAGTATTTAACGATGAATCGCGTTTTGTAATGCTGCTTATAATGTAGTTCTACTATCAAAATACTCTTATAATACTTGAACCATAGCGGTTTAAAAGGAGATTAGTTGCTCGTTCTTAATCTTAATTCGCGAATTTTTCGTAAAGTTTGATTTTTTCTTCATATTTATAAAGCACATTTGGAACGATGAGTTTATCTCATTGTTTTGGGAACACATTGTGAAAGATTATTGACGTGAAACCAGATGCATAACTATAGAATAGTTTATACGTAGTTGTCTAATGAAAGAACACTGGGTGGTTTGCAGCTGTAACAGTCATAACAATCATAGTGCACACTGCGGTGACTTCTCATTTGTAAATTATTAGTAGAGATCTATTTATTGGGTTATATTGAGTTGAACTGAAGTTACAAGTCATTATGCCTAATGAGACAAAGGGATGTCTGGTGCGTCCATCAAAAATTTATCGACCGGTACCTTGTTTGCATAATGATATACTAGATACTCTAAGCATGATGGATTTGCGTACAACACTACGAGACTTCTGATACTCGACATCGTTATCCGCTACTATTTGAAACAAAACTCATTTTGTTTCAACTTTTCAAAGATCAACAGTGGACTATGTAATCTCACTGATGGTGTATTATAAACATTCTATAATACATATTCGATAAAAACCTATGGCTGCATCTAGCTTGTCTTGAAATTTTGATAGGTAATATTTCCGATATTAGAACCTCATTTATAGCCATTTTATTCCTTTCGGAAGGTTTCATTTGGTATTGTAACTCTTTTTTTCGTATCGGGCATTGTATCAGTGCTTATTTCTTAGGCATAGTGCCTATACGATTCCTTCTTGCCGCAGTCTATATAGCATTATTACTCGGTTATAGATAAATTATTTCAATTCATCATTTTTCTTGTAATATGGCCTCGAAAAAGCGGAAGTTTCCTAATAAAACGCCGCAACACAATATTAGGTAATTTTATATTGTATCACAGTATTTCACATGCTTTAGATTATTATCCGTGCAAATATTCTGTACATATTAAATATATCCTTATCTGATCTTTGGTTGTAGATGACCATGTTTGAACATCTTGCCCCTACCATTGTAACTTTCCGCTTCATAGCACACAGTTCAGATTTAAACATAATTTAAATTATAAATTGTAGACCAAGATTAATAATGAAACAAAGGAATAAAGGTGGAAATGAAAGATTAAAGTTGTTTCGTTGTCTATAGCGCTTTAGGTTAGGCCACCGGTAGAAGCAACCGGCGATGTGCCAAATACTCTTTTGTAGATATCTTCATTACCCTATTATTCCGGGACCCAACTGGTATGTCTTGACGACTTTTGTGGGAATTAGACGGTTGTAGCCAACGTTGTAGTTTTAAGTATTCAGTAAACGAACGTGCGAGACAATTCGTCGCTGACTCTGTATTCTTTTAAATATCCATTTTAGCGATGACAGCGATTGGATGCTCGGCTCTGTTCTGCCAAACGTAATCTAGCGCTATTGGCAATAGTTTGTCTTTCTTCTTTTTAGGATTTTTTTCATGGTCAGAAAAGTTCCTACTGAGTAACTGGTCCATGTACTGCCCTCGATTAAATTAATTAAATCATTTTCACTGCAAGCCAAATTTATCACACGTTACGCGTGCCCGACTGTGTTCTACGATAGCGTTAGAGCTATGATCATTTGTGGCCATTAACATTTTCACCAGCAAGCTTATAAATTTCAATTGACTGTTTAAGCGATTGACATCATAAGACGTTTTTAGGGAAAACTACCCCAGAAAATCTACAAGACTTCCACCTCTACGCAGGTATGCATATCCTGTTTGCGGCGCATACGGTAAAAAATTACTGGTAGGAACTACCGGTTATACCAGACGGCGTCGTCGGCAGACCAATTGGTATACTCCTGCTTGAATCTTCTACCTGTAACCATACCTATACGACTGTAATCATACCAAAAAATCACTTGATTATTCCCCGCGATCGAAAATGGATTAATACGAGATCGAAAGGTGCTAGTATGAATTAGAATACATCCGGCCGTATCTTCTACAGAATCCAGTTTAGTGTATGACAGCCTCCATAAGATAACAGCTGGTTCAAATGGTGAAGAGGAAGAACAGACTCGATATAGAGTCAGGCTTAAATGTACAGCTTGGAAAGCATAGGTTTACATTTAGGAGAAAAGTCGACATGCCACTGAGAAGTGTTCGTTTATTTATTGTTCCACATCTCTTTTCTAACTTTAACTTGCAAAATTGAAACTGAGAGTCGTCGTCATCATCAGCGTCAACAGCATAATGATTTTTTTGTGCTTGAACATAGGCTGATTGATTAATTAGCTAATGTAGCCGGTATTTTCGTTGCATCGATAGGGCCCACTGTACATATAATGCAATCGTCCCGAAAAAAGTAACCAGGTAACTTGAACTTTCCTCGAAATTTTATTCTGACGGGTAGCGTAATCAAAGGTTTTCAAAGAAAATGTCAAGGAACGTCATAGGGAAAAATTTATTTGCGTATGATATAGAGAGTTAAAATACTATGTTATAAGGCCATAGTAGTCTATTCAAGCCAATGTGAGTTTAAGTATGGTTATGAAGTTAAAATGAGAAACTCCTGTATGAAAAAAGAATCCAATATAACACAATATTTTAAGTAATAATAAAGACATCAACAAATAAGGTGCCTCCTAAAATAACGGAAATTCGTAGCAAATTCAGGACCTAACACTTTATTTTCATGACCTACTATCGTCTGTGCGTGGAATTCACTGAAACAACAGCGTAATGACGGTAGTAAAAATACATAAGGATCTCAACAATAGGCGGGCAGGAAAGAAAAGGCAAATTGTACTAACCCGCAAAACTAGTGCAAATAAATGATCTCACAGTCAACTAGGTTATATATAGATTTCGTGTAGCAGAACCTCAAACCTAACAGACCAAAAAACTTGACTCATTTTCTATTCTCTACTATATTTCTCTCGACAATGAGAAACGACTGTACGTATTATTGAGGTGGGCAGACATTTAGAAAGCCCCTTGTCAAATTGACTTTAACATTGTTCTCAAATGCGTTCAGTGATAAACTAGTGGTAAGCAGATGGCCAGTTGTTGATGAATATCCTTTTTCCATGATCTTCATGTGTGGCCGTACAGCTACCATGATCTCGGGATTTGCGGTACAGACTCAAGTGGTAGAGTTACACAGGTCCCATTGCCGTCGAATTGACATCGACCGAAATCGCCCTTCTTCGTAGACAGCTTCGTACATGGGCCGCGAGATGGCTCTGGCAAGCGGTGGCATAATCGCAAATCGTACATCTATAGGCAGACAACACCCAAATAAAATAGATAAAAATTGTTAATTTGGAATTTAGCGGGTGAGTGTATTGTACTGAAGGCGCTAAAATTCAGTTGTGTGCCTACGGTGTTATCATAGTTATCGACTGCATTAAAGATACACCTTATATATAAAACTAATTACCAAGCGAAGTTTCACTACTTAATTACCAACTAACTAACCAATTACTATATATATTACCCGTAAGGCTTTTCGCCACGGTGACGTCGAATGTGCTTGTCAAGGTTACATTTGAAAGCTGTCGTGTACGGACATAGTTCGCACTGAAACCGCTTCACCTGCGACGAATCCTCAAAATTCTGGATATCCACGGGCGGTATCGAAAGTAGAACTGAAAAACGCAATCGCACAAGGTAGCCAAATTAATCGGGTTTGCCCACACCTAATACTACCTTTGTTTATTAATCTATCGACATTTTTATATTCTTCAATAATCTTTATTTTTAAGCTAAAAAACCATGTGCATCTATTTTTTGACCATTTAATGTAGGCCAGAACAAAAAGTCTTATCTGGTTCAACTTAATCAATAATGATTCCACGCTTTCCTCGCTGAGGGATCGCTTAAATCGTGAGGGGAACGCTCAACCGTTTCTTCTGCGCATTTGCTAATTACTAAGCTACAACGAAGAACCAACGAAAATTACCGTGAGCATATCTGGAAGAAGATGTTTGGATTAGAGCATTACCTTTATTGATAGCAAACAACTCATACTGCACTTTTTTACACAGAATGAAACATACTGACAACTAGAACATCGGACTAAACTACGAAAGAGTTATACCGTTAGCTTTTATTTCTTCATAAAGTGCAGGATATATTAATATTTGTAAAATGCAAGTACAATTGAATTACAAAAATATCGCTCCTTTATATAATAATAGATTACTGTTTTTTTTTCTTATGGTTGTTGAATGTTGCGAACTCTGACATTTCTATCTGTCATTAGTTCGATATGTCATTTTTGCATTAATTCATTTTGATGCGAAAGCACCCATTGTATATACATATATTTCGTTATATGCGTTCGTTAGTTCTAAATAAACAAGCTTTTGTATGTAAGTAGACATATTCACATCGAAGATCACGATTTGTTCTCTTTAATGAAGGAGCGTCTTCGTTCGTATCGGTATTCTGATTGTTTTTTGTTATTTGCCCTAATAAATAGTTTTTTAAAGCCTCAATGTGACGTTGCAAATATCCTTAGATAATTATCAGACCAGTGAAACGTCCCAAACGCCAATTTGTATATAAAGCAAAAAAATTATTTATTTTCACTATTAGACGCTGGGCAAATATGCCTCTTTTTTTTTTTAAATAAAGAATAGACGTTTGTATTCTGTTGTTCCTTTATTGAAACAGCGTTTTTAATACACTGTTAGCTCGGGTTATGGAAAAGCAGTTAGAACTGGACTTAAACTGGCCTGTTGGTAATATTATGCGATGATTAGATGCAATGGAACATATCGTTTGAAATCGGGCAGCGTTGAACTTTTACAAACCAGTGATTTGTTCGTTTTTTTAGTCAAAAAAGCTCTCTTCCTTAAGGCAAGGAACAACTCCAGAAGTATTTGACTTAAGACCTAACTTTACGTTATTTCAGGTCGATTTCGAATATTTGCTCCTCTCTTAGTATGTATACTTTTATCTCATTATAAAAGTAGATCCATATGACGAAGGTGCTGAGCAAGCTCATTTCATTTGAGTACAGTGAATACGATCTGCGGACAGAGCTGTCTCTCCTGATCTACATTATACATTTGACTGCGGACATTGGTCTTTCGATTTAAAATTAACATTCATAATTAACGTTAGATTTATGTAATTATTCCAACATAGATCTATATATACAAAGCCAAAGGACGATAAATACGCTGCCCTGTAACTCCAGAGTTATTCAATCAGCGGTGGTTTATCGGCAGAATCCCGAATTCGGGCATAAAACCGCTTAAGAATATATCTTCTATAGATTTTCTAACAAGATTATTGATCTCCTCGCGTTTCGAGTCGGGCAAATTTAGCGCAACTACGACTGCAGTATTTAGCGCCAACGAACCATTTAAGGACACGAAGGTAATGTAGCCGAGTACGAAAGCCTGAGGCGTTGAAAGTGCTCGAAACCCTCCGGGTGTCTCGACTGGTCTTCAACAGGTAGGTTTACTAGAGGCTGAAGACGTTGAAGATTCCCTAACTCTCGATTTGCCTCGACTGACTTTCAGTACAAGAGTTCAAAGATGGCTGGAGATTTTCTAAACTTTCTACAGGCCTAGATTGTCCCTCAACAGAGGGCGCGATCGGCGAGAAGAATCGTTGGCGGTGGCTCAAGTTTCCAATATGCCTCGATGGTACCTCACCAGAAGGCCTAGCTGCAGAGGCCAAGAGAGGCAACGATACAATCTCTGTAGCATTACTTTTGTCGTGTCTTCGCCGAAAATGCGCAGACAAATTACTCGGACAGGCTGCTGTGTAGTTGCATTGAGAACACCTAGAAGCACCAGTCAATTAAGTGAGTATTTTGTATCGGTTAACTTTATACATTTAAAACGAGATATGTGCCATAATAAAACGAGGAAAGGGACAAAATGAAATTTCGACTAAATTTGTCATTAATTTCAGCACACGCGTTCAGATCTATATTATCATGTATATAATGAAGTATACAAGGTGAATTTGTGGCGTTGTTCGAATTATTCGCTGCATTAACCTTATTATTGCTACCCGTTGTACTTCCGTTGGCCCGTTATCTAGCCATTTTAAGTGAAAACTACTCTTCGAAACGCTATGTCAGGCTAATCAAGAAACCAAAGAAGGAAGTATGCTGATAGTTTTTAGAAATGTTCAATCACTTCCAAAGGAAGAACAATTGTACGATACAAAAGAAAAATAAAGAAATATATTTGTTTTCTTAAAAATTATATTTTGTGTCTGTTGTGTTGACCTTGACTAAAACTAAGTGACGACATTTTACATATTCTAAAGCGCCGCAAAATTTACTTCCTAATCTTTAACATGAAAGACCTTTATATTTCTACGAATAGCAGAATTTTTAGCAAAACATACCAGCTATTGCACTTTTTTGTCAAACCAAACCAACCCAACATACAATAATTGTTACGATTGTCTTCTGCATAGAAACATTCGTACTTCAGTTAAGAGTATTTTATTACTATTATTATCATTGTATAATATATAGGGTCAAAGGATTAGAAAAGGCAGTCCGGAAGAATATTAATATGCTGCTGGAAGTATTGTATCATCATGCGTTGCAGTGAATGATCCTCAAGCTTTAGTTTGCGATTCGTCAACAGTAAACTTTCGCGTTCGACTAATTTAAATAAGTTGTTGATTTTAAACATACGCATACGGCTTTTCGCCCTTATGCCGTCGGACATGCTTATCGAGGTTGCACTTGAAAGGTGAGTTGTAAGGGCAGAATTCGCAACGAAATCGTTTAGCCTGGGATAAATCTTCGACAACGGGATTGTCCGCTTCAGCCGCCGGTATAGAGAGAACAACTGTACAAAAAAAATGTTTAAATGAAGATTAGACATTTGATAAAAATTGCAACGTAGTAACTTTGTATTATTATAATTCTTAGCTTTCATCAATTGCTTATAATGTAAAATTCAATCCAACAATTATTATGGAAAATTATTTACAGTAATTTTGTCATATGCGTAAGGTTAGCATAAATATTTTCAATAAAGAAACAAACAAAAATTCACTTTGCAACACAGTTTTTATTCAAGTGTATATTTTATGTTACATTTATTTACAAAATTTAATGTGAGAAACTTTAGGGGCTTTTGTGACATCTGTTTACCTAATTCTGAAACAGATGCTGAAATCTATATTGTTGTTGTATCAAAAACGTTTGGTGAAGTGAATCACTGAAGAGGCGGTGTTCCGGTGTCAATGATTTAATAGAAAGGCCTGCAGACTATTTTTGTCGCAGCTCGCGATGCTCTGTTTAGCTTCTGAAATAAAATTATACAATTAGCTCAATGAACAGCATCTATAGAACATGTGAAAAAGGCTTTTTTTTCAAAATTTTAGGCACGTGTCGAAAAAATATTGTACCAGACATTACGTCAATAATGGCCAAACTCTCGCAGCAAAGATCACACAATTTTTTTACCTTGCAATAAATTTTACAGAGCAGTGGCCAGCTTTTATGCTCAGACGAAACTCTTGGTTAGAACCCCTTAACCTTTATTTCAAATCCTTGAACTCATACTACGCTAGCTATTTTTCTAGAGTTTAGGCATTCTTGTAACGATCCACAAACAGTTCCGTGCCCTGAACATTTACGGTTGCCTAAGATATACGTAGTTAGATTGTAAACGTAATTCGGCGAAACGAACTTCAAATCGAAGTATTCATCAATCGAGGATTCGTAGCTTTTACTCTCAGCAACCGGTCGTGTATTCGTAATTGAACTCATCTATCGAACTGCTAATTAACATTTCGTTAATTAAAACAAATTATTAGTCATAGAAATTAACTGGAGATCTGAATTTGCCATATATGTACTAACTGGCAATAAACAAACTGTGCTTAATTTACTCTAAGCAGTTTTGCAGCGCCACATTCATAAGAAAAACCTCATAATAAGAGCAACCATTAAGGTTGAATTGAATTTTACGGAATTATCGAAATTATTGTCAAAGAAGGCAACATAGTGTTCACCAAAAAATGTGAACCCTTTGCCGCCCCTTTGATTATTGGATACAACATCAGTAAGCAGAAAAACATCTACTACGATGTCCTTTTAAAGGTCTCTATTAGCTCAAAAATTTTTTATTTTTTGCGAAATGGACCAGTTAAGCAGGATGATAAATAGTTGTCATGTCATAAATTCGACAGTTCTCGAGGAAAACATTTAAATCTTTTGATAAAAAATAAAACGTAGACGATGTACCGTTTTTCCCACAAGGTCATCGTCAAACTGTATAAGATCATGTATAAGCGATTCGGTCTATGCATCAGCGCTTCGAAACTTCTTCCAAACTGGCTTAGCGGTTAATGTCTAAACTGCGTGATAATAGTTATGAGTTGAAATGATTCTCCCTTTCAGGTGACACGATAATAAATCAAATAGAATCGGTTAAACCGAACAGAAACACCTGTACCTATAAAACACGTACCCTTATGTATTAATCTTGTTTATATAGAAGCTCCCTACAATGTTCAATTTCGAAGATTTTTCAGTAGGTTTTCCCACAAATGCTTCTTACAACGATATACATAACAAAAGAATATTGCATAGTTATGCATGGCTTGTTTACCCTGATTCTTTAGTTAAACAAGATAATATTCTCGACTGCTGACTTTAAAGCCACTCTTAAAATAATTTCACAGTTTTTGTGATAATCAGGCACGTGATTCATCAGTATTCTTCAGTAGGCACAGTTCACATAGTGTTTTGCCTACCTACAGAAACACTTCAAATAACAAAATTTGACATAATTTAGCGACTTATTTACACAATAACATTCTTTCGCCCATGTCACGGCATAGCGTAAACATCGCTCACAGAATATACAGATTCTGATGATCAGCTGTTCCAGATCTAGTGTTCTAATAACAGTAAACAGCGCCATCTACTGGAACGCGACCGACGCTTCTGGAGCATAACATAGATCCAACACCGCAGCCACATGCCTTCCGAAGGTAACTCTGTAACAGCAGCGCGACTCCAAGACCTGCTGTATTTATCGATTAGTGGTCCTCATACATTAGAAGAAGAAAATATTTGTAAAACAAGTATTCATCGTCAAAAAATCCTACCGAAAACAATTACCATACGTGATCGAATTTCTGTAGTGGGCAAAAAATAATCCATTTGATACTTACTTCTGTAGACAGATAGGTGCTGTTGACTGTAGCCTGGTTCTAGATGGTAGGCTTCAATATTACTTTAGTTGGATCGTCACATCAAAGATATAGGTATATGGGCTGCTACAGAAGTAAGCGTGGCCATCCCGTTTGAGTTAAATTATATTTTGTTAATAAACGAACCGTTTATATTATGTGACTAACACTTACCGCATTAATGTAACCGCGCTAGCGTAAAAATAAGAGAGATTACTTAAATATTGCGTATAAAGCAAGATCTGCTTTGACTAGGCAAGAAGCGATTAAGCTCTAATTTACTAAGAGAGAGAGAGAGAGAGAGAGAGAGACTAAAAAAGTAAAATCGGATAGAAAGCTTATTTAACTTTATTCACTTTACTTACACAACCGGCAAGTCAAATAATACAAATCTTCCTCTGCTGTAACTGGTAGCCAACGGCGCTGTTTTCAAATAAAGTTACCACTACGTGATCAGCAATTTGCAGGCGCACCGTCGAGTTTGAAGTTACGCCGACGCGACCGCTACCGAAATTACTCGTTGTTACCAAGAAATGCTACCATCTATAAATATAAACATATATCGCCTGTAATTACAAGAATATGTTAACCGGTACTGGTACTCACGTTGTATCTCTATTATGAGGATGATTTTTTTTTAAGGATACACTTATAAAAATAAAATTTAATGACAATTAAATAAAGGACTTCGTATGTAGGTATATAATATAAATATAATGACATAGCTTCCCCAGCAAACAACGTTTGTTTATTTACTAAGTTATTAAAAAATCCAAAATAACTGGGACAGTGTCAAGTTAGAAGTTAGCAACGAAGGTTAATATAAGCTCCTGGGTTGAGAGTGACAAACAAAAAAACATTTCCATCGTTTTACATTTATTTTCTTACAACTAGTAATACGATATGACTATTGAAAATCGAAATGTAAGTACAACTAGAAAGTGTGAGCTGTTCCAATCAAGCTAGTAGCAACGGTCCGGCTTTTTTTCTAAAAAGAAATGTATTTTGTCTAATTTTACTTATCCAAAGATGTTCTTCATGCTGAGTACGCGTTCCTGGACTTCCCTTGCGAAAAAAAGTACAGCAGATAATAATCGGATGACCGTACAGGGTACTGTACTGGGGGTGCAACCATTTTTCACTACAATAAAAGGCCTACATAGAAGAATACAATCTCCGATAAAGAGCCAACTAATATTTATCAAACAGAAGTTTTCGCATGAACCGACCCAGGAATCATCAAAACTCTGTACAGTTGAAAACTGCTCTCTGCTAATTCAACAGAAGATTTCATGCACCCAATTTAGTAAAAGGCATTCTTTATCACATCGGTCTGTTTGATCATATCATTTGACTAACATGGTCATCGAAATGGTTATGGCTTATTGGAAACGACGTGACAGACGACGACGTCAGTATCAACCCACACAATAACGTAGCCGCTTGTCTACGTATGCGTTTTTTGCGTGTCCGTTCTGCTTTCGTCGCTACCGTTGTTCATGCGAATAATGGCAGCGAACAAGTTTCTCGTTATAAACACGCTATAACATGTTGCTCTTTTTACAGGCCAGATTATTTATAAGTGTGGTTTGCTGTATACACCTTGGGCAAGTGTTTTTATTCTGACTAATTATAAAGTCGAAATCGACGAAATTAAGTAAATTGAGAGAATGTCAGGTCCTCTCGTGTATCGTAGCGGGTTGGAGAGGCCAGTGCCAGAGTAGCCGTAGTCGATGTCAGAAATTCAATTTAAACAGCTGAAAAAAGGATGCCTATGCAAAATTGCTGGAAAAATAGCTGAAACGATAAAAATCACTTAGGCATCTTTAGATTTTTACAGCTCTCCTAAATAGGCACTGAGCGGAAGTTAGAATGCCTCTTTGATCGCACTAGCTAAAATGGCCCTCCACGCGCGTACATACTACGGTGCTGGATATACGCATAGTAGTAGCAGAGATTATGGTGTATTCCAATTGGCGCCAACAATTATCGACTGATTGACTAAGGGAAATTATTTGTCCATTTCTCGGTCGGCAAAATGATGACTTGATATGTGGTCCTGTATGGATAGTACGCACAACTGGACATTATGCGAGTACAAACAAAAGAGACATCAATAATCGATTTCACTAGCTGAAGTTATATCGAGAATATTTTTCTCTCGGTAAATTAGGATTAACAACACTTGAATTGTAGTTTTCTATAGGAGAACTAACTACTTACGGATTATGGATTCGGTTGAAGTGGTCGTAAAGATAAGATAAACGATTCATGCGGTAATGAAGTCCATATATGAAGGCAGGGAGTTCTATCTCCATTTCATTTAAAAATAAATTGAACTCAATCACTTTATATATCGTACAAGGCGTATCACCGGACTGTGGACCTACTCTTACAGTAGGCCTGCTTAGGTAACGTGTCTATTTATGATGTTTCCCTAAGTAATTATAAAATATAACCGAGGAATATAATTTTACCTTGGACAAAGACCTGTGATTTTCGGAACTCCAAATTAATGTGTTTGGGTGCATATATACACTCAATATTTATATATATATATATATATAGTCTTAGCGAGGTTCACAGGTAGAGATTTCTAGAATTCACAAAAACCTTAACTAATCACCTTTAACAAAAACTAAAGTAAGAGATTGTCAGCGGAATCTTGATTATACTACCGGTAGAGTTTCGAGAACAAAGAATTGGGCTACATACAGCAATTGCCTATTTTTTTGCTACTTTTAGGACAACGACGCTGTTCAGATGAGCTATCTTGGGCCTCGTAGAAAATCACTACCCAAGCCATTGCGCTATTCCTCAATGACTCCTAACGACTCTCGACAGCAAAAGGCACATACAAGACAAGTGTCATCGAACATTGTATTGAAAATGTATAAATATTCTATAATATAAATTGGCTTACTCGTGCAAATGGCTGTTCGTATTAACTTTGAGTCTCCTAGTCAGTGCTTCAAATCAACAGTATGAATAGAATTCATAGAAAACCAGTGGTAAGCGTACAAGTTCATGGGCAGCTTTATTTATCGTACATCTGGACTAATAGTTGATCATCCATCGTTATGAAGATCCACGTCGATAGACATCGTTTCCTACAAAAAGATAGGATATATGTAAATGATTTGTAAAGTGATAATCTACGCCAAATTACTTCACCAAAAATTAGCAAACTCATTTAGCAGGAACAAATGAATTTGCGAACATTTAAAACAGTAGTCATCTAAAATATAATTATCGTAACGGCTGTCGCTGTTACTTATTGATAATTAAAAAAAGACAACTTGACACATGCAAGAATGAATGATTATTTTATTTAATATCAACCTAATTTTAGCCTGGTCGCACAGTTACGGATCGCCCTCTGATGGCCGTACTAAATGTAGAACATTTAGCGCGGTAGATATAATCATTGTTGATATAAGTTACATATGCTAAAAAATCAACAAATAATGGAAATAGCCATATATATACACGCAAGCATCATATTAAGCAAACTGCACTCCTCGCTGGAGGAAAATGACTTTCGTCGTATTGTAAAAATCGTATTGTGATAGATGCTAAAGAACTGCTGATGCCGACTATCACTTTCATTCATCCCTTGGCAGAAAAATTCGAATTTTAATATGAGTAGTTTCGGCAACCTAGCTATGAACTATACATAGCGGCATATAACTAATATGATTAATATAGTACAATATAAGTAACGAAGCCTAATTATAGCGAAACATATCGTATACTGTGAATACGTTTTCTAGAATCCTTCCCGTTTTTTCAAATCTAGAGACTGTGCACAAAAAAACAAGTATTCTCTGCCTTAACCACAATAGAAACTATAATCGATAGTTTACAGAGGCATGCACGTACAAACAATTATAACATTAATGAGAGGGGCAATAACACTCGTTTGTGTCAAATTAGAGATAATTTGTACCATTTATTTTATATAGACGTATTACATTTAGCTTACGTTACAGCTATTCTTTGAACAATAACTGCCGACTTGCAAGTAATTCTTAATAATTTTTGAAAAATGTCCAGTAATTTGCATTGGTCTTATGCTTATTTCTAGAGTTCCTCTATTATGACACTTCTCTAACGAAACCAATTTTACCGCTTCAATCATTTATTGAATATCGTAAATAATGCGCATTGCAAGCTCACATGGAATTGCGGTGTCACAATTTTTGCATTCGATTTCTTGCATAGAGCCCTACCTTCGTTTCGTTGTATCTAGAGCTTCCTGCTGACAGAATTAATTCATTACAGTCTACCTAAATACTCTTACAATATACAACTTCTATATTCGCTACTAAGTTCACATTGCGTAAATACATCGTCATATATATATATA
>NW_019211460.1:32425564-32614997 GCF_002443255.2 Varroa destructor | reverse complement strand
TATATATGAGTGGCGCTTTCAAACTGGGAAACTTAAGTAAATTGTTTGTCATAACGTGCCTGCGTTCATCCGCTGCTCCTGGCACCAGCCTAAGACCATTTTTTTTCCATTAAAATCGTCCAGGCGAGCAACAATGCGTCGTTTTTAGCCTTATGCAATTCCTATGCACTGAAAGAAGGGTCAGCATGATTATAAACTTTACCCGGTCACGGCTCGGTTACTGTTAATCGACCGTGCAAAATGTCGCAGATCAGTATGGCTGCTATTGGCAGAACCAGACTTCAACATAGGACAAGAAAAAGTCCACAACAGAACAAGAATAGCGCCAATTTCAAAGATGATCTATGCCGCCCGGAAGTGTCTTTTCGATTTGATGTGTATCAGGTACATGTCGTATGTCATAATGGTCAGTCGCTTGGTTTCTGAGGACAAGAAGGCCGAAAGATTTTTTCGGTGTTATTTTTTAATTAATTCTGTTAAGAATCAAGAAACGGATTGTCTTCATTTTCTAATAATGTTTCATCCTCGATGCAAAGATAAATTGTAGAGAATATTGTTCGCGTGCTCACGACCCATAGGATGTAACTATTGTGGCTAGAAACGAGTTTGCAGCCGAAGTTTTTTTCTGAATATGAAAAATCTAGTGAAAGTCTAGTGAAGATGTCATTCCATTATAGTTATTAAAAAAAGGTGAATATATTAAGAAAGAAACTTATCGGCATGTTTTACAAACTGCCACGTAACCGTGAATAGCTAAAGCTTCTGTAACGCACTGACCTACACTACCATTGGTCGCTTTAGAATACTTTAGAATTAGCATGTAGCCGGCAAATGTCCCGGATTTGAACCCATCTGGTTATTATGTAAGAAGCGTGATTAAACGAGAGTAAACGATATAATGAGAGAGGAAGTCTTCGCATGATAATGTTAATTTGCTTACACGTGCCACTGTCAATAAGGCGTTAGCATCACTGCAAAGGTAACCTTTGGAACAAACCTCTGAGTGCTTTAGGATCTGAATTGAAGCTGTTCTCGCAATCACTAATGGTTATGTTGAACAAGGATGACCGTCAGATATCACGCAAGAATAATACAGAAATAAAACTGTATCCCATAGATGTGCCACTAATATATATATATATACATATATACTCTACGAATTTACATAAAATACTCCTCGCACGTGCGAACGTATATAGCATATATAGTTATGTGTATTTCATATTTACATCAATACTTATTCCGGTGTTTTTTAGATGTCCCTTCATATTACGTCACATGTATAATGTATTAGTGCACTCTGTACAAGCTTGGTGATGTGTTGATACACAATATATTTAGCACGGGTATCTGACTAGATCACTGATTGACTAGAAACATCCTGAACAACATGCAGGGCACGAATGCTAAAATTTATACATGAGTATTTTCTCGATGTCCTTCTACGTTTAAATTATGCAGCCGCGAGCGTTACGTCCATGATATATTACTGTTAAATATGTATGCACTATGAGTATACATAGATTTGAAAATAAAACGCTTTCTACACATGAGTAAATATTAAATCTATCACATAGGTAATATAATGAAGCCGGGGAAAAAATCGGAAATACATTGTACATTGTTGAGTTTGCTCCGCGCATGCGTCTTGCTCCCTGCTTCCTTTCTATCTCTATCTTCATATATAGAACGTGTGAGGCATTCAAGTGCTCTCTAGCGTTGCGTTGCGTCGCGTCGCGTCCGCATAAGCTATACAGTTATTCGATTGCAATATTTTTAACCAAGGTAAAAAAAATTGAAGTCCTTGACGAATTTCTGCAACTTCTGTATAGCTGTTATTATACTACCCAAGTTAATTTTCAATTTCACTGTCTCAAACCCGATTCAATGTCCTTTAAACAACTTATTGACCAAAGCCAGCGGAATAGGACAGCATCCTAAACAGTATACAAACCATGCCATCAAGGTAATGTTGTATATCACGTGCAAGCGAAGCCTTGGATTTTGGGCCACATAAAGTTCCTTATTTCGTTAAGAAGCACATCGTACAGTTATTGCTAATTCCAAGATCCTGTAGCGTGTTTTAATAGCCTGGATCGGAACTGTTAAAGTATGCCATGACTAACCGGAGATAATAAGACAATAAAAGTACACTAGGTTCACCAAGGGTATACATACACTTTACAAATACGTATTTCGTTGTATCAAGTCCAGAAAAACAAATTAACTCAAAAATAGACGTGAAAATGATCATAACCAGGAACCCCACGGCTGCTTTAAGCGCGTTTTTGTATAGTATCCCCACCTCTCATTAATTCATGAAATCACCTACCAAGAAGAAGATTGGACATCTGTAGGCACTCAAAACTGCTTCTCATCCAGTCATCATCGGTTAAGTGCTATTAGAAAATCAACGCGCTACGATTTTGTTCTGCAATATTTTTTCTTATGTGTCAGTTACTCAGCTTTCCACCACGCATGCCTTACGTTTTTAATGCCGATTGCAATGTTTCATCTACAAATAAATATACACACGTCTTGATGTTTCGTTTTCTCGACTATAGGACTCTATACGCGGTCGGCTCTCGCGCGGTTTTGAGCGCGTATTCTTTTTTCGCGCCCGTCCTTCTTTCGATTCATCCATTCGCAATTTCCTCTCTCGCGCCCATCCCGTTTTGTGCTCTTTCTCTCAGTGTCTGGTTTCTACCTTCGTAATGATACGATCCCGTGTACAGCTTTGTGGTGTTGATTGAGATTACTTTTGTTTGCCGTTCGGAAGACACAGCCACTGATGGCACACTTGAACGGTTTATCGCCCGTATGCTTACGGATATGCTTATCGAGGTTCGAGCGAAATACCGACGAGTAGTCACAGTAGGAACAATTGTATCGTCGAACGTTTGTCGTCGGCGGAAAACTGGGCATCGGCGGAATAGTACCGGCCAGTAGAGCATCGACATCCCCCGAACAGAAGACGGTGCTTGATTCAATTTCTGGATGTAGTCCCGGCCATGGCAAATTCACATTGATTTCATAGCGTGTACAAAGCATGTAGATGTTTGTCGTAGAAGAAGCAGACGAAAGGGAAAGGGAGTAACGACCTCAAAACGTTAGAATAAAGTGTCAAATAAAAGGGAAGAAAAAATTCACTTCGGAAAAACAAGGCAACTTCTATGATCTTTGACCTTCCATGCAAGAATTGATAACAAATAGAAATACGCGACCTCTTTAAAAAACGGGAGTAGACTGAGATAATAAAGTTCGCATACAGGCAAAGCCGTGAATTTTAAAAAATGAGACTTGGCAACTGACTGTTAATTGAAACAAAGTGAAGCCGTGTGATTACATCAACTAGTACCACGTTCTAAACTTCCGATGTACATTTCTCTAACAATTAATGAACCATTTTTTTTCTCGAAAGTCAATAACTAGTCCTGAAAAAGATAAAGGCGATTTTGCACATACGAAATCGTCAAAGCTACTTGCTCACCACATAGAGGACGCGCTTCGTTAGAAAATACACATTGTGTATACAACATATGGTATTCAAACTGATCTTAGCTCCTTTGGTCATCCTTAGAGAACCTGACAATTAATTTCAGTTACTTATAATGTTCTAAACTGTAAACTACCATCGACCCAGATCGACTTACAACTACGTATTTTGTTGAGATAGAAAAAATTCACTGGCAATTTATATCCGTATCATTTTTTACCTCATATTATTACAAATGAATATTAGAGTCGATACATCATGTCCACATTGGCATCACTTGTTGCAGGTATGACCAAACATCGTATAACGTCGTCGCCTCTGGGTAGCTGCTGTTTTATACAATCGAATGGCGATAGGAAATTAGCATTAAGCTGTAAAGGCCTAAGAGGGTAAACGGATGCATAGTTTTGCATATCAGATTCATCCATAAGATTCAATACGGCTTACATACATATAGTTTTTTCTTCGGTTTTAATTAGAAATTCAAAAGACACACGTGAGTGACACTCGAATTGCTCATACATCACCTATTCTTGTGTAGAAACGTAATAACAGCTACTCTTTAGTGTTTACAGATGAAGCGAACAATATTGAATTTTGGTCGTTAATGGCGGATCGGTGGTTTTATATAGAGTAGTAGGTAAAGTAATTCAGTTATTTCATTTCAATCAATTTGTTTGTTAGTCGTTGTTAAATCACCTATTGTATTGTGCTTCTCTTTAGGATCCGGACTGACAAACGTGACGAGGAATCGCACAGGAATGATCTTGGGAATAGATATTTTCACAACGATATTTCATTATACGCCCGATGCAAATCACGCGCGTCCGTATGAGCTTTGTACGCCGTCGCCATTAATGTTTTTCATTAATGAATAACGTCACATGGGATGCAGAAAGACAACTGTCGTACACGCATAAATACAGAATTTTTTCTAAATTTTTCATATGGCGATTAGTGCTTTTCTGCTACGAAAGAAATCGTCTGTCCCAAAACTATGTGTCATGAGTTAAAGTGTTGGGTGAGTGCGTATATAGAGAATTCTTTACGGCGAAGTCGGGCCAAACTGTAATTCATTGCTTGAACCACTTATTTCCACAGACGCATAAAGATGTCTAAAAAAACAATGCTGGTTTTTAATTATCGAACTCAAACCTTTCCATAAACCTTCCAACTACATGCGGCAGAGAAATATCAATCTATAAGTCTTTTTTAGCTTTCCTAAACGAAAGAAGAAACTTCAAGGCCTCATTTTTGGTCCCGATAAATACGTTACGAAATAAGTCAGCTTTGGTAATTTAAGCCATATAGAAGGCTCCTCACTGAAAACGATTCGGTGACAAAGCGTTCCACCGCAACTCGGTTATACCCTCAAATCCTTTACGTGCCGTTTTGCACAAAATTGCGTACATGCAGATGGCCAAGAACATTACTATGCTGTTGAACTAGCTTCTCCTGTGGCAATTAATTTCTTCGCCATTGATTACTGAATATATATACCTTTAGAATTCTACATATATACAGTGAATATATAAAAATTCGTTAGAATTTGATTAACTTGACTAAAAAGAAAACACGCACGCCCTAAACATACACAGAAGAGGATATATACTGTAATTGTCTTCGTTATATTGCTAGGCAAAGGATGGCATCCACGAACTATTGCCCGCAAACAAATATTATTCACATATTATTTTTTGTCGAATTGTGCTTGCAAAGATGTGGTTTCATTTGAAATAGGCGAGTATTCTATAATTCATTCGTACGTAAATCGTGCACTTCTTCTATATACCTATTGTACTATGCTGTTTTAGAAAACAAGTTCTTAAAGTTCATTCCAAAGTAAAGTTAGCTAGAACTGAAAGCATGCACTCGACATAGCTGTCCTATGTTTTCTCGTGAAATGTATAATTTTCACTGCTATTCATATGCATACGACCTAAAAAAAAGTCGGAATTAAGGTTTGGAGCATTCAAGGTGGCACATTTAGGTAGCTATCTCGAAAGTATATCGTAGCAAAGACAAAATGTCGGGTGTCTATTTACAGCATACTATATTTATTATATTAAGTGTTGACTCTACCCAGACAATAATTCGAATATGCAGTTTGTATTTGCGATGAGCACCTCACAGCCCAACGCTGAAATCGTGGAAACCTGCAAGAATAAGCCCGTGTTAACATTTCTTAACATGTCTGTTACGTTTAGTAATAACTGATATTTACCTCTCTCTTTGGCTAACTCGCATGTAGACGATTTTTGTGATACCATTAGTGGTAGTTGACAAATGTACGACAACATGGCTAAAGTTTATATTCATTTTAGTTCCGTATCGACCATCTAGCAGACTGTTGCAAGTTAGTAACGGCTTTGTAGCCACAACATTATGTAACACTGCCTGGCGCTAGCGCAGTCCATAACAGGACTTGACCCATCTTTCATCTCAGCTCCTTCGTAAAACGCTAGGTACTATACAATTTCGAGACTTTTCAATATCTCTATGAATTAAGATATACGATGTGCCTGACGAACTGTTTAGAGCATGCTACCATTATCTGATCAAAATTAAATAACACACTTAGGGGGCATAATGGCATGCACTCCTGATGAGCGAACCTTCACTTTTTATATCATGGTATCTTTAATTCAAAAGAGCAACCAAAAACCGTAGCTCAAAGCAACAAATTTCCTTTGTTGTCAGATGTAAACTGGCAACCACCGAAATAGAATGGAAACTCGGTTTTACGTAGGGAGGCAAATTACAAAGACAAGCTCATTAAAGAAATAGCGCAGGACGGACGGAATAGAAAAATTAAGGCTGAGTTGACCATTAAGAAATTAGCATAGAGACCCAATTAATTTTGGGCGATGAGTTCTGTCAACGTCTAATAGAACTTAACTCAAGGTAAAGTCACGCTACTAAGATGATAAGATGCAATGTATTCAAAATGATCCATTATTCCTTTTTTTTTTTTCGATAATTTTCATTTGTGACGTCTCGTTAATTCCCTTCGACCTAAGTAAAGCTTGTTTGTGCAAAGACAAACTTAAAAAAAAGTTGGTGCAATCAAGTTATCCACGGATCCGGCAACCTAACGCAAACATGATAATTATGCACTGACTAAGTAAATTAATGAAGTTTAATGTTCGGCTGCGAAATGGACTCTTCACACAAAAAGCAAGAACTTGCCGCGACGTACAACGTTTACAGGAAATTCTAGGCCAATTAGAACAATTTCTTTTGTACGTCTCTCTTTAAAGTTAAGTTTCTCTTTTTGTGCTAATGCCAAGTGAGCACAACGGCGGAATGACAATGCCCCTGAGCGTTCTATCTAGCTTTAACTCGCTTTCGACGCGGTCACAAAAACTAATATGAGTTCAGCGTTTTTTTTTGAATAATCCCTATGATTTTATTTTCTATATTTGTAGTGGAAAAATGGAACACCATAACATCTGTGGGAAAGATCACGCATGCAATTTAAGGAAAGTCTACTTGCAATGAAAGATATCACCAGCAAAACTATTCCAACCTATACGTACTACAAGTGCGGCATGACCGAAAAGTAACGGGACATATTCGTCATTGAACGCGCACGTGAAGGAATTTATAAGTGTTTTTCTAACTTATCTGTAACTTTTTAAATGAGTTTTAAAGCCTTAAGGTAAAGAGGCATACTGTCAACGGCATGAGCGCCGATTTTCTTACGTTTATGCATCGATAAAATTTACGGATGGAACGAAATCGACTGTATATCTACTCTGTACCCGAAGAACTACAACGTTGTGTTTGCGTATGGCAACCGTGGTCCAACATCGGTCAGAAGTGCGCGCATTTCGATAATAAACATAAATAAGTATAGATAATAAGAAAGGTAATAAAAGACCTCTAATCCACTTGTATCTGTTGATGGTGGATTTGATTATTTTTGAATATGCAAACGGTCATTCCGACTATAACATGTAACGGTAACTTTTTTTTTTCTAAACAAAAAAACAACTAGCCAACACAGTTCACGGCACAGTTACCAAACAACAGTGTTAAATACTCGTTTAGTTCTTTAGATGTCAATTAGCTAAAGAGTTGTGTCAAAGGTGTATGACTTAGCGATTTATCTCGGGCACTGCAGTTGGCCGGCTCCGATGCTTCATTTCTTATTCCCAAATGTGTTCACATTTTACGTTAAAGATTTCACTGCACATCAGATCGAGCCATGTTGCGTCTAGTTCATCGATTACGTCTGAGTTTCGACTCTGTTTAACGGTTTGGCTAAATAGCCTCTATTTACGTAGCTCCTTTAATGGGGTTCCATTTACGGCGACAACGATGCCGTTTTTATTCGTTTCTCACTTTATGTTTATACATGATCTACGTAGACGTACACCGCAAAAAACAGGCGCAGTCTCACTTGTGAAATTTCACAGCACTGCACACTCACAAATATTCGTATCTTACAAGTAGGCTCATCCTGAGTTCCGCTGCTCCAAGCTCTTCTTTTGTTGTTATTTTGCCTTACATCGATACCATTATTAAGCAGCGTACTACAAAGGTTCCTAATTGAACGCTGGCCTAATTAGGGAGTGGAGCAATCGAGAACACGATGAGATAGTACGAATGAAAGCTTTTCGCACTAAATAGACACCAGTTGCTTAATGTCGGCTGACTGAATCGTTGGAACGTTCAAAATGGATCCACTTATTGACTTCTGATCGTCGTTAAGCATTTTGATAACGTGCGTTAGAAAACACGCGTGTAAGTCGGTGATTTGCATCGTCGTTTTTTTTTCACACCGAAGTGCATTTAACGAGTTGCCGCCTGCTCTATAATGAACGACGGCTTAAGCGCGATCTTCCTAGTGGATGATGCTACTCAAGGGATGTATCTTCTACCAGGAACACTTATATAATTGAGAACACCTTAAAAGCTTCGAGGCTGTCACACCGAAACCGAACAGAGACATTATCTAATAAACTGTATATGCTCTAGAGGTGTTCCGCTGGTAGCGTCTGCGCCAGTGCAACTTCATTTTTGGCTCTTCCCTCTGCGTCGTGATAGCACAGTAGAGTCGTACCAGCTGTCCGATGTCAGCCGCAGCAGTTTCGTACCGGTTTTGCTTGAAACGGAGAGCAGACCTCGGATGACGGACGGTACTCTCAGCGATCACTCGATCTATTGCCCCAAATATAATCGGTTATTTGGATGCACAATGTAAAGAAAAAACGGCGTGTCTGACCCACCACATACTAGTTCGCTGGTTAATGACAGCTGTGGGGTGCAGGTGAAACAGAGAAACAGAAAAAGAGAGAGCGAGCGAGAGAGCGAACGAGCGAGAGACTCGATAATATCGGAGTTTAATTCTAACGAAAGAGTTCTCGCAGAACCTAAACACTGGTAGACTTCAACCTCACTCAACGCGATCGGTTGCCACCTAAGTGTTTGGTGATTCTACCCTGTGCGGATACCCGGGTTCGGCTGCTAGGAATGGGGAAGTGAATGAAGCCCATATATCATTCGGGCCACCCACCGTGGGCAAGCTGAGTCTGTGAGAACGATATCACAGAGTCCGAAAACCCCGCTCTTTCCCTCCTCACGGATATTCAAATTTGGTAGGGCGCGAAACCTCTTCAACGAAATTAGAATGAGAGTAGTAGAAGTCTGGAAAGACCTTTGAAGCGTTGTATCGAACGTTGCTACGATTTATCACCGACTATTGCCAGAAGACCTGTAGATCGCTACGTGAATGAACGAAATCTGCACTGTGTTCAATGCGTATAAACTTGGCGCGTCTTAGCTAACGGACCCCTCAGTTTCATCCGAACATGACACGAACCTATCAAATAATACATTTTTTCCTTATCTAGAGTCTGCTTTTCATAATGTACAACATTACCTAATCTGTGTATGGATTGATGCGTCTGAATGTGAATATGAAGTCAACGGCGTTTCCCTAGTTGGGAACAGGGATAATGTAGCGACGATACTTAAGCGTCGTAACCGGTTAGAAACCCTGTTTAACTACCGTGCAACTTGGAATATTATTTTTACGTAGAACAACATTCAGGTATAAATACAGCTTTCCTGATATTGCGTAAGCCATGCGCAGGTGATTGTTTTCAGTTAATGAATATGTTTAAGGGCTGTTATTACCTATATATATATATATATATATATATATATATATATATATATATGCACATGTATTTATGATGGAATCGTTTGAAGTTTCTTAATTTTGCTTACTGTATTATTATACTTCCATAATGATGTAACTGTTCAAATATTTTGATATTGCGTGCTTCGCCTAACGGTAGCCAGACGAACGAACAATTTTCACAAACCGCTTAGCACCGTTACGCACTGGTGGTACGCTGATTGGTATCAAATAGGTCGACATTAGTCGGTGATCGATTGGAAGAGCCGGTTACTAGCTTGATTATTGTCCCTTTTACGTCGAATATTCGCTACTTGCTACAGCCGAATATCACTAAAGAAACTAGTGCATAAGCTAAAACAATTGTAATCGGTAACCCACAGCAGTGCGTGACGGTGCCCACGTAACTATGGGCTGCTTGTTCTCATTGATAAGTGATAGTTTCAGAGGCCATAGTTTTCTTCAAGGTAGGCAACATAAAGCAGAGCAGCCCCAGTAATTTGCCCATGCAGCAAAATATCCATCACTCAAAATAGTTTAACTATCAGTGCCATTTGTTTGTTCTTTCCTCTAGTCGCACGTGTCTCTGCAGTATTTACAAAGAAGGACAAAGCAGACAGCCGGTCAGCCGGTACGCCTAAACACAATCTTCACGAGTTCAACCATCATTCAGTTTATTTGTACTGAAGTATTTGTGTGACACCATGTATGATTAATGTGCACATCAAGTTTTGTACACATCTATTATATTATACGCATGGTACATGTAACGGTGACTATGCTAACGATGACGCTTATATGTAGAGACAGCCGGAACGCTCGGTTGCTGAAGGATGGTTTTAACTTGAATGTGTTCTCTCAGGTGCTCCGACCTGGAAAATGACTGATCTGCATGTAAAGTAGTACGAGCAAAACGCCAAAACTGTCTATAAGTTGAGGACGATCTAAATTTACACGATTCCACACCGCTTCAATATAGGAATACTAAGGAGTTTGTCATATCTCGATGCGCTCGAGATACGCCGTGTTGCTTGTACGTAGCTTTATTTACAAAGAGCGGTTGCAATTGTGTTCGAAATCATTTTATGATAATCGATATCACGTTTTTCCGCAACGTGTACACGAAATTTCAATTGGAAAGTTAGCATATTAATTAAAGTTATCTGTGATCGTTATAGGATTCGCCTTATAGATGTCGATCCTTACATGCAACGATGAGTGAGTAGCCGTCAGGGGAGCTTCCTACGAATGAATATTTTAATTGTTAAGCTCGGCGAAATTGTTTGTAAAACGTACTCCTATCGGGCCGGCTAGAGATAGAGAGATACTGCAGGTCATATTAGGTACTGAGTTCACATCGAAAGTTTCTGTGAGACGTAGTATTCGATATTTCGATCAACTGTCTATAAATCAAATAACACGGAAATGTTTGGTTTCGAAAAAACACCACTAGGATCTTACAATATTACAGCAGATATGCATGGGCCCATTAACAAAGCTACAACTTTACCTGATTTTTCTTAGTCTTTTCAGGTACATAATTTTGGAAATGAAACGAATTAAAAGCCACCAATAATTTATAGAGCTTCCGTAAACGTGTGGTTTTTACTTACATATTTATAGTGTTTTATATGTCCATTCCTGTTGCAAGGTGTCTCGGTCATGTGTACTGTTTGCTCTCGTTAGAAAAATGTTTTAGACAGTAAAAAATTAGCCACTGAGTGAATAGGCTCGCTACGGTCTAAATGTCTGAAGACCGTGAAACGCCTATATAGAAAAAAAGAAATGATACACCTGGCCGAAAATAACTGAACTACACACAGAAACGAATTTGAAAGAGTTCTGCGTACTGCATGCTCGACCTATCTGTTCGGCCACGACAAACAAAAATTTTAATGGCGTCTATTACGCTGAAAGATTCCGATAGAACTTCACCAGCGAAATCTCAAAATTTGCCAAATTCTGAAAAGCAGCTTTATCGCCGAAGGTACTAGATGAATAGCGTCCGTTTTTTTCCTTTTCTCTTGTTATCATTATCAGCCATACGTTGGCCTTTTGTTACGCTAATTAAGTCTCAATATATATGTCGTTGCTAGTGGTCTATATGAAACTACATTTCCTTATCGTATACGTATATGATGGGAGAAGATTCAGATTTGAGGCTCAACAACTACTTTACCATCTATTTCAGGAAATAATACGTTTAGCTTCTTCCCTTTTTGGATTTCTTGATATTCTTTTAAATAGCCAACAAACTTCGGATGCGACCAATCACATCGTGTTAAATAAATCATTAGAAGCGAGAGGCTTAGAAGCTTCAGGACCTTGTCTCGATGCTTCGTTCGCTTGCTTTTTTTCGACGTAAGTCTATCCTAACTAAAAAAAAATTACTTCCAACATACAGATGTGTACAGAGATCTATGTTTGTACCACTAGCCACACGATAGCTATGAAACAACAACCCGAAAACCAGTATTTTTTTAGTTAGAATTGATAACTGTTATCGCAGTTCAGTGCAGAGCTGCACTGCTGATATCAGTCGAGTAAATCGAACCAAAAATATTCGTTGGGGGTCTGTACACCTTGATTAATGTATGAATAGGCTTAGGGCAACAAAGCGCTCACGTATTCGGTTCTTATCGCACCCGTTTTGTCTATGGTTATGAGAATCAAGCTTCGGTACGTTAGATGATGACTATAAATACACACACATATATATATATATATATATATATATATATATATAGTCAGAATGATAATAATAGAACAATTTTATATTTACATGTCTAGCAGTCTGTCCCTTCTATTTCACAGATGTTGATATTTTCGAAAGGCGCCAATGACAGCCTTTTTTTTTTGGTTATAAAAACGTGCTGTGTTACGTCCTACTGATATTAATTTTTTTTAATCAATTCAGCAACAGGCATACATAGTTGCAACAGAACCCCAAACTCGAAGCAGAGCAATGAAAAGCAGAATCAATCGTAGCTGGTGCTGGAAAAATAGGACAAAAACGAGTCATCTCGTAACAAACGAATGAAGGCGCTACTTCGTGTATTCGAATAGCAAAGACCTCTTCAAGACATTCAGGCAAGAAAGTCCCAAGGGATGTCTCCGTCTATCCAGAGTAAACTAGATATTTTCAGCAATAATACAAGCTAGGTATAGTTCTGTTATCAAAATATGCATGTCCTGAAATAATCACGGGGCACACCGTAAATAAAGCAGTGTATGGCATGCGCTGGCTTACTTACCAAAAAGGAGGTGGCCGTTCGTCTAAAATGGACAGACGTACTCGAGACACTTCGATCTATCACAAAATTACTACCTATCGACTGCATACGGCCCACATCGAATAAAATTTATTTATTCACAGACGATTAACTTGTATCTCTTAAATAAAATTATTATAGCTCGGAAAGGTCTACTAAGTGTCACAAACGTATAGCAGAGTCATAACGACTTTATAGAATCGGCTAAGGTTTGACTGAGTATAGCCGAACGTACAGAACCAGCTGTTTTATGTTGCTTTGAGATATATATCGCAGAATCGATCCTAATTTCTAAACGAGAATACATTTTCACTCATCGTTCAGTTTGACACGGTCCGTTTGTTCGAATCTGTGCGCGGTCGTAATAACGTATCGATACTTACAAGACAATAAACGACTGGGCAAATGTTTGGCGCTGTTAATATAAGTATGTACATCCGCTCTGCTGATGCTTCGGTATCCTGTCGGTGGCCGTGCTATGTTCGGCAATATTTTAATCCGTTTCAGTATTCGCTGATATGTAGACAAGCAGTTCTTTTAGACACTGACATAGTGGCAAAAAAAAGGATGTTAGATAGTCTTGTGATATTTATTACGCACTAGTATGTCGATTGTATCATGATCTTATGTTGAGTCTTTGGTGAAAAATTTCATGTTAATAATGTATATGGAACGATATTGAAATGATCATTAGGGGCTGCACTCGAAAAACGTTGACAACAACGTTAAAAACAATATAAAAGCGAACTATCCCACTGGTTAAATTGCATCTCCAATATTTGCCTTGCTAGAAGATCGATGTAAGTTATCTTGTTTAATGGACAAGTTACTAAGATGTGAATCTGTAAATTTTACATTTGCAAAATATTTTTCTTGGCCTGCATTATCTGATTGGCGTAATTCTTTCTAACTTATAAAAGCTGCTCAATACGAGCTTTGCTATTGAGATTCTTACACTCTGGTAAAAAAAAAAAGAAACCTTATTAAACCAGTAAGCTTAACAAAGAAAAATCGATTCAGTATTGTGTATGTTATTACTGCTGTTAAAGGCATCATCCGAACTTCGCCTCGTACTCATGATTCATATTTAGGCCTATCAATGCATACTATAGAAGATAAAGTGAAGTGTTTACAACTGGTGAGCGTGTTGTATGAATTTTGTGAAGCCATCTTCGTTGACAGTTCGGTGGTACACTGAATCAGTAAGAGTACCATTTTGACCACTTTGCGTAACACAGCATCGTTGATAAACAACTATGATTCCTAGAACGATGCAAATAGAAGTCAGCTTTAGCCTGAGCCTGAGGACCGTGAACTCTATTGTTATCATAGTGCGAATCGAAAAGTTCCGCATTGGGGCCCTAGATTCACGTAGGGGGAGCACTGCGGGAAAACTCCTGCTAGAACTTTTGAGGACTATGACTGCCAAGGACACTGGAAAAGGAAACGACGAAGTCTTTGTCAAAGCTTAGGTTTGCCTAATATCTTCCAGGACACTCCAGAAATGCAGACGTTTTAAAGCCAACCGTTGGTGATAGGAAAAATAATTACATGCATTTACTGTAAGAGTGCCTTTCATTTCAAGTAGATGTGTGGAGTCCTGAATCTTAAATGAGCTTTTTTAATCAGCAATACATATACCATATCGGAACACCAATCCAGCAACATCTATGTCAACAGACTGTGCTTGAGTGTAGCAAAAAAAAAGTGAACAGCAAAACGAGAACCTGCGACAGGGTAAAACGAACTTAAGTCTGAGGTAAAGAGCGCCGATAACGGCTATTTGAAGGTAATCATCCGAGATACTGCAAACGACCACCATAGAAGAGCAACGCTGTAGGGGAAATTTCACTCCTGTGTAAAAAATGATATATAAGCTACATAAACCAGAAAGCAGTTTTACGAAAGCCCACGGATATAACATCGTATATCAATTTAAAGAAGGGCCGGTAGGTTTGAGTCCTTTCGTCGAAGACGTTCGCAAATCGAAACGGTCTGAGTCACTTTTGTCGTCATTTAATTTATTTACTATATTATTAACTTTACTTATGCAGATAGATAGCGTTTCAAGTGGTCCTCTCCTAAACAATCTTATGCTGTATGATACCATATAAATGCCGTGATACGGAATCAATAGAGACTCTCTAACAAGACTTACCATTTAGCAGATCTGTATCAAAGCCGGTTCAGCTAATTTAAGCGATGGACAAGTTTTTCTATCGCCACAGTATCGACTGCAATGTCAAAATAGCTAACCAACCGGATGATACAGGAGAAAAATTGAGTTCCTCATTGTAGGTATCATCGTTTGTCGCGCCGATAAGACATCACAATAAAGACAGGAAGTTAGCTAAACGATTTTAGACAGTTTAAAATTATAGATATTAGTCAAACGTACGTTGTGGTGTACGTCTTACTGTTGAAGACGTTATTTGTAGCTTGTTTTTACCTGATAGGCTACCTGTACAGTTCTAATTTCTGCTTTGCAATAGCATCCGGAGGATACCTATTTCTAGTAGGCAGCAATGATATATTTTGCCAAACTCCGGTGAAATGATATGTTTTTCTGAAAAAAGTTTAAGTAATGAATGTAATATAGATTGTAGGTCATCATATCACTCGAATTAGATGAAATCGTCATGGCGTATGCAGTCAATTTGTTTATCTTAATACCGAATGATAGTAGGTGGCTACGCTGGTTATGGGTTCGATCGTGCTGTTTATGTTACATATAATACTGATACTGTAATGACAACAGCGCGTACCGATTGACGCTCTAGCACAAAAGCTGCCCGAAAAAAATACAATATATAAAATACAAATCAATTGTCACCATTAATCTAACTTATATCGACCGGCGAAAGTTCGCCTCATCTTTGTCTCATCTGTACTCAGCTCAAGCGTTAGCACGTGTATGTAAACTTGTAAAACACAACTTACCTAAGCGAATTTATCATATTTTTGATCTAGTAGTTTTTGCTCATTAAACCTTAACCTGTTGTTTTGGCGTGTATGTCACACGAAAATCTATATACGACTAATGAAGGTAGTTGCTTCTAATTTCTAATATCAAGTTCCTTTATTAAATACTGTACACCTACGAAGTGTGATTTTATTGGTTAATATTAGTTTAGAGCTAAGTAGTGGAGCTTGAGGTAGATTACGTACAAAGGATCAATGCCAAGGACAAATGAGAGAAAAATATTCTGCAGTCATTACGAAATCCCTGCAAGGAAGAACTCAGCTTTCCTTACATTGTTGTTAACCATGTCAAAATGTTCAACAAGTTCTGCTACAGCGTCGAAACCATTGTAACTCCATTGTAAACAAACAGTTCGAAAATACTGATATGCATATACAGATAGACATTTTGCTAAGCCTGCTTTTGTTGAGCTATTATAGATTTAATATGGAAGATCATACTTATTTGGGCTTGCTATTGCCCACTCTAGTTGAGGAATCGCCAAAGTGTTCCAGTAGTTTAAACATCAATATTATATAATAGATCTCTTGGACGCAATTTCGGGCAACGTTAGAAAATGGAAGTTGTTTTGCGATTTCGAGCTTCTTATCCGGATTTCAATAAAATAGCACGTCAGAAACCGTAGTATCCTGAAACACAATGGGGATCCAAATAATCTTCACAAATATATCATGCAAGTACAATTAGTAAAGCATCTATAAAGAACTTCCAAGGACCGCGTTTCTGATAGAAGGTCCGTTAGAACAAGCTCAAGTGAACTCGGCTTTGAGGTGCGCCTTGATTTGTCTTCAGTCCTTGAGCGTGTCCTTAAGTAGTATAATAATTTTCTCACAAATACGTTCTGCTCATGTACAAGTTTACATTTTACGTTCGTGTTATCTTCCGTTGAATGGATTCAACATCTGCCGCTTCATTGAATCTCAATAAAATCATAGATTCCGACCGCTTTTGTCTCGATCGTCGTTTATAGGCGGCTTCCGATGCGTGCCTTCGATTTCCATTAGCGCTAACCAGCATTTAGGCAATGGATTGTGTACCTGATCACACATACAACATAAAGCGTCTCATGAGTACTTAGTCGACTATGATAGCCTTTTTCTTAAATTGCTCGTGACGAGGGTCAGATTGTGTTACCTATTTGTTCGCTATCCGCTCCCTATGAAAGCAATCATACTTTGCATAATATGATATGAAACATTTTCTACTATGCGGTGTCTTCACTTTTGAATCTGTGATGCTTAGTGTTGTGTAAGAATTAACTTGAATTACATAAATCAAGCTAGTTCTTTTTTGTGACAAGATTAAGATTGTGAAAATGTCTAACTTCACATTCGATACTGTTTTTACATAGATCGAATGATGTTTTCAGTTTTTTGCAGCCGAAGGGGTGTTTCTCCCTGCGTCTCGAGGTAAATCGTAGTACCACACGAACGATAACATACACAAGATACTAGAATTTGTAAGAACAGGACTCTTTATTGAATGTCACTGCCACTTCCGATTACCGTGCTCACGAGAACCGCATCAATTCAATTAATTTTGTGTTTTGCAACGGCTTGATACTTCATTCGTTCGCGGCAACAAACGTGGTAGTAATATGATAATAACAATGATATTAGCAACTGAACGTATACCAAACGGAAACGCATAACCTGTAGCTATAACTTATTCAATGAAAGATTTAACCACCTAGAGGGGTCTCGTACGGTTCCGTTCTGTCGGAGTATTTTTTAAGGTGCATCACCTGCACCCCTATCGGACGAAGTCAATTGTCCGGGACGCTCGAATGAAACATTAGCTCCGTCTTCTGACGCGTTCAAATTAGAGGTAATTAACAGGGCGTCCCTTTGCCAACAGGTCATGGAGACACACCTATCAGGCGTGTTTAGCAAATGAACGAGCTGAAATGAAGAGTTCAGCGGCGTCCATCCTCCTGGGTAACCGCCTCGCGTTCTGGCTAAGCCGAAACATGGATTACCCTTGAAATTTCGGCCAGTCCACACGAGCCCTTCTCCGGGCACTAGATCCGATCCCGCAGGCACCATATGAACACACTGCGCGACGACCTTCGGTTCAGTCACCTAGAGACGTGAACGTGCGCAGAGCGGGCCTATTAGAGATCTTGTAAACCTGACCTAACAGACTTCATGCTAGTAATTGGCTTTACTAAAGTTTTACTATGTGTGTGCTTATTATATGCTCGATTGTTCGTTCGATGTACGTACCACTATACTACTCCCCAGTGATTTATTAATAGTAAAAGACTCAATTTATACAATGAAAGCCCAGCTACGTGACAGTTTTACTAATCCGCAGTAAGTTCAGTGCTCGAAAAGCAACTACTCATTTGTGTTATCCCTTTAACTAGTTTGAGAAAAATCGTCTCGCACAGGCACGAGGCAGCCCTATATGCTAATACTGAACGGTGAAGATTACGGGAGATCTAAGTACTTTTTCACATTACTGAACTTTCGAATCTTGCGTGCACATACAATGTACGTTCACAGACATACACAAAAGCAAATTACGCACGTAGATTACATGTAGTTTACTCACATTGGTAACGCGACTTCTGCCGTAGCGAAGATTCGTTGAGGGGAACGATGTACTGTGTACAGATTCTTGATTCACGATGAGGGGGGTAAGATTAAAGGTCGACGTGAAAGGGGTCCATGAGGCCATTCAAGTGTTTGCGCAATCCGAGAAACGAGAAGAGCCGATGGTGGACACGGTCGGACCCAGGCCCCACCTTTCGACAAATGGCGACAAAGCAACACAACTTCAGATTCAGTTCAGTCCTTGCGACGAGAGAAAGCCACAAGGCATACTGTACTTTGTCGTTATTTAGTGATTTGCTAGCCTTTTTAAGGAAACCGAAATATTCGAATCGTTTTCGTTATGGTTGTGGCCACGTTTGATCACATGTACCAATCACACCAGTAAAGACTGTTAAGGTAAATTGGTCTGGATATTTTAGTTAGCTGTCAGTAGAACTATGTTAGGCTTTCAAAATCCATCTATTTGACTCGAACCATTTAAAATTTAGTTGTCCTTCATATTAACCGTATTTGGTATATGGTAATCGGTGTCCAAAATATTTCTATACTATAATAGAACGAACATTTACTCGGGGAGCGTTCATCTCTATTGCTACTGTTGTAGAACACGGGTCCAATTTGGCTTCCATTTACAGCATAGTATGAGATTTGGGTGAGTGGAGCTTCGAAGGACCATGACTGTCCATGACATTGCACTTGAATCGTGGATCTGGTCGTTTTTTTAGAGAGATCCAGCGTACGCTAATTTTTCTTTTTGTTTTTTTTTGGTGTTTCTGAATTCTACTAGCTACTGTACCACTTGGCTTGTTTTCCCAAACATGGAAATAGCAAATGTCGATCAAGGAAGTGGCAATCCAGGCGCGAAACTTCTAAGAATTGAGCTCAAACGTAAACACGCACATGTATGTTGTGCATGTTCTCACCGAGAAAAATCAAGACACGAGTGTATTGATTTACGGATGTGTGTACGTAGAATACAAAAATGTGAGTCGTTTGTAAGATAATACGGTTGACGATTGAAGGCAAGATGGAAACGTTGACAGCCGAATTTTGAGTGGCGTCTGCATTATGCCTATCTATCCGTTCCACCGTATGTCACACTAAACGCGATGAAAATCAAATAGTTTTCTCTTACGTGCGTGCACTCGTTACATTTGATGAGATGAAAAATTATCATTTTATGCCGTTCATCCTCAACGTATCGGTGCTCTCAAATTAGTGCTTCTGCAATCATAGGAACCCTACATTAAAAGACTAAAACAAATCTAATACCGTTTCAGATCGTTAAAAGGCTAACAAATGCCCCACTTAGGGTATTTAGAGTTGCCCTGATCTGAACGAATTACAAATGTAGAATGAATACGAATTGATTAAAAAAAAAAATTTGCGCTCTAATGATATGCTACTAGGTATATTGGCGTACCATTTCAGTGATATCAACCTAGCTCTTTATCTCAATCGTGTCGTGTGCCACTCGAATCTTCTGATCAGCATCTTCTAATCTTGAGGGCAGAATTACCCGTTGGGAAAGTTAAGATCATACACAGAACGGTCCAACACGAGTTGTATGTGACGCTGATGGCCATACTGAACGTGTGAAATGACATTCAGAGCTTATCTCCATTTTGCGATGTTTTGTTTGATACCTTAGAGACAATAATGACGCTATAAATTGCTCCTAAACGAATGTATACATTGGTAATTTTTTTTTGTGAAAAATTTTATTGTGAAAAAATGATTCGATTATTTGCGAGAAAAGCTGCTTGTCCACCCTTCATTATGAATATTTTACTATCTTCTTATCTATTTCCTATTATGTAGGATAAGTTCGATAATACAATGTTTCTGGTTTTACCCAAGTAGCACCGATTATTAACTCAAAGGAACGGCGATCGTTGACAAATACCTAACTGTTTTTTTTGTCTCGAAATGTATATTGCAGATGTCCTGGGACAACAGAGACGTTGGCTCGACCAGTTTAAAAATAAGGATTTCTTATAGGCTGCTACTAGTGATGACGGTGACCTAGAAGTCAACGTGAAAATAGCCATAAGTCCAATGTCGATTTGAGATATATTACATCAGCACTGCAAGCTGTTTTGGTTGTTATCGAAGAATAGATTTTGATTTGAATAAAAAACATATTAGGAGTCTTTGAAACGTTCCGTGTTTTATCCAAAATGTTCAACGATAATTAATTCTCGTGCTCACCTACGTCTAGAATAGTCGTCTGAAACTGGTCTGGGATGAGCCTAGCATTTGAAGCTTGACTATTCAGTTTGTGCTAATATCAATACACCGCATGTTTCCATTAAAAATCTACTGCTTCGATCGACCGCAAACCTGCAACAAGGTAGCTTTTTGTATTTCGTCCAAAACCCCTGTGGAGCTAGCTGTGAAAGCTAGCGATCTAGGGGCTAGGCAGAGTTAGCACTTTAGTTCGAAGCATTCATGGTTACTGGGTGTACGATAGAGTACAATATAGAAGCACAGCCACAGTGAATCGTATCGATTTGAGCCAAGCTTATCAGAACGGAAGCAGACCCTACATTCTATCTGCGAGTGGGTTTATTGTTTAAAAGTTAAACTAGCGCCAATAGTCACACGACTAGTTTTCAAAGCGTTCGGTGACATCCCGCCGATGTGATTTAGAATGAAAAACGAAGTCGAAAATGATCGTGGATCATCAAGTAGTGATACCTTAACGCCCAGTCGAAGTCGCACCGACAATCAGGATTTGTCAAATATTAAGGTTCAACCTGGCTTGATGCTATCGCCCTTCTGCGCGAAGCCTCGCGGTTCCGTTTGTCTCGAGCTTATACGCCATATTCGACATGACATCGTACATTACAGTTATCACGCTGGTGCTGTTACAGCCTTCTACATTGTGATGGTCATTAGCTTTTACCTAGGCACGTATACATTCTCGCCAAAAACCGAGGCGGGTATAAGGTACATTGTGGCAAAAGTTTTTGATACTCTCCAGGATGAAAATTATCCAATAACAACGCGATTCGCTAATCTGTGCGTAATTTCTGCAAATGACTCGGTCCTGCTATGGCGGTTCGACATGTACCGGTTCTTTGATGAGATTACAAAAAATGATTCGGTCAAACAGCGCTTGGGCGAAGTATTCACTGACCTTGAACAGCCATTCGTAGAGCGTGTTCGTTTGGGTCTCGATTATAACCTCTTCAACGGCTCGGTGTTCTTGTGCGACTCCATATTTGAAGGTCTTAACAAAAGTCGCAGGGTTCCACTGACGAACTCGACCGTCATGGACACATTATCCCTTCAAGATCTTTTTGTTAAATCGATATACCTCATCAAAACATATGCATTACATCCACCATATGTGGAGATACGCCAGATAAATTTTGAAACTTTTTGCATAGCGTTCGTACCGGTCGTTACTCGTCATGTGATTTCTTTTGACAAGACGCTAGACGACAAACATACGATTGAGTGGCTTTGTCCAGGGGTCAACCTTTCAGGAATCATTTCAACTACAGTAATAAAAGAAATAATAGACAAGTAAGTTGTTTTCCGTTAAGTTAAAGCAACTGTTGGCGCTCAACGGTGGCTATAGAAAACTAGTGAGGAAAAATTAGATTTAGCGGAAAAATCAAATATATTCGCACTCTTTCTGATCAGATAAATGGTCGGATTCAGAGAACTTAAATGGCGAGTACGTGTTTCAGTTCAAGTGTTCCGACAGTGTCAAACTGTTCATTGGAAGCCGCCGTCTATGTGCAACAGGCCGATACAGCGCTTAATGGCGATGCAAAAACTGAACCGCAGAGACTCCTTCGGAGAGCTAATCTAGTTCTGGTAACGTTAAGTTAAATCGCCATATAAATCACGTATATAGTATATAAGGTACAGATAGCAATACATATGTAAATTGATGAATTATCTTCTGCGCCGTAATCGGAAGCTATGCAGCTACAATGAAAGCTGCTTTTATTGTTGCGTTAAGTTAGCGCTAACTTTCGCTCTTAGTCGACAGTAGAGTAATATTATGCGCTTCTTGAACTTATTAAGAATACCTTTGCTAACCTATTCGATACGCTCCCTAAACATTTAAACTTATCAAGATTTTCCTAAATTCGTGCAATCGCTCAGAGGATGCATTTTATGCTGTCAATAGTTCCAGCATTTTTTCTCTATACTGTCCGTATATACTTAGATATTTCTAGATTCTCTTGTTTCCTATGTATAGGGAGATTTATAAGGTGGATTTATTTATTTATTTATTAATTGTCTACGCGCGATAGAGGAGTTACTGCGCTACGCGGTCAGCCATTGATAAATCTGATCTTCTGTTATCGGTAGTCTGTTTTTTAAGACTGAACATCTTTTTCCCTAGATATTGAAATTACCTATTGTTTTCTATACTAGTAGGACCTCCGTAAATATGCTTACTTTCTGTATTTCTGCGCGGTTTATAGGGGTCTGTTGGCTTAAGAAGCTTTTGATGGCAAGGTTTTCGATGATCATCTTAAAAAAACTGATTTATAAAACGATTTCTCTATGTACAAATGTGTACAATCCCAAATGCGGTTTCGTCTGCGGGAATTATCCTTTACGATTCGATGTGATGCAGGTATCACACTATAGTGTACGCGTACTAATCGCATACACTAATCTCAGGAAAGGGTCAATATACGCGTGCGGTTCTTTACATTGCGCATATATGAATATGGAACAGGATTATTATGTATAATAGTAGTCACTATATAATTTGTGACGCTTGGGTGGCAGCACCTTCGGCGCTGTTGAAACTAGAATAATTTGGTTCAAGTTCTATTATCAATATTATACTTTATTTTATATGTGAATAAATAAAATAGAAGATTTTATATTTTTTTTCAGCAAGTGCTGAGATACAAAGAGGACGACGGTGGTATTCTTCCTAGTTACATGTACCCCCTTGTGGTTATTGCGGCGTGGACGTACCCTATGAAGCTTATACCACCTCGTACGTCGTGTGTTGCTCTTCACTACGCATTGATCGAAGTTATGGGGAGCAACGGCACCTACATTACCACTTTGCCTTCAAAACAAGTCGTCGACATAACTTTGAGTATGTGTCCTTTAGATTATTACTCTCTATTAGACTCTTCTAAAGATTAGCTCTACTGGGCATATTCGGCGTTTTGTATTAGATATTGGCCAACGCATACTAGACACTTATAGTAGGCAAAGGTAAACACTTCAGAAACTGTACCACTGGTTAAATTGTTCAAAGTTCAATTACGATACCCTGTCGTAAAGAACGCAATTCTCTATCTGTATATAGATCAAACATCTGTGCACAATCAGACAGCCATGAAAGCTAAGGGAAAATATTCTCAAAGAGAAGCCACGAATGCCGTTAACGGTCACATTTGCCGTGAGGTAACATAAAAAAAAATCTATTAAAAAGAAGGTTGCATTTGTAGGCAGCATACGATGTAAGTGAGATCACGGTGCATCCTTTTACCTTTTTCTTTCTTTGCTTCTTGCGAGATTGTGGCAGTTGATTGTAAGCAAGGTAAGCTTAGTACTATAAAGTGCTATATGGCCATTTTATCGTTGCAGTGAAACTTCGACGCACTCGTCAATTATATAACTGTCAGGAAGTATTTGTCAACGTGTTTGTTACACTTATCAACGTTTGGATGGCGACGAGAAACACTAGCGCAATGGGTTTAGCTTTCGTTAGTGAGGTATCTGGTTAAATGTCTAACGTCGGCTCCTACGGAGAAGCAACACCTGACATTCGTCTGATGGAATCATTTCGAGGCCTGATCTGTCGAAGGAATAAAATCGTACGTCGTTTGCGTTGCAACTGTGCCCAGTGATGGTGACTCATTAGAAAAAGATCACTGGAATACAATATGTAATCCATACCTCATTAGCAGTAAAATGAGTATTATCATAATAATTCTAGATTTCTACATGCTTTATTAGGTTGTATTGCTCGCTTCTATTCGACGATTCATTTTCAGACATTTACATTGTTGATTTTAATTCATCACACAAATTGTCCTTTGTCCTATTTTTGCCGTTCAATGCGTACCTTTTTAACAATTTGTGGGTTGGAATATTTGCCTGGGTTGTATCGCACACGCGATAAGGTGCGCATTAGCGAAAACATAATCTTAATGCCTCCCGCCGATGCAGGAAGCATATTCTGAACGAGCCCTTGCAACTGCGATGAAAAAGACACGTTTTGTGTTCTACTTGTTCACAATCTGTACCGTGAATCTGATTCTCCTATCTGATGCGCCTGTTATGACGCAACCTGGTCCCTGGTTGGGCCTGAATAAACCTGCCATAGAACATCCCATACCCCGTGGCTGACAGGGATAGAGATATTAGTCGGGTTTCTAATTTCTATAGGGTGTACATAATCCATCTGGTACGAGTGTACGAAACAAGTACCGAAAGAACAACAGCAGGCGTGAGACATGAGAAGTTCTCCACTGCTGCAAATACAAAAGATGGCGTTTGGGACGTACAATGGAGCATCGACTTGCTAAAACCTCAGTAAGCCTTAATAGCCATGCATAGTAATCTAGAAAATATCGATTGAAACTCGTCGAGACGTCAGTACGACGATTGAATTATACTATTTAGCTGTATCTTCAGTAGAAGTTCGTTTGACAAAGGTGAACTGGCTCCATGGTGAGCCGATAGCCGTAGTGAGCTTGCCTCGCAAATAACAAATCAACTACATAATAATTTCAATGATTTTGTGGAATTGGCTGAATTTACAAATCAAGGGAGGAATTTACTAATCTTTGAAAGCGCGTCTTCTCCGATTGCTCCTAAACAAAAGCTTTCCAAAAAACCACTGGCCGTTGATATAGCTATAGAAACTGTACGAAAAAGCTTAACGACGGATATGGAGATCATATATCAACTGCTATTAAGGCTATATTTAATTTTTATTGAAAATAGTGCCTCTGCGTCGGACTAGAAATATCCGCACGAAAAATGAGGAAAGTCGTTTTTGGAGTTGTGCTTCATTCGCTTCGCCCTCTCTCCGATCGCCGCAGCTGCTGCGAACTTTTCGTATCACAGGGAAATTTTGGTTTCTTAAAAACCGGGTTCTACCGTAAATGGGGAAGTATTGGCGTTCGGAGGCTTCAAACAAAATGGAAACACTTCGTTGGTATGATTACTGTATATTGGTAAATTCTAAGGCGGTTTTTTCTTTGTTTCACACTTGCGAATTAATGTTGCCAAGTTGGCGTGTAATTCAGGTCTTATCCCTACTAATCGGCTTGATCCTCATGCACTTTCGAGACTGCAAGTGTAATTGTGACCATTGTGATGAGCTGTGATAAACGTTCTTAATTATATTGCATGTTCTTAGCATGTATGTATATTCAATTTTAAATTCCTTTCCTTAATTTATAGATTCTTTAAAAGTCGATATCGACAGCTGATAGACGGGATGTTTCGCAAGTTATTTCAATATCTACTGACGAACATAAACCTGCCCAGCACATATTCGGTGGCTGTGATACCTGAAAAAGCCGGATTACGTTATCCGGTCTATGTTTGGGTAGTGTTTCTACTGGACCTATTTCCTGGCGGCTGCTGGAAGCAATAGATATCATCGCTACGATTTCAACAATTGCATTCGGGGTATCCGTTAGTGTGAGCAACAGAATTGTACGTACGCTTCTTCTCGTAAAATTTACGCGGATAGCAGAAACCCTTGCTACTGCTGCAATAGCAGTCACTTCAGCCAGTTGTAATGACAAGGACGACAAGAGAGCTAACTCGCATTACTCTTAAATGTTTATGTAAAAACTCGTTACTTCGCTACGTTTATCATTCAACTCAATGTATGCTGTCGCAGTAAGTTGCAGAACGGTGGCTAACTTTTGTTTACATGCATCCTAATGAAATTAAGCATCGATGTTTGTTCGGTCAGAAATGGAGCCCTCTGGCGGTGTAATTACAAATATCAAGTGGCCACCTATAATAAGCGAAGAACATACGGCCGTAGCTGGTGCAAACTTTCTAGGTCTATTTGAAAAAGCCCAAATGACTTCAGTAAGGCCTATATGGCTATATTTTGTAATTGCTCTATCGAAGGGCTGATTCAGTAGATATAGGCGAAATCGCAGATATAGTCATCAGGTACGCCTACTATATACGTCAACCAATGCAGTTCACAACAATCCATGACCGGCCGGAATAAAATCCGGAAGCCTTTATTAAACATGGGTAAAAAGTATCGACGGTTTGCTACGCTGCAATTAAAGCAATAACTTACGACCTTTTAATATTTTTTCTGATGACATCATGGTCTGATCACTGCAATAGTGATGTGCGGATTTTCGCATAGTTCCCTTGAAACTGAATGAAATCCATTAAAAAGAGATCGGCAAAAACCGAAACACTCTGATCGTCGAAAACCCGGGCGGATGCATTAAATTTTCCTATCCAGATTCTCTTAATTTGTGCCAGGTAGATAAGTATGATGTAAGCAAAAAATGTCGCCCCTACTGTCTAGCCTATATCGCTTTATTCCTTTCAATAATGTGTTACAACCTTTTTTGGCATCACTTTAGGCTTCTTTTCCCCACATTATCGTATGTGATCGACTGATTTAGAAAGGCTCAATTTCGGTGCGTCTTTTTTTCTTGTGAAGTTTTGCAGATTAGTAACATTTTGCGTCAATCACTGGAGTACTCTTTTAAGCTTCTCTTTATAGCCAGCTTTTCCAGACGGCCTAATTTTGCTCGGTGATTACAAATTCTGTCCCTTAACGATGCTATGGCTACTTACGTGTTGGTATCATTCAGTTTTTGTATGATTTTTTTTTCTTACCATTAGTCGATCATCACAAATAGTATCGTTTATTGATAACATTATATTCGGACCGCCTCTTCCAAAAACGCATTATGACGTGACATCAGTGCTTTTATTATAATCAAACTATATAAACGAGATATATTTAGAAAATCTTGAAACTCGTCTTTAAGGCGCTATATACTATTCCAGAATAAGGTCCTTCTAACGATTTTGCAGATCTACCGCTTTGAAGTCAGTCCTTATATATATGCATATATGTATAAGTACACAAACAATGCTCGAAGTTTATTTCTTTTATTTATGTAATCAAATTTTACCTGGCAAATAAACAATTATATATAATATCTATATATAGTTTGAACTCGAACATAATAGTGTTCGAGTTTAGCGAACATTAGATAAATTCGGTATTTCGGTATTGATTCACTTTTCGTCAACTATCTCCAAATTAGCGCCTATAATCTATTGCGCTTCAGTATTGTTTACGCATAGACAAAACAATTGCAATATTTGCACTGCTGCGTAAACAATAGCCCCCACCACTGAACGGTCGTATGAAGTGTGGTGTGAAGCACCATTGTCACTTACGGCTACACGTAGCAAACAGAATGAGAACCACTTTTAACATTACTTACCCGATAAGCCTGGCCTGTACGGCACTGGCCGGACCCAAATTTCAGTCTTCGAAAATGACTCAGTGATATATTTTACTTAAACCCCAAGCTACTAACCTTACGTAACTGAAAGCGATTTATGCGTTTCGCTATCCTACCTAAACTGAGGTCACTGAAGTCTCTTAGAAAAATAGCTTAATTTATTAACCTAGATTGTGTGATATTTGTTAGCGAGTCTGACGCGAAGAATCAAGCCGAGTGACAAAAAAAAAGCTGAACAGCTCGACATCGTCAATAGAAATGCGCGTACTTCAACTTCATACAATGAAGAGGACGAAACATTAGCGATGGACAATTGTGCAAATGATCATCTAGAGGTGGTTGTTGTGAACAAGCCATTCCCCCGGAAAAATATCGCATACAGCTGGCAGTCTGATCAATTTTAGTTTTTCTTGCAGCAGAAACTTCAGTGACCGCAGAGGAATACGATTGTGCAATGAATAAGCTTGAAATAATTGAAGCTATTCGTCGACCAAATATAGCTTGCCAGCAGCTACGGTTGTCCTACGGCAATTTAAATATCCGGAACTTAGAATAGGTCATCATATTAAGTAGCCTCTTTGTTTGCTAATGCCTGTTGTGTAAAATTCAAATCCGACTCTACCATAAGCTAAACAAGCAAATTGTTTCTTTGCTGACTGAATCAGTGTCGTATACGTATTAAAATTTTGCCTTATTCTAGTAATATCCTGACGTTCGGGGATTGAGGAATATGCTTAAAAAATTATATGAATAAGCTTTCTTCTATTCAGCTCCTCAAGATATAAGCCGTTTTTGAGCAACAAAAAAATTCAAAAACGAAACAAGTAACAATAACAGAGTATACTTAGTTGAACCGTGTTAATACCAAAGAACTTCTGCATTACAGACTTTATATATTACTTATCTAGATAAGTAAAATATATGTATTTATATTAATTATAAGTTTGATGATCAACGGCTCACTCTGAAGGCGATCATTGTGCAACAATAAAGACATTCGAATATTAGTTGTACACCCATTGCTTGTTCATAACTAACTAATACTTGTCTCCCATACCCGCGTCAACTTTTAAGCCTACTTTTTCCAAACCTTCTTTTATCCACCTTAGCTTCAAATACAAACCTATTTTTGTCAAAATTATTATTATTGCAGCTTCGGCGTACAGATGTAATCTTGTTCATCTTTCCCAAAGGAAAGTTCGTATTAGACCCTTCCCAAAACTATTAGCTTGGCCGGATATTGCCGATTTGATAATGCTTTTGCTGGATCTTTTTTCCTGTTTTTTTTTTTTATGAGATTTCAAATTGCTGATAACAGAAAGGCTACACCTTACATGTCAGACCCCAGATGCTTTAGTTAAATAATAATTTAAGCTTCGGTAAGTTGAAATAACAATTCGCAGGTAGCAAACAGGTAGCCAGTGATCATTGCGTACTGATTACTGCATATATACAGACGGGGGTATACAGTTGATCCACTTAGCATTTAAGTAACATTTACTTTTAAGTAACATATACTTCTATTAGTAGACGGTTCTTTTGCAATGGAAGTAATAGGCATTTAATCAAATTTTCATTTTAAATTTAAAAAGTCCATGCCAATTTTTGACTCAGCTGAACTTCTGTACCGCTTTACGTATAGATATTAATTCGGACTTAAGTTTTTTTTTTTTTTTTACTTTTACGTTGTGCATTATTATTGTCGCCGAAGCCTGTTAGGCAGCCCCTTGGTCTTGATTTTATTAAGTACACGCTCCTTTTTGATACGTAATATGTGCTATATATGATTTTTATAATAGGCAGAATGATTACAGTTTAGCTATTTACTCCCAAAGACGTATGCGACTAGTTTAAGGAAATTAAGATAGATAAGAGTGAAAATAAGGCTAAATAGAGCTCGTGATTCGTATGGCTTCCGAACATTATTTTTCAAGCTGGTCCTTATTTGTCGGATTAAGGCACACTAATGTTGTTTGTAGCTAAGTATGGCCCAGTAATTTTCATCCACTCAATTACTCCCTCTGCGTCATCTTACTGCGTCATGGAAATGCTACATGCATTACTCATGCCTATTTTCTATTCTTGACTTCAGTAAGATTCCTTCAAATAAAAAGTCAGTTGGACGCCGACTTTGCTAAAATTAGTGTGCATATCTATGTAATTTCCTTGATTCTATATAACGCTTCTATAAAAAACAAACAAACAGGATACTTCTATCATCATACTTGTTCATGATACTTTACTAAAGTGTCTTTCAGGTGTCACCTAAAACGTATACGAAGTACGGACACGCACATATGTCACCAAGCTACACAAAAACCCTGCTATATATTATCGGTACTAATCTAATGTAAAAATTGTATGAACATAGAGGTTGTTAAAAAGCGATTCCAATAGTACTCACATTGTCTCTTTTCAAATTATGTTGTATTCTACATCTATTGCTTTCTGTACGCAGGAGACCTAAACGCTAGAATTACTGTGAAGATGCTCCTTCCCAGCCTATACTATGTTTTGCATACAATCGCAATCAGCAATTTGGTGAATGGATGGAAGCCTGAATCCACAACCAGCTATTTCACCGCCGCCGTATTTCATGGACGCTGTCCCTGCTAGAACGTACTTCAATTGTACAAAATCGCCGACTTCTATTCTTTTCGTCGCACACGCACAAAAACAAATGTACACACAACATCTTATGAACTACCCAAACCGCCTGTCCCCCCTAGTCATCTAATCACGTTTACGTCCATGTCTCGATTTATGTTTTGTGTCATTACCGTAGCCGTGTAGGCCACCGTAGCCACCCATCCTGGCCAACCCTATTTGGTGCGTTACGGAGGACCTAGCACCTATTGTTACAACGATGTGGCGCGGCGGATTGGCCGGACCTAGCTTGGCTAGTAACATGCCTGCTAAGCGTTCTTTAATGACGTCTTGGCGTGACTCACTTTTAAGGGCTTCTTTCCTTTTTCTTCTGCAGCTCTTCATTACAGATAAGTAGATGGAACAGCGCACTAGCTTTTCCAACTAACCCAAGGAGAAGGACCGGTACTTACCTGCCAGTAGCTCATAGCTGCCATTACTGCTGGTACAATCGGTGTAGAGAGAAAAAAACAAAAGATGTGAGCGTTCCCATTGAATCCCACACTGAGCACCTTTACCCCTCTAACTTACCCCACTCCGCTATTTTTCCTCCTTCATCTCCACTATCGCGTCATACATTAAGCCACAACGGGCGAGTGTGGGAACCACGCGAGCTGGTAGAAAACCTTGCCAAAGAAATGGAGTTAGAGACAAAACAGACGCATTGGCAGAAATTATAAAGTGCAGGGAAATAAGCGACGGCAAACGAAAAGCTGTAGACTCCGTTACTATTTTCATGCCGCTTTCTTTCTCCTTTACCTTCAGATATTCTTCTTTCGGCTTCGAGTAAAGCCTCCTTTACAGACTAAAAAAATTGCTGCTGAGGTGGGAACTCTTAAATGGAGTCGCGTGTGATAATAGACACGGCTTTGATCTTCCCACTGTCCCATTGAGAATGAAGTAGATTCTAAAAGTCCTACTTCGCAGGGGCAGAAGCTACGTGAATTAACCCCACTCGATCTTGCAGGATATCGATGCAGTTCTCAGGGGCATATGACCTGCGGAGATATTCACATATTGCGTTTCAAGGACTCCGAGATCACTGTCAAATTCAACCTATTATAGGGTGTCCACAGACTACAAATGACAAGCGTTCAAATCAATGTTTACACCTGTGCATCAACCTAATTTCAATGTCAGTCTAATTAGTTTCTCTCGACAGATCCGTTCTTTTCTAATGCTTGTTTTAAAATAGATCCTTTGTCCTAATGATTTCCAGTGAAAAATAGCAGACGATTGGAAGAGATGTACGAATATCCCTTCCAACGCATTTAATATGCTTAGAGGAATTGTTGTAATTGCTTTACATAGCCAGCGTCTAGACCTCGTAACAATTTGCACACGGCCGGTTTATGCAGCACTAACGTACGTGCTGGCGGAAGCAGTTGGCTAAGATCAGGGTCCTCTTACTCATCCTTCACATCAGAGGTTGTTGGTGATTTCAACGTCCGCCACGACGGCGCGAGTTCGAGCTACATTACGGCCTTTCAAGACGCGCTCGTGGACTACGATTTCTAAATAATCACCGGTACCTCCACATCAACATTTTTAAGACATGGGTTTAGTTATAGACATATTTGCAACGAACGTACGTAGGGATATGGTTATGTTTCGAAGTGAAGATCGGTCACTCTCACAGGGCGGAAGCATATGAACATGCATATCTTGTAGCCATAGATCTTCAGGCGGCAGTTGACCGTGTAGAATGTCAGAACATATGCACAACATCTAATTAAAAATTTCCAATCCAGCGTACAGCCCTTCCACCCTGCCAGGAACAGTTGTATAGGTTGTGACTTTATTATATTTGCCATCTTGCCAAGATAGAACTTTGCTTAGGTGTAACCCGTGTGCTACCTATTGCGTTAAGTTATCAAAATAATCTGTCAAGAACCGTGCGAGTCGTAGTGGCCCATTGATTCTGACCAGCTGGAGATCCGTCTGGTTGCTAATGTATAGTCATTGACATAGTCATAGAAGTCATAAACACATTAGGGCGTCTCGACAGCTTGTCTGACCAACTAATAATAACCCAACTAATAACCGAAATTTCGAATAGTTTGCATCAAGGGTCGTCATATTTCCCGCAGTGTCGCTCTTTGTCGCAGCGTCAGAAAGGGCGATCTCAAACTAACGAGGTATATTTCGCCAGGTATTTACAACGCGGGAGCTTACGTAAGTCCTCGGTACCCCGTGCAATGAGAAGGCCTCCAGTCGTTACAGGCTCCTTAGTACACGGCACTATTTAATGAATCCCAATTTTAGCACTCTCAATGCAACTAGTGGTCTTCAAAAAGAAGGTAGATTCGACCGCCGTCATTGAGTCTGGGAATCGTGAATGATCGTTTATTGTTGCTGTTTATCCTGCCGACTAAGAACTCCTATTTGGAAGGCGTCTATACTATTCCAACAGAGTGGCATGGATTCCAAAGATAAGATGTGCAGGATCCTGATAGATGGCAACTGTCAACAACATCTCGACAATCATCTCAAAACAGTCTTTGCCTCGACACCCAGTTATAAAATTATAGCTTCGCGTACGTGCTTCTAAAAACGTTTCTCCGCTTTTTACAAAACTCCCCCGGCTTTTCTACATACAATTTTTCCCAAATGCCGACAATTTAGTCACATGGCAGGTTCTAGGTGCTCTAAAAAGCTCTAGTCCGGCTCGTTACGACAATTACAAAGTTAAGACCGACGGTGAACCTCACGAAGACGAGGGCAATGAAGTTTAGGTGGGGAAGTAAGACAGCAAGCACTGACATCTCGTAGGGGCATTTTCTTGCCTATGTTAATCACGGTAATAAGGTGTTGTTTTCGTCAATGACAAAACCGTGCACGTCTTCGATAGATGTACAAAACTAGCGGATTAGTAAACTGGCTCATCGCCTATATCACGTTACAGCCCTTAACTTACTCGACCTCTAGACAGTTCCGATCGCACCGCATAGAATACGCGTAGTCTGGAAAGGTTTCACAACGGAAAACCTCTACCATCTAAATCTAGTCGAAAACTTCTTTTTCAAGAAAGCGCTGGGACTACACGTAACGGCCCATAATCGCCTCGTATATTTCTCGACTGACTCGGCACCACTTACCAAGGACCTGTACAGCCGTTTCAATAGAAGCCTTTTGGACCGAACAACTTTAGGAACTTAAAGCGAACGTCCGCAGAAATATTCCGAAATATCCGACTCGATTGTGATGGAGAACAGCGAATGGAAGAGAATTAAGCGGTCGGCCCTTTTTTTTTTTATTTGACCTTTAACGATTCTTCTACTATTGTTACGTTTTTGCGTGCAAAATATGCTTTCATTATGTTACGTCTGTGGGGCCCACTTATTAGCCATTAGCGATCTAGGATAACTATAGTGAGTCCTTTGGAAAATAACTTATCTCAATTATAGCAGATACGCTATTAACACCAAACCATGTATATAACATCATAACCAAATAGAGACTTCAATGAGACGAACGGGGACTCGGCTATTTCGAGAAGGTACATCTGGCTACGGAAACATATGAAGTAATGCCACCGGAAACGCGCGCAGAGATTCTACCCGACCTTTTATAGGTGAAGATGCATACTGAAGAAGTAAATACCCTTCGTCAAGTAACTAGGTTTTATAATCGCGGTGATTCAGTCGGTTGAATACTTCTGTCAGTCTTCAGTCATCTTCAATGTGTGATTCTAATAAAATATTGACTTAACATAAAGCAATCGTTACTTGTTATGCAATCCTCACATATTATTCTGACTTATATGACATTAGATGACCTGACCAGTCACCAAAGATCGCCTGAGATTTAAAAACTACCTTGGATTTAGTATCACTTCCTGAAAACCTAATGCGAACAGAAAGTAACAAAGTTAAGATAAAACACTTCTTGCTTACTTGGTAAAGTATACCAGTTTGAGAGTCTCTGTGCAGTCGAGATAACGTAGCTTGGCCACGCTCACTGCATTTTATAATAATTTTTATTAATTCACTGGTACAAATTACATATCAAATATTCAGTAATCTTATAGAAAAGCAAAGCGAGAAAACAGATTTGCAAGTTCCCACTATGCACCATCGCACTTTAACGACAGTCTGAATACACGGCCTGTCAAAGAGAGCTTTCCTAAAGGAAAAGATTCCACAAAATCATAAGGTATCGATACTTAATGAAACGTTAGGGCTATTGAGCCTTCTGAGCAGTCTACACGTATGAAAGAACACTTCGACTGGATTGCATCGACATGAAAGCACAAGGTAACGCTAACGCTTAAACAGTTTTAAAATTGCTGCAAGTAATAAGAGGTAGAAGAAACTTGTTTCTAAACACTAACTGAATAAACTTCACTTGAATTAAGTTACTAGATAGATGAAAAGGTTTTGGTATTTACAGTCTGTTACCAGGCTTAGTGTGACGGCTTCAACAGGCCTTTGGCGGCAATATTAATATAGAAAAACTGTAACGCTTGCAGACACGAACTTAATAGCGTTTTCTACTGGTGTAGGGCTGAACGCGAAACTAATTAATAATCCAAGTGATTTGAGTAACAAGAATCGTTGACGCCGGATCTTAGATGATGCCTAAAAAATGCATATCCCGTTTTGAATTGATTCTCGCCCATCTGTTTCTAATGGGTTTCAATTCTGTAATTGATTCTCTTATTCGCAACGCCCGTAAAAACTATTTAGCCAGCGTAGCTCAGCTTCAGCTTCAACAAATCGGGTGACTATTAGAGCGATCCATTCGTCTGCAACAGGCTCATAACAGAGACGACTGTTACTAAAGCTATTAACCGACAACAACGGCAGTAGTGGCTACCTGAGTGTACAACTATTAATTTTCTAGTCGAAACGAATAATAAGGCACCGAAGACAACAACGGGGTGTATGGGTAATCCAAGCGGTCCTCTTTAATATAGATATCTCAGGACACCCCAGAAGCCTGTTCTCCTCTGCCAATGCAAGACCCTCTCAGTGTCACAAATGCTTCTGAAGTCTCCATTAACTTTCACCCTAAAACCCTCTTCATTTGCGGGGCGTGTACGATAAAAATATACGCAAATAAGCTCGAAATTCTCCACTACTAGCACGCATAGCTTACAGTTGTAGGCCAGCCATGTGGGTTCGTTTGTGGTGTCGTACCTAACACTTTACTCTTATATGTTTTCTTTCGCCTGTTGATTTACCTATCTTTAGGTACTGTTTTGTCTCTGCGCACATTTGCAAAGTGCCTATCGGCTGTCGATGATCCCCCTTTCAGTCGCATTCAGTCGTTTGCCGTTCTTGAGTTCCTCGCCTTTTCAATGCTTCGATACAACCTTCGGCTTCCTCCCCAAAACAAAAACCCTCTCCACTTTCAACCCCACTTTAGTCCACAAAGTTGCGGGTGTAACCCCCATCGAAACCCGCAAGAATGGTAGCGAAACGCACATGGGATGCTCCTCTTCTTCGCTGTCCTCCTGTTCCTCAACAAGACCGAACGCGGCGGCATTAAATGTGATCTGGTTATTGGAGTATATGCCCTCTACGTATGGGTGCGCGCACATGGCAAGCACGCCTCAGTCGGCCTTTATATGCAAGGGTCTACGCAGCGGGAATGCTACTACCGCTCGTTTCCGCCGTTGCCGTTCATCCAAGTACTAAAGCTTCGTTCCTGTGCCACAATTCAGGTCCGCCGTGTCTTGCTCTGCCAAGGCTATACTCCCTGCGGTTACGGACCCCACACACCTCCGGGCCGACCTTCTCTTAGCTGCATTCCTACGGATAGGAGGCGTGGCCTAAATTGGGTGGCGCATGCGCAGACGCACAAACGAAGGCGGAGTTTCAATGGCCGGCGTGCACGACCGTGCGCGGGCGATTGTCAGCGTTAGCCCCTGACCAACTAGCGCCGTTGAGGATTGCGCTTTATAGTGGTGCGCCAGTGGTGTTAGTAGCGCGAAAGGAAAGCAAGAGTCAACAGCAGAACGCAACTGATTGTCCGTCTGTTCGGATCGCTATCGATCGTCGTGCTGGGAGTTAGGCAATTTCGTGTTGGTAGTGACGTTGGTCGGTATGTATCGGTCGTTGACACTGAACCCCTCCTAGAATTCGAGTCCACAGGATTTTGCCTCTTATCGGAACGCGTTGCGGACCGTCAGGGGGGATACTACGGAATAAATTGTCGAGCAGGATTAAGCAAACGCACAGGGCTTAAAACGGTGGTTTTTGGCAATGACTCGGCGGCCGCCCGACGAGAACGTCAGCGAACAAACGAAAACAATAGTGACAAAGTACCTCATACATTTAGTCTTCGTTGGTGTTTGTACCATATTATGTGAACATGTGGTTGATGACGAATGCAGTGTAAAGTGACAATATTTCCAGTCGTGTCACGCCGGCTCGCTCGTTTGTTGTCACAGCAGAACGTCCATTAACCTGGAACACCACTTGATCTTCTAGGCTGAGGCGATTATAATTGCGTGATTGTGCATGTGGCGTTTTGTGATATCTTAAGAAAAAGGTGCCAAGTCCCAGCGTGCCTTGAAGGCCGGCCGGAATTTGTCACAGCTGAGGTTTCAAGCGTCGTTTGTTACCACCGCTGTCATGCGCTTTTTACCAAACAATTTCAACATCATGTGGCCTACTAGCGTTGTGCTGTTAGTTGTCATGGCGAAGGAGTCTCTAGGCATCATTTCTGATGATGGTGAGTTCGAAGGTAGAACAATCATATGTAACTGGTTATCTAGAACGAGTTTATAGTAATGTCAATGTGTCTCAATAACAGCAAGCTTCAGTAGCCTCTCAAACGTAGCCTTGAAACACGTACGCCAGGCCAGGAGACGACAGCGATTGGCAGGTTGGCATATGTTAACAAACCGTTGAAGACGGCCTTTTCGTATCATCACCTGTAATGAACCTAATGATAACAGGCAAGATTGGTGTCGTCAGGCAGATATTTACTCTTTATATAGAAAACGAATAAGTAGAACCGATCGTGTTAAAGAAAGGTTGCCCAACATACTGGGCTGATTAATTTCTGTCCATTTATCGTTGTCACGCTGAGAAAGCTGTCACAGTGTACATTAGGTTCACGGTCTTTTATAGGATGCCAAATACCCTCGTGGATGTTTTTGCATAGGTATAAGCTATAATGGAAGAATGTGTTATGGTACTGTTATAGTTCTCTTAACACATTGGCAAATACTTTTACACTCGTAACACATATCTGTTGAGTTTGACTCGTCCATATTTGTCTCTAGCTAATTTCGCAAGTCATTCCTGACAGTAGGAGGTCGTCCAATAAGAGAGGCATTGCAACTGACTCACTGTTATTTTCTTCATAAAAGCATCCAGCAACGGCAGGTAGATAAGTAGACAATTCGCATGTACTTAGTGAAAAAACCGCGTTGACGGGCCATCCATAGGTAGAACTCCCTCACGAGGGGCTTTTGTAAAAAATGAGAGAGAGAGAGAGAGAGAGAGAGGAGCGGGCAACTAGCTCCCACAATCCATCACAGCAGCTCGACGGGCCATTACTAAGTTGCGTGGAGTACGTGGTTGAAAAGGGAGTAGCTAAGTTTAAACACTTACCTCGATTGTCGGGTTGGCCGGATGGCCAGGTGTGTGTTTAATGTGGGGGTGTGGGGTAGAAGCTGGGAGAGACACGGTCGATGAAGCTTACAATGTTGTGGCGTGCCTCTTCGACGCCGATATCCATACATAGAAGCTCCATAAGCGGCAATGCGAGAATGTTAAGAAATAAAAAAAAAAAAAAAACTAAGACTTAGATCTGTCAACGCAGCCTGTGCTTAAACGCTTGAGGATAAAATAACATGATATGCTCAGTGACCGAATTGGATGACCTGTTTCTCGTGCATGTGGTGATCGTATATCCTGTGTAACCATGTAATTTCTTCACAGGCCTGCCGTAAGCCTGCGAAGTTAGGTAGTTAAGGATGACGGCATAAGCCGCGCAGGGGTAGAAAACCTTCGAGGTAAGCATTGGCGATTGATTCATTAATGAACCTGATCTTTCTTAACGTTGGCTGGCATGGGCCAATTAAATGCTAGTGCATGTTATCGCTAGTTATTTGTGGTATGCATCGACCACCAAACGATGAACGGCAATTGTCTGGATGATTGAGACAGATAAAGAAATAAACATTTGATTTGATCTTCAGTTCAGTCTTAATGCGCCAGCAAACGGCAGTAACGGGAAGGAAGATGCATAGAATGATCAAAAATCCCACACGATGTTAGGAAGAAAAATAATAATAGTAAGGTAATAGAACTAGTTCCTTTTCATCGACAGTGTACGATGCTGCTCGTTTTCGTTATTTGTAAACCCTGTAGTCTTTCCGTTTTGTATAAATAGCGAAACGTATTTTTCAAAATGAAGATAGAAAGAAAACTCAAAAAGGTGAAGATTTGGACAAGTGGCTTCGGTAAAGATGACAAAAATACCTAAATAATTGATCGAAAAGCTTTAATTACTAAAAGGTTATTGATTTCCAAAATATGTGCTTCACCCTGTTTGATAATACTGATAGTACTGTAATACTGAGGTGCTGATAACGAAGCAAATGTTTGAGATTTCAATGAACTTGAGTAATCCATAGTTTTAACATCTCGCTGCATTAATGTATTGGTGCCCTTGACTACAAGTTTTTTTAGTCTTGTTCACGGCGTGCTAGTTGTCACCTGCCTGATTACTTGTTCCAAAAGAAGAGTATACCGGTTACGCCACTGCTGTCCGTAACGTGCAAAAGATAACGTCTATACCTGTAAGGCCTAGTCCTGTCTTCGAAGACAGGCTGGCATATGGATCTTTCTTACTTACCATTTAAATAGCTCGTTTTCTTGGCAGAAATAGTTGTCCTATTTATGCGTCTACGATGACCGAATACGTTATTCCATCAATGTATTGATCATCACCCATCAGAGACTGATCTATTCAAGCTCTTCACCTGGGGTACCCTATTCAAACTGGAACGTCGTAGCTTTTGAGTGATTAACACTACACAATACGTTAAGCGTTGGCTTAAGTCGAGGCGGTAAATATCCGTCTTTTCCAGTAGAATAAAATTAATGAGCATACGATCCTGCAGCAAAATGGTTGAACGCATTGTTTAAAGATGTCACATGTACGTACCATAGTTTCTCGGTAAAATCTCTTAGCTACCAGTGCACTGCTTAATATTCTTTTTTCTCGTCGTTCTCTGGCTCTGATATACAAAACTGTAAGTTCTCTTTCGCCATTGGACACCGTCGACCTACCTGCTCGCAGCCCTATCCGCAACATTCTTACCGACGCCGCTCAGCATCTGTATTGTAAACCATCAGGATATGTATGTTTTCTTTGAAATGTAGGCCAATGCTAATTTTTCGATTGCATGATAAGACGGCAAGCGCCACTGTGGCTGTCCAGCAGACAGCTGCGCAGTCAGGCCGCGTACGGGGGCTTGTACGGTAACCAAGGCCAAACGAGCTATCCAGGTTTACATACGCATCGTGCATCTGATGCGGATATGTAGGTATCTTGCTTTCAGCTTTTTACCTCTAATTAAGCGTCAGGCGAAACCGTATGCGCTGACGAACAGCAGAGGACAACGCATCGTCGTAGCTTAGCTTGATGTCTCAGTTCATTGGTTACATCAATACCCTTAGGCGTACGCAGTCAGCATTTGTCGTGTGCCAAGAGGAAATTCCCATCGCAATGACCGAGAAATGAAAATGGTTCTCTCTCTCTCTCTCTCTTGAAACTGCACCAGGACATTTTGCACGCTCGTACTCTACCGAGCGCGCTAAGATAGGATCGTTGTAGAGAGAAAGTAGCATAAGCTATGATACTGTATAACCTGTGATCTTTTCCAACGCACGGAATTTTGGAATCTTGAATAGACACCCAAGCAAACAATGTCGGGAATATATGGTATGGGATGAGATCGGAAGTGCCCTCTACGTATGTTAGATTCTGATTATCCAAGGTGTATTCGTTGATGAGTGCGTTATTAAACTTGAACGATAGATAGTAACTGTAGACCGTTTGAGTATTTGGGTCGGGGCACATTATTATTACATTACATAGAGGGACAGTGATGGGGTCATGGACAAGTTTGAAAAAGTGTGTGCTACTACTTGTCGCTTTATCAGTAGATTGATTTAGTTACAACAATAATTGAGTACGAAAGTTGAGTTCAGGCTTCTGCCGATCTTAGAGATCTTAGTAGACATTCTTCATTTCGCGTCTGACGAACCAGCCATTTGACGAAACGCCTTGCGATGGTGTTATTAGGGATGAAATTAGTAGATGAAATTAGGGCCATTTTATTTTCTATTTGGCCGCATTGGGTCAAACAGAATAGATTATTTTGAAAATATCCTTAATTATAATAGGAGTTTGCATACCAAGGCTGATAATTTCCTCGTATCATATTACATTGCAGTTAGATGGGAAAGTTAATTAAACAACGATCCGGAAGATCTTTGAAATCCAATATATCATTCTAAAATATTGTCGAACCGAACGCCACAGGATATCAACTATAGAAAATCAGCGGTGCCTAAAAGTACAAGAGGATGATGATTGCTAAATAGGCCGGCTAAGCAATATACGGGCACAGTCCGCGCACAACAGGTAGCCTGCTTCTCGATACTAAACTTACCGAAAACCCTAGAAAAAAATATATATATATTTTTTTTTATATATAAGTTTTGGAGAAATGAAGGCGACAATCACGAATATATGAGCACAAGAGTCGTTTGTCGGCTCAATTAGGTCAAACCGTCCATTACTATCTACAATTGATTGAGTTCAAACAAGCGAGCCATATTAGCTATTCGTACAAGATTGCCTGCTTTTACTCAATCTACATCAGCGAAAATCAACACAGACTCCTGAATCCATTAGTATTTTTAAGCGGCCAACCCTATAAAAGTTACTAGTAGAGATGGTATCAGCTGTTTGTGCTAGAACTATCTATTCCGTGGGTTCGTATTGCTTCAGTGATAGACTTTCAATCTTCAGATCAACCTTCATCGAGTACATCTGACAGAAAGGCTGCGAATCACTTCCATAGGACATTTTCCACCTAGAGCTACATAGACAACTGCGTATGGGGCCTCCTCTTTGCACGTCTTCGATGGCCATTTCGATTCGGATGGGCTGACCCGGTTGTACACTACCTACCTATCTACCAATATTTGTGTGTATGCGTCTGCGTTGTCGGGCAACGACTTAAGCGTTTGCCAGCTGCGTTTGTACTGTGTAGCCTAAATGGAGTTGGTTTCTATTTTCACTTAAAACAAACTAAGTTGTTGTGCTACTGCGGCCCACGTAGTCGGTGCGTCTAAAACAACGCACGAAGACGAAACGCACGAAGAAGAAGAAGAAAATCTCGCTTCATTCGTTATCTAGCCACTCCGACTGCCGAGGGGAGCGCACACTTTCAAGCATAGCAACATACACTCTTAGGCCGAACGACATCGAACAGGCACACATCATAACTACCTCTACATATTCATGAAATTCCATCCCAGCTTTAATGCATGGCATGGCCTTCGTAGGCTACTAGGATGGTAGACCGACAATGTGGATGAAGCGAGTTCTGCTCACGCTACCTTTTGGGAGCCACAGAGGCGTGTACGCACGGTCCGTACTGACTCAGGCCGCTTCGGTTAGTCGCCACAGAACATACGGCAAGCAATGTTCTTTCGCCAGCGGAGACTGGCCTTGTCCTATGGGAAAAGCTTCCAAAGCATTTAGGACAATTTTCCTTTTGAGTCTGATGAAACCGAAAATAAGATCAAGTTTTGGCCGCTTCGTGAACATGTACAAATGTATAATATCGGTTCAGTTCGAAGAGAAACAGTATGTCAACTTGAAACAATTACTGATTTGAGTTCAGAAACGTTCTTATATAAACACTATGAAAACAAAATTGTTTCCGAACGATGACCAGTTCAACATAATTAAGATTTACTTGAAAAACCCACACGGAGGTTCCTCCGATACGTTTATGATCGTACAGATCTATATATCATGGAGAGATAGCACGGGATTTTAAATCCATAAATACAAGCAACCCTATCAAACTTCACGGATCCATTCACAGTAGCCATCGTCAGTAGTCGCTCTCACTTGTGGCCAACTGCTCCCCACAAGCCTATTCAGTTCAAGCGTGGGACTCTGTTGCTCACAGAGACTCTAGTGTGACCTCTCACGCATATTTGTACTATCCAAGACACTGCACTCTTTTGCGCTTTCATTCGTGCCTCGTCATCTGTTGGCATCACTTGTGCGCGTTTCCCTCTCCCGTTATCTATCTCCCCTGTCTCCCGTTGGCCAGCCCGCAGTGTTTCTCACTTGAACTGAAGTAACAGTTGTAGTAGTAATGATGGTGTTGCTGATAGCTATCAGCTCCCCTAGCTTTCTGTGCGCGGCAGAGTAACAACAATGGCAGATTGTTACTCCGTGGGAGGGCGGGCGGTCGAACGGGCGTTCGCGACCAGTAAATGAGCTCGTATCGTGACTCGCAAGGGAAAAATTAGGCTGCATGTTAGACAGAAAATGCAGACAGCAATAGCAACCGAAAGCAGCGCATGCATCGCTCAGCGGTGATTGTGGGTAATCGGAGCGAACTCGGGTCGCACCGTGAAGCACCATCAGCGGCACCAATGGAGGTGCTCTGAAAATGTTCCTGCGCGATCTTTTGCAGCTGGTTATCAGCTGTGTGGCATGTGTCTGAATGTGCTGGCAGTCTACGGAGGTCTAGTGGAACGACGTACTACAACAGTGCAACCACTGTCCATGTGTTTAACATACCTTCTTCATAGGGATGGGTTAGGGCGTAACGATGAAGAAGTAATAATGTACTGTTACAACCAAAACAACCCAGAGATCAAGTACAAACACTACAGCATGATGATCACTAGGACCGCGAGTGAACGCTACGACCAGACACTCGTCTACCAGTTCGACTCCAACCCAATGACTATAACTGGCGTCCATGTTGCCGCTGTCGTTACCGGCATCTCCACGTGTGAACTGCTGCACATGCTTAAGGACATAGAACGTAGAACGATTGATGTTTCAACCGGTGAACAGTGGAATGGGCCTTTCACCCTTGCTTTTTTTTCGTTGTGCTTTCTCCTGTGTGTGTGTGTGTGTGTGTGTGTGTGTGTGTGTGTGTAAAGTGAGAGGGTGAAGGTACCGGGGACTACCATTACCACTGTCGTTAATTGCTTTGACGCGAAGCGACCCCGTGAAGAATACTCTTCACTAAGAAATTGAATCGCCCCGACAGGCGAGCAAGATAGACTGACATTTCGTACAGTAGATGTACCGCTTGTGCACACATTTGTCGAAAACGAGAGGAAATACAAATTTGTCTGGAGGTACATCAGAGTGCGCGCCCCGCATGTGTAGACTGTGTCTACATGGTTGTGTGTAGTTGTCTCTGTGATTATTCCTTTTGAACAGCCGGCCAGCCGACCTCTGAACTCCGCTTGCAGCACGCGTGGACATAGGATGTGGCGGATGCGAAATCTTGAAGGGTGAGAGTCTATCACAGTTAGCGATTTCTGCCAAGACTGATCCAGCCGTGTCTTGAAACACATTGCTAAAAGTAGGGGAGCGGCAAAAGGAGGACGTCGAAGGAAATGTAGTTTGATCTTGAAGTTGGGATGCACGAACTATGACCAGCCCAGCATATACTGGTAATGGTGATAGTGCCGGCTGTCTATGTCGACGCATGTGAGCATATGTAGTTGTGTAGTCTATAATGGAGTGAGCGGTCGCCCTTGGGCCTGTCGTTAGACGCGAAGTTGCCCGTGTAGGTGGCGCAGCTCTGCCAATTCATGAGCAAGCTGTGGATACGCTCCATTGGCTCGCCTAATAGACTTCCTTTGGTGGGGTGGCAAAGATCGCCCACGTCTCCGGAGACTAGAGCGCTATTTCACACGCACACGGCATCGTAGTCCTGGCGATGTCCTTTCCCGAGCGTAGAACGTTGTCCTCATCGTCGCCTCTCCATTGATGTGTAACGCTAGCGGACATCGACTGCGCTGTTTCAGGGGAAACGGATAAACTTACTCCTTTATACCTACACGCAGCGAAGAAGGGCAAGGGACGAATGTTACCAGTGACAACTTGTGACAACGGTCTAAATACAGCCGACATGTATTAGAACAATGGGGAAGCAAGATCTGGGTCTTTTTATTCAAATGCTTGCAAACCAAGAAGCGGGTTAGAGGAGGCGGAAAATTCGTACTCGATCGTACCCCTTCACATAAAACATATGGGGCTCGTATAATAATCGTAGGCCGAGCATCAATCAGTGGATAATTTTTTATCATAACAGCACAGTCATGAAAGAGCACATGTGTTCTGCATGTCTGTTCCCATAAGCAAGCAGACTGCCCCTATTATTCTACATGTCACTCCTAAATCGTTTCAATGTTTATTACATGTTAAACAATCTTTTGTTTAACAGAACATTATCGATTGTGAAGCAATCGATTTCTATTGGTGATAAGTTAATGGTAAGTTGTTGTTCAATCAACTCACGGTCCTTGTTGTCAGTCAATTCCGCAGTTGGAAAACATATTTAGACGCGTTAAAATCTGCCATCATAATATGATGTTTCCACATGAAGAAGACATTTTCACATTTGTGTAGCTGTTTGCCCAGACAAGCGTACACTTTACGGAGACCCCCCATAAACTGTTCGGGCCGACCTGTGTATTACCGTTACCTGATATTCTATTAAAGATGAGCATAGAATATTCGCTTTTAGTTGAGACAGGCACAAAACGGAGATAACGATACTGACGTACAGAAAAGCCCCGGAACACCAGTTGGTAAAATTAGAGATACGAAATGCCTTTACGTTATCATAAAGTACATTTTAGTGAGAAATGAACAGCTCTAAATAGGCTTGAAAGCCTAAATAAGGAGTCAAAATTACTGCTCTTGAGCGATGATTGATGAAGCCCCATAGCACAACGAATACCTTAGTTCCTACATTTTGATTCAACGTTCGTGGTATAGTTCCACACCACCAGCTCAAATGCACTTTCTCAATTCCACCATCTTAAAATGTAGTCATTGTGAGCGTGAGTCTGTAATCTAGGTTCACATGTTATTTAGTAGAGCATTGATATTCATATAATGTAGAATCTTTTTGACTTCACAGAGCTTTAGATTGTACTACTACCGGTAGAGGATTTTATTAAGCTTTTGAATGCAAAGATTAATACGTTCTTAGCAGCGAAACTTCGCATTCTTCCAAAGGAACAAGCCAATAAACTTTTTCTAGATAGCTAATATCCAACTTTCAGCACCAAAGTTGAAGTAGCATAAACAATCCTAGCCGTCATGCGATCCCTTCATTAAACTTTTCTCGTCCATTCTCCTCTTTCTTTCTCAGAATTACTCCTCATGTCTCGTTTGGTGTTACCTAGGCGATTCGTTTGAACCCCTCTGATTCGTTATTTGTCGTCGTAGCCTTAGAACAGTGGTCACTTTCTTCCCCTCTACGAAATTGATATTTCGCTTGGCCTGTCCGCTCGTTTTATGTCTGTGATGTCCACAACTGTGGAGTCCTGCCTTCGGATACTTGGTGTCCGGCTCTTCCTTTACCATCAACCAATGTCCGCTCCCCCTCGTGACTGGCCGCTGACGACAGTTCCATCTCGTAAAAGAAAATTGTCCCGCCGAGCCTAGCAGTTCAGGGTCAATCGAGCAATAAAACAATTAAGTCGACCGGTTCTTAGTTGCCCAGCCCCAACTGGACTTGAGGATTTGTTTTGTAACGCGCTTCGGGCTCGGACCGTTCTTATCCCTACGCAACCTCGATTTCTCCCCCAAACTTTTGCAAAAACTTTTTTTGTCTTTTTTTTTCCCATACGCTCACACAATCCCACTGCATTTACCGCTTCCTCTTACTGGAGACGCCAACCCTCTTTGGTAGCTCGCTTATCGCATTTTATTTTTTGTCCTAGGATCCTCGTCAGCTTCGGAACACGTTTTCGTTGGCCATCGGGCTTAATTCCTCATTAACCTCGTGTACGGTCTTCATATAGAAGCGACATATACTACAGGGGTATAGTAATTGTAGGCCGAGGCAATTCCGCACTGGGAGCCAGCCGTCCGATACAACCCCTGGTGGTGATACCGGACGTAAAGAGCTCGAAATATAAAGGCCTAGATACATACGTCATATACACATAAGGCTACGTTCCATTGGAAGCCTAGACGAAAACTGCAATAATAAAATACTGCTCCTGAAAATCCTAACATTCGCCCCATGTGTGGTTATGTTGCCTTTACGTTGTTAGATCGCTGTATTTTTGATGTTTGCGTTGCGTAGAACAAAGCATTGCGTCCCATAGCAAGGTTTAAATTATTTTCAGTAGCCGTCTGAGTTACTTTCTCGTATATTATTCCTATTAACACTATTCGACAACCTTGTTCAAGCAAACCGTCACCGGTATTAGCCCCAAATATAAAGTAGAAATAATGCATCAGCAAGAAGGATAACAATAGGAGGTGCGGACTCCTGAAAAGGTTACATGTAGTGCATAAGCTAACTGTGTATGCCCGCGTATCCCTGTCTGGACCGTGGATAGAATGTGTGCGTTTGGGTGAGCGTACGTGTTTGTGGGGGAGTCTACGGAGGTGCGGCTCGTTCGTCGAAAGAGAATCGCCCCCGCTCATTGAAACGCCAAGGCAATTGGATTCGATACATTGAAGCACCAGACGATGGAGGCCCCTGGACTACCAATAGTTGATGCGAAGAACTGAAGGCGCCATTGGCAGCTCATCAATCGACCGGCTTGAAAAGATTTGTCTAGGAAGGAGCAGAGGGGACGAGAAACAGGCAAGGTCTGTCCGGTTTAAATAGAAGAGTTGCCATTCAGATGGTCGAATCAGAATACGATAGAAGCTAAGTGGTTGGATAGCGGTGATAATGAAAAAGGCCTGCACACGTAGAGCGACCTAAAATTGCTGTGCGGCTAAAAATTCAATAACGCCAGATTTGTTGATATCCTTATCAAACGATTGTCAAAGCACTTAGATACATCTAAGTGTGTATATATGTGTAGCATTTTTGCGTACGTTCTGAATATCCCTGCCACTATATACATTTTCTTGTTCCGTCTAGTGTTCATGTTTAGTTCTTTGGCACCTTTTACCAGTTAGCATAATCTGCGTCAAACAAGCACCCGATTACGTTAATCTGATCTTTGACCATGGATACTGAACTGTTTTTCTACGTCAGCTTTTGTCCACATATATGTTTGAGAATACCCCTTTCATCCCCAATAGATACATGCTCTCAGACATCCTACTCGAGAAATTGAGAGCGCTAGCTTATCAACCCCTCAAACAAAATCGGCGCCATCTCCCGGATCACACACACTACCTCTAACTTCTGTCCCTGATACGAAACAGATGTTAGGCGTTCCGTAGACAAACAGACGTCTCGGACACTCCACACACGCCCGCTCTTCCACCTGCTGTGACTCTCACGACAGTCTCTCTAACAACAAATTAAGATAACTATGTGATTTGGATCAGAAACAGTGAACTACACTGTTTCTCGGAAACCAGGCCGATACAATAACAGATAATAGACACGTACTATTGGAGACAACACCAATATATTCGAGTGAGCTTCATATATATACCTTTTGTGATTGAATGTAAGCTCACCGACGAAGTCGCTTATGCATATATTGATATGCAATCAAAACACCCTAACGGGATCCCATTTAAGATAGTCATTTGAATTAACCGATCATACGTTAGACATGCTATAGATGGAAGGGTACGTAGGTTTCAATCTGTGCTCTGTGTGGCTACGTTGCATACGGCAATGGTATTCAACGAATATTGCTTCCTCCTTATCACTGCGCATATGTCGCGTTATGTATAGAGTAAACAGACGAAGTTTCCAGGGGATCTACAAGTCCCAGAACAGATTACGTCAGTAGGCTGGGGTCCGTGACACCAGCAGCCTAGTCCCTATCCCCCCGTTAGTCAAGGTCGTGCTAGAAGTAGATCAGCAAATATTAACATATCTGAATTTGAGTGATAAACGCTTATTCATTAGCGCCCCACAAACTGTCGCTAGCCAGTGTAAACGTATGTGAATGCGACCCAGTGAAGCTGTGGTCAAAATTTTGCTAACCTTACCACACAGACAATTGGGTCAATAAAATGGACGTCCTGTAACAAACCACCTGCCGGACTAGTCTCTCTTGTGCCGCAAGAGAATTCCTGGAAATTTCCTTTGTTGGATGAATGTACCTTTAGCGCCGATTGTTCCAGTTTAAATTCGATGCTAATTGTGTTCAGCTTGATATTTTTATTGCAACGCTTGGGGTAATTTGCTTATTTAACATTATCGGCATCGTTCTCATGGATACGTACATCTGTCGCCGGATATTATTTGAAAAATCATATCAGGACTGATCTAATGCATTGGTTACAATTTCGACAAATGACCGGTCAGTTCTCACTTAAAATCGTACTGCTTATGGCGCCTGTTTCATTGCTTCGACCTCACAAAATGTACGACTTCCCGCGGAAGTTCCGGCAATCTTGACTTGTCATGCTGGATTAGCGTCGCTTGCGATCTTCATTAGAACTCTTTATGGCTAGAAACTATGAAACGTTCCACCACTGCCACTACTGAAAGTATTCAAGACTTCACAAGACACATCTTCCGCGCCAGCGTATCATTACGTCCCTATCAAAAGGATCACGTCCGAATATTAAATAATACATATGTAAGTTTTAGGCTTCTAGATAGATTATTATTCGTTTCTTTTTTTTTGAGAGTATCATTATTTATTTGAGAGAAAAGGACAGTTTTAACCATGCAGCTCGACGGGAAACGATAGTGTCTGGGCTACCGATGAAGGCACACAACTCAGTGCAACTTCATTACCTACAAGCGTGAAGCACAATCATTCGAAGGTACGGTTAAATATTGTTTCTTCCGTTTCACTTCATCCGTCTTAATAATAATAATCCGATCTTAATAAGTAGAAACATACAAGATTCCTGTCAAACATGCTGTCGCCAAAAACATTCACATCTTACCGGCACTTTTAAGCAGCACGTAATCCAAGTTTTCAACGGTAACTGGTGGTATGTTACGTTTTTATAATTTTCTACGTTAGATATAACCAAAATGATCTAAGTATTAATTCTTGTCCACGTAACATGAATCCGCCAAGTATCGTAAACTTCAAGCGATTTAATGTGAGATTTGCTTTGACGCCACTTAAATAGCCATTTGATGAAAGCTGTTTCTTCTGCCACACGTCCGATCGGTAAAGAGGGCCAGGCCCTCGTCAAAGATCACAATTGGCAGTAGCTATAGCTCTTTCTTCCTCTCTCAGATGCTTGCTATAACTCCTCTGTCTGGCTTGTCCGTCGTAATAATGTTTCCTCTTCGCTCAGCTACTTTGCGCAAGCGCCACGGCTAAAGCGGAAAACAGCAGAGCGTGCCCGACCCTATTTCTACATGTGCGGGAGTTAGTGATCCGCATGATCCCATTTATGAAATACTTGGGAAGGTTGAGGAAGTCAGTAAAGATGATTCAACTGGTACATGCGCGACAGAACGACAATCTCCTTTAAATACCCAGGTGTGGGGTAACTAATGGAGCCGTTAGTTCGGAAAGTGTATAAACAGTATGGTCTCCTTGACAGAGAAAAGAACTATATATAGGCGAACTAATCGCAATATGAAATTTCAAGTCGGGCGTTTACAAAGTGGATTGCTTGTACATAGAGACGGCACACGCTATGCCCTTGTAAGCATTAAACGTATAGACGTAAAAAATGTGTTTACAAAGTTAAAGCGACGGCAGGTCGTATGTGCCTCGATGACTAATTTTGGTAGGCGAAGGTAGTGCAGTGCAGATTTCATTTTTAGATATTTCGATTTTCACTTTTTGTCGTCGTCGATCGTCATTTCAACCTGAGGAAAAATTTGGTGACCACGTCTTGTTGGCCGTCTTTGAAACAGACAGAACAGATCGCGAAAATCCTCTAGCGGAAATCACATTTCCCTTGTCACCAACCGATAGACATTGTCTCCCCCCTCCCCGCCGCTGTTCGATGTCCTCTCGTGTTTTTCCGCTGTTCCTTATCCAGGACGCTGGGCAGTGGTTGTCCGTAGCTTCTCAGTTTGCCGTGGCCACTATTACCACTCGTACTGATCATTTTGAAACTTTAAAGTTACCTCCTTTTCAACATTCGACCATCAACAGCTCCGATCCGAAACCAATGAAAGAACATCATTGTTCCGTGTTCTTTCTTAACCGAAAGTCGATCTTTTACCGCCTGGCCCCTAGATAAAGGAGGTCTTTCAAAGCATTTAATTCGACCCGTACACCACGGTATTTCGAGTTGAGTGTTTTCAGGGATGCCCTAATCCCTTTTGATGCAAATCTCGAAAAGTGACTGTGTTTTGTAAGTGAGTTAGACCGCTTGTTAAACGGTCAAACGTATAATCCAGCTCATATAAATATTTCCCAATGATGGCTTAATGGGTGACGTATTTGCCTGCTAATCTTAGGAACACGTTATAGGATTGGTTCAAATCCCGGCATAGACACACATTGCTTTGTACCGGGAGCGAGCCGTCTGATGGAATGCCTATTGCCGATATTAGACGTGATACACAAAACAGAGAGACCATACAATTATATTGAAACGCTTGAAGAACATTTATGCGACAACGTAATTACGTTTGTCGTTATGTTCGAAACCATTAATGTTTGTATTCTTGACCAATAGTAAGCAGCGACTTAGTATAAAGCGCGCGAATACTCGATATCTAAAGTGTACGAGTCTAAAGCATTCGTAGGTCTCATAGCTCAGATATCGAGCACCATGTAAGCATCACGGTCATCAACTACAGGATCACATATGATCCCTCTGTATGCGACTTTCGCGTCACCCCCATTCCGTTGCTCTGAGCCCACTCGACTCTTCTGCGTGTCCGATTTCCGAGTGATCTTCTCTTTCACTGTAATTGTCCTACTTTTATGTTTCGTTCTCTTTCAATGTTATTGGCCAGCACTGGAACTCTTTCGACCTCGCTGGCCTTCAGGCTCGTTTTTCTACGTCTCCTTTTTGGGAATCTTAGTTTTTCTTTCACATCCTTCAAGCATCCTTCCCTCCTCCGTCTTTCTTCCACAACGCAAAGCATCTCCTGCTTGCTCTCAGAATACCCCTGCTCTAGAAAGAGGCAAACTGCGTCATTTTGCGTCATCTTCCTCTCACCCGAGACGCACACTTTACTCCTGTCTCTCTTCTGTCGAGCTATGTCCCCAACTTCTTTCACTCTCCCCCATTGGCTCGTTACTTGATTTATTTATTATTGCTATTGTGTGCGCCCCCGGAATCGGCCTCTGACTCGTTTTTGCCGTCTTCAGCTTGGCCTAGACTAAAATCCTCGGATATTACTGACTACTAGAGGAGCGCTAGTTGTCTCGACTGGTCTCCTCCTTCTTACATTTCTCCTGTGACGGGGCTGACGAATGGCTGAAACACCGTTACAACTGTCCGTCAGTATTCCTTTATTTTCCAGTTTTAGCGTGTTTCTTAGTTTTGCATTTCCTTCTCGGCCAGCACGCTGCCCAAGCAAGCGGACGAGCCGACGTAGTCTGATTGAAGTCCGGAGAAGGCCTGCAGTCTGGACACAGCGCGTACGCTTCTTTGTTTCGTGTCCTTACTTCGCTTTGCTTCGTTTCCTACTTATCGTCTTTTTACTATTTGTGAGGTCTTCGCAGAGGCAGCAGCTTTTCGGCCGATGAGGAATATGGGGTACTCGGGTGGGGCCTGACAGTTTTCTTTTCTTTTCCTTGTGTGCGGGAGATTGTCTCTGTTTGGATATCGTTATCCACGTTCATCCGACCGGGGTGGGGAGGGGGCCCAATTTCCGTTTCGGACAAGGCGATTGTTGTATTCAATCGTATGCTGCGAGGGTTGCTCGTCGGGCCCATACCCTGTCGCCTTCCACGGATCATACGCTTAGCTGGCAACCGTAGAGATGTAGTAAGAATCAAGGCTTCCGTAACGGGCTGCGACCTTTTTTCTCGACTGGCCGTTGTTGTCGATTAGCAGGCGGGACACACATAACGATTCGTATAATAGAACAATCCCGGTTGAGCAACTGGCGATAGCGCGTCGACAGTCAAGTTAGCGGATTCGTTTCTATAAGGAACGCATAATAATAATGCAACAGCACAATTAATTTGGCTTGCCTATCGTGAGACCATGATGTAAAAAAAAACAGGTACCCACTAGAACAAACTCGACCGGATAGTACGGAAATTCAAATGTATATAAGGAACATAAAAATGCAATTTAATTTTTTTGAATGGAAAGTAACACCGTTGGGTATAAATCAGACGGGCTGACCTCGAAGAGGTGGGTGGTCTACTTATCAAAACATGTGGGCCAATATTTCCTGTGGCTGCAAGGCCAGTACGGCCATCGTCGGAAAAACTCAAAGACAAAGCATATATATGTATACGGCAATCGTGAGTTTGACAGGCTAACTTACAGATAAATACCCACAACTACTATCTTCTAGAGCGATGCTGTTGAGATTATTTTGACATTTCAAGTATCAGTGTCTACTATTTAGGGATCAAAGTGTTTAATAAAGCTTTCTAAAACAATATCGTGCACCGCCTATCACGCATGTCTGTATGGCGTAATAGGGTTTTAGCTACTGTCACAACGCGCTAACGTGAACCTAATTTTTTCCAAAACGCCTCACAGATTTTTGACATCACCATTCATACTTTTACTGGGCTTAGACTTTTGGCAAATGTAACACCTTATTGATTTACACAATGAAATATATCTATAATACAAACGTGACACTTCTTTAATGATTTTCTCTCCTGGAAAAAGCTTGATTAACTTCCTTATATTAGATAGGTCGACACTCCTTTCTTTAGACAGCTCAGGGATTCACACCAATAGAAAATAGGATGACAACAGGCTTAATACAATCCTAGGCTCGCTTGAGGAGAAGCGTTGCAGGACTATTCGGGTTCACCTTGCAGGGTTTCCTCAAGGGTGCGCTACGGTGCTGCCTGTTGACGGAAGAACGACCGTTCGATAAAGCAGTCTTCGTCGACGCATGTTGTAGAGCCTCTCGCGTCGGCAAGGGTCGTCTCTCAAGTCAGACGACAGTGAAACGCCTACCCGAGCCCTCTACTGCCATCGTAGTCCTCTTCAGGCTGAAACGTAACACCGGCCGATGCATTTGGTCGAAGCCCCGTTACCTTCTTCTTGACCAGATTTGCTCAATAGAGTACTCCTAGACGCTGACGAAATCTCTTCTTTTGCGCGGCAACAGCGCGGACTGGGCTGGTTGGCGGACGAACGCATTTTCGCCGTAGCGTTTTTCACCGTTGACAACGACGACAACTTTCGTCCTTTTTCTTCATTTGCACGCCTGGCCTCGCGACCATGAGTAAGGGCCATGAAGAAAAAGTTGGCAGGTATGGCCGTACAGAAGAAAAGCGTTATCCGAGGAAACGCAGGAAAAACGAGATAGGAGGGGCGGAAACCTTTGTGCAAAGGGATTACACACAATCGAGAACGGAGAGAGAAGGAGAAAGGATTCGAGTCCGTGGGTGTCCTGCGTACAATTTTATGAAATCGTCCTCCTTCTCGTGTCCTGGTCCAGCAGCTGCGAAAGGGGCGAGAAGCGAACATACTCGGAATGGCAGCGGTGCCAATTCCGGTTTCGTGGCTTGCCGTCAGCGGCAGAAGCAGCTGTAGCAACAGCAACCGTACGGGTAAGCAGCATCACCTGCTTTTTTCTCGAAGTCGTCTTCGTTGCAGCCACCGGGGCCGCATCACATCTTAGAACTCTGATTAAATTTGGGATTTAGTTTAAAAAAAAGCTCCCTTCTACGCTCAGTCGCCGACAAAAGGGCAAGCCGAGGATGAGCTGCCACGTTGGCTACAAGGCGAACTCGTTTAGTACGAAGCGCAGGTGACGACCGAATTAACTAAATGCAGAAAGACCGATGAAAAGGGACAGATTAATGTATTCAGTTTCTAAAAGATCTGTGTGTACACGCAGCGCAGTTGAGCATGATTCACGTGCCAGTATAGCTAAGACACCTCAAGAAGTCTAAGACTTTGAAGTTAAATAGTCTTGTCTCTCTTCCGCTTACTGATGTATTCTTTTGGTGTTTTTCTCTATATGTATGTACTACTACCAATTCGCCCTATATATATATATATCAGGGCAAAGGTACATACATTTAGTTAATATTTTTTTTTGTAGCTTTCTAGTGTTTCACGGTTTAGGTTCATAAGAACGATAGGTTTTACTTAGCCCATATGTCTAAGCTAGTTATCTTTCCCACTTGCATTCTCATCAATGGTAACAGCAGCACCTAACGACGAAGTTGATGTGTAGCGATTGCTTTAGTGACTCGCTAGGCCTCTTCTGGCGCATCCTTTGTCCCCTTGACAAGTCTTCCCGTGTGAGCCTGTTTCTGTACGATCCGTCTTCGTGGCCTCATCTCCTTAGCCGTTTGCCATTTGGTCCAACCAGTAAGTAAGGCAGTCAGCTTGCTTTCCAATGCTCATTTTGTCCATGACGGCTAAGACGAAGCTGTTAGCAAGAACAACGATGACGATGATGTCGAGCTAGCAACTTGTAATCATCGTGGAAAGGAGCAATGCTAGTCATGACAAGAGATGGTCAGCACACTTGCACAACATCGAAGCTCTACAGCGTACGGGTCTTCTGTTCCATACTTTGTTTAGTCCAGCAACAATTTCTTCCACTAAAGGTCCTTCGAGTGCAACTCGCTCAAGACTCGGACTTACTAAACTGCGCAGGGTGTTGACTACCCGTTTGTCCGATAGTTACTTGCCTCCTGCCTTATTGCCGCAGCTGCCTGACTTCACGGCAGACAACTGACTCTACTGTCCTCATGAACGGCAGAAATTCGCTGCTGCTGCAGCTCCTCTTTGGAGGGCCTTGGTTTTGGTTACTCCAAACTATGAGTATAGCTTGCGAGCTACGACGCGCTGGTGCGGCAAACTTGCGCGACCCAGCGGCAGGAAATAGCGAATCTACACAGTTGGCGGCAAGCAACCTCGCTGAAATATCCCCCTTGTCCTCCCTTCGACCACTCCCCTAACTCTAACTTGCGCTGGGCGCCTTCCGTGGCTCCGTGTCTCGGGCTTCGCCGGCTCTTCCTGCGACTCTGGGGAGCTACCGTAGCCGTCGGTTTCGGTCAGCGTTTCCCATTCCATTGCTGGGCGGTGGCAATAAGTGGCCCCATTTGTCAAGCAACCCCGCCCCTTATCCCGTCTTAGTGGCCCCCATAAGTGGCCACTCGAAGGGAGCGACCACCGAGGATGATGGGAGCGGTTGGTCGGGAGAAGTGACTCGCTTATCCAAGTCTCTCTACTATCCCGTACAGACCCATATGAGACTCATCTTACCCGAACCCAACGACCGAAGGCTGGTGGAAGCCGAGACTGTTGAGGAACCGATACAAGCAGAGCCCAGACCGCGCAGGAGTCGCGCACGCTTAGCCTTGACCGGAGGGGTTGCCTCCTCGTCGTTGCGCCACCAAAGCGATCCGCAGACACAGAACAGCAACTCCTGCTTGGAAGAGATACTGCTACAAGCACTACTATTACACGACTGTTGTGAGTACAGCCACAACTCGAAATCTTTCCCTGTCTCCCTATAAACTTCAGCTTCCGTTTGCCCTTGGCTCTCGTGCGTTCGTGCAAAACTAACGCCAGTTACTGCAGCTGTAGTAGATAAATACCAATATGTAATAGTTATGATGTGAGTGGCACGGATACCGTGATATATGAAAGGACACCGTAACAAACGAAATGATAGCTGCAGATGGGTTTTGCATGATCGAGCGTCGTCCCCCTTAGGCAGTCTCTGACTGTCGCTGGTTTTGAGCATGTTAGAAGGAACGGAAGACAGTAGCGTACACGTCGTTTAACGAAAACGGGGATGGAAAGACGAGTTTTAAATATCATCGACAAAACTAGAGGCTATTTTAAAATCGTGTGGGCAACAACCTGAGTGTATGATATACGGACCCCCCCCCGGAAAGGAGAGGTTCAGAATGCGACTGTTAGAATAATTAATACGCTAAACGCAAAATATATATATACTTAGAACCTGTTTTAATTATAATTATACTTTTTATGCGCTAAACATTGTAATACGAAAGAATGGAATATAAATAGGTTTTACTAAATAAGAGGCTTACTGAGCACTTTTGGATGTCTTACACTGCGATGCTGTTGATCAGCTATTTTAAACTTAGAGGAAAGCTGTGGATTCAGATGAGCTTGTGGCTTCTGGTGTGACATCGATATTGTGCTATTCGCCGCGCTTGTAACTCTGTGCGGTTTTGTTTATTTAATATTTGGTTAAATTTCAAGTTATCATATTGTGGATTCCGTTTGGCCCCTGCCGACAAAAGCCTAAGATCAGCAGTTCATCTTCTACGCACGCTTAGTGGTGCGGCAAACTTCTACCTGTCCAGAAGATCAAATGGGGTAAGTCGGCAAGATAGAGTACTGAAAAAATGTAAAAGTTTAAAGCAATAAACGAAATATATATAATTAAAGTTTAGTTGGATGATTGAAAATTAGGTTAAAAAGCTCTACGACAGCTCGCGCGTATAGATTCATAAGGACACCATTTTTTTTTAAATGTACATTCTCTTCTATCTTACGCTCTGTGCCCTTCGAAAAAGAAACGTCCGGACAAAAAACATTTATCATCCGGATTTTCTCTAAATATCGTACGCTGGTTTATATGGTTAATTTCTGATTCCACGCTGGGACTATGTTCTGCCATACGATGATGTATCAAAGGAATAGCACATGTCACCTGCAGACTGTCGCGTTCATTGATGGACGATCGCTCATAAACTATTACGATTCAGTAACTACAGATACTCTGTCGCTGAAAGCATAGATCTAGGTTCCCATTTCTCAAATGCTCATGAGGCCTATTTTCTTTTCGTGAAATCTGAGTGTCTCTTCAATAGATAACAATATGTAACAACCAGTGAAGCGGCAATTGGATCATGTCGGTTAGGGTACTCGGCCTGGGGAGTCGAAATCATGTCTGTGCGTTTGGCATTTCCGGTTCGTGCACATGCCATCAGCTGCCTGTATACTTTTGTTGTCAATTGGTAAGTGTGTAGATATCGCGTAATAACCCATATCTTGTGTAAACGTTTTGCGTTCGACACGCCGATATGCTACTTGCTACAAGCCACAGCTATTGTTGTTGGCAGAGCGGGTTATGTCCTTGTTGACGCATTTGGTCGGAACAATAAAGATACTTTTTTGTAGACTCAGTCATATACTGTATCCCTAATAGGGAGTAGGACCCATTAGCGGTGGATAGCGTGCCAGCCCAATTTTCTCCTTTTTTAGTGGTGTTCTCACCGAGTTTGGTACGGCAAAGAAGACGATGGGCGATTAACTGCGTGGCTATCCTGTCTTCTGTCTGTATGACGCCGAAGTATTTGCCTATCCACTTTGGGGCGACCAGGTCGTGGCGCGCTCCCTTTCAGATGGTATATCTAATATTTGAATGAAAACTAACTTCATCTTGCCTTGCCGCAAGGAATTCCTTAGTTCTCCTTTTCCCTACCTCCCCTCTGTTCCTTATAGCCACAATGCTGATCTATTTTCCTAGTGTGCATCGGCAGCTGATCGTTTCGTTTCGAATGCTGTGTACTATACAATGTTTTCTAGCGTAAATGACAGAGCTAGCAGATGGACTGATGTCGCTTTATGCCGCCCCCATGCCTTTAGTCCTACAGGACCAAGTGAACCAATCTCCTCAACAGCATCATGCTCGTCTGGTCAGTGGCGTTTCCTGCATAGAACCGCTTTGGTACGCGCTATAGGATTTACAAGTGGGTTTGATTCCCTGCTTTGTAGCAACGACTCACTGTTCACGTTGTTTATATTCAATAAACATTCCACGAAGCGGCTAACGACGAGGATAAGGCAGCATGATTAAACGATCGCAGACGTGGGTGCTTCCGAAACTTTCGTATTGGTCCCTTTACGACAAAACCATGAGTGGCGTATTGCCAACATAATCTCTGTTATTTGCTCTTTACCTTTGTAAACTGTCTGCTATGATTTGGGGGTGCGATCAACGGCCTGCTGAGCATATGTTATTCCATTGAGCTATTTATACACTCGAGTATTGGCATTTGATATTATGTAACTATTATACAGTTACTGTCAAGTAACTTAAGTTTTATTTGGTGAATAACTGGCTTACAGGTAGGCTATCGAGTGATCTTCATTTTTTTAGAACAGAATTTGAATTTGTTCGACCTATTAAATTTATCGACATAACCCTTCTCTAGTTCTAGCTCTTTCTATATTAACCTCTTTGTAGAAGCTAAATCAGTCATCCTTCAATAGAAAGCTCTTCGACAACTGGCGAATGATCGCGAGCGCCACGCACTCGTACAAACCAGGTGAGTTTTTATTATGAAGTTTATGCGATCGATCAATTTTTGAAGCAAGCTTCTGCAAAAGCAAAAATAAAATTAAGCAAAACTGAAGAGCTCTCGGATGGCTAATGTACCTAAACTGATGGCTGAACGGCCTCGATCTATGACCAACCTATCCTGTGAAGACGACCTACTGAATAGTAACATTCCTCCAGGCACAATCTGTAGCCACTTCTATGGAACGTTAGTACATTAGTTACATTGGCTGGTGCAACACAATCTGGTCTCACTAAATCCGACTATTTCATTGGAGTATATATAGTAGTAGAACTCATTCAGCAATGAAAATGAACGTTTTAAATGAATAGAATGAAATAAAAAAAACAGAGCGAACATTTTCTGCACGTATATTTTTCACTACGAAGATCACACTTCTAAGTAAAACTTCTAAGCATTATTTAAATTAAGGTTTGCACAGTTTCATCCGCTTTTGGCGCCAGCTTCATCATCTGACTTCATTTTGATTCTCTATTGCATTTCACTGAAATTACGTGAAAATACTCATACACCAAAATCACTTGCGCGCATAATCTCACAGTGCTAAAAACTCATCAAAGCTACACAAGCCTGACATGATCTCGTTGGCTACTAGGCCTTTGAAGTATTGGGTCCTCATTTGACCTTACGTGTTTATCACCCCTTTTGTCGACTGCAAGACGAGTAGCGTCACTCTTATCTCGTCACAGGGCCAATCGAATGGATATATTAGTGTACGTACGCTGATGACAACAGCGTCTGTTCTTGAACGTAGGCTCAACGCTGGTACCGGCATGCACGTACCTGCCGAAGTACTAACCTGCAAAACGGACTGGTAGCCGCGGTTAGCGCTATGAAAGACGAGAAACTGCTATGGCATGATGCCTAGCACCAGTATTGCTCCGTAGAGGCACTAGCGAGAATGCGCATTTCGCTCAGTACCCAAAGTGGCAGGGGGGTGCGAGTAACTCACCTAGACGAACTGAGTCCCATGGGACTCCCAACCTCTTCGACTACAAGCTATCTGCCGTTTTCTCTTTTTTGCCCCCTACTCATCCGCCTTCGCTACCTTTTCCTAGCCCAACTCAGCTATATTCTTTAACGTGTACAGCGCAAGCTGAACAATGAACCACTGTTTAGCAGCGGTGTCATAGAATCGGCAGTGCTCCTGCACTGCTACATATCGCCCGCCACCTCCCTGCTTATTCCGCCATCACGACCCTTTGCCCCCCACCCCCTAACTCCCCCTATGTGGTTGTCGGCTTTGCTGGGGGCTTATGTTTCACTTTCTATTCACCTTCTGCCTTCTCTAACTGACCTTAGTCTCTGTGTCGATTTCTCACTGCCATTGCGTCTCAACTGTTGTGGCCGGGAGGCTTGAGAAAGAGGGCTGTCGAGAGGTGGAGGCGAGACGCTCTTGGTTGCGACTAGTTGATGCTAAACCCAACCTATACGTCCGCCAACTAAGCGGCGACATCGGTCGGCTAACAACAACTCATGCCGAACATGCTCTTCCCTGCAGCCGAAATCTGTGCCAGCAATGGCTTCCCACTTGTACAACGCGCAGTAAGCCAGTGGTATAGATTGCACTTGCAGTTGTATATGTGTGGCCGAAGCCATGGCGAAGCAGAGGTACGGCTATGAGGAGGTCTATGTGCCTCATGAGGAAGGCTCGACGCTGCCGCAGCGTTGCGCGCACGGAGGCTTTTTCCACCGAAGCTCGTCTGCTTCGCCCCTTGCGCCCAGTTAGTTGCCCCACTTTCTCTGAGCCCCGTCCCCATTGAGCGGTTACGCAGCGCCACCGCCGTCGCAGCCATCGGCGCACTAGTCCCTACTGTCCCGCCGCACCCCATCAGGTCCCCGCTTATCAGGGGCGAACACACTTGTTCTGGATTTAGCTTCTACTGTCGCCGTTACCGAAAATGCTGCTGCTACTACTAATGCTGTTGTTGTGCGTTGCTGGGGTTGTTGCAGCCGCGCTGAGAAGTGCAGGAAAAAGGAGAAGTTGGCAAATTGGGACAACAGCTCAGAGTGGTACGCTCACAATATGTTGTAGTCCCCTTGCGCTTGTTTTTCGTCGTCGTCGTCGTCTTGCGTTGGTTTACCCCTCGGAAGGTTCCTTTTTTCGCGGCAGTCTTTTCCCTAGCAGCCATTAGCTCGTCCCGTTTTTCTGCTCTTGGCCAGGTGGTGAGTGAGCACTCAGGGTTGAGCGCCTACCGACCAGTCGAGCGGCGCTTCGAATCTGTGCTTCGTCCTGCCCAACGACGCCAGCACAGCGACGATGGAACGCCAAACGAAAAACGAAATGTAGAAAGAACAGGAGAGAAGCCGACAAACACAAACGTAATCTGTCTAGGCAGTTTGCTGGGGTTCGGAAGCGACATTTGCCACGTTGCAAAAGTAGTCGCGACTTGACATACACACACGCACGTACAAAAGGGAACACGAATGCACAGACAAACAGAGACACCTATCCATCCAACTAGTCATGAGACGCATAAGCCCTGACCTAGACGGAAGTGGATATCTGCTCGAAGTAGCAGGCCGTAGCAGTAGCAGCAGCGGCTGCCACATATCGTAGCCCTGCCTCCATTGGCCAAATTATTGTTGTTGTAACGTTGTTGCCGTGTTTTGCTTAAACTGCCGCTTCCACTGGAAAAAAAAATGCCTTACCTCAATAAGAATGACTTTTAGGCCCAACACACGCCGATGCGGGCTATTGCGGGCTGAACATTAATGCCCCGAAGAGAGCAATACATTTTCGAGTGCTTCAAAAAGTAAGGTTTTATCGTTTCATGTTTACATAATATCCCTTTAATCCTATTATGAGCTGTTTTTTTCGTACAGATTTTCAAATCTATGCTGCAGGTACATTATTGAAATCGTTCTCCAACTAGTTCTTTCGATCCCCAAAATTTGATTTAAACCCATAATCGAACCATCAGCCCTATAATGGCAAGTATGCATTGTCCAAAATCAGTAGCATTGAACGCGATAATCACTCGTATAACATGCTGCACTTGAAATCAAGATAGATATGTATAACATCCCTAGGAATAACCAACGTATCATACAGAGACGACAACTTTAACCTTGTGCTCAACTAAATATTGCCTTCCAGGGGTCCCGGTGGAAAATGTTTTCTATGAAATTTTTCGGGCTTTACCTCTGGAATTTACGTATTTTTGGCATCTCGGGCCTATTTGCTACGAAGGTTAGCCGTTGCTTTAGACGCCTGGATCTGTTATAAGGGACGCTACGCGCAAAAGAGCCTTATTTCCGCACACGGGGACAGTGTCGCGGCGCTTTATTGTTTCGGTATCCTAAAAGGCAAGCCTCAAACCAGTTCCCACTAGTAGAGTTAGTACTTGATTATAGCATGCTTACTCATGGTTTAGGTGGACCACAGAAAAGGGCGCTTAGATCTGGTATTGTCGTAAAAAGCGAACAAAAACCAAGGCCAAACCACAAAAAGTCTACACGCTGGCTACCGAACTCCCCTTTTTTCAATCCTGTAGATAATCTTATAGCGTAAACAGAACAGATGAGCAGGCAGTATCTTGGTAAAAGCTGTGCATCGTATCGAATTATCTGAGTAGATCTTGTTATTATACGATATGCGAACGATTATTGTTTTAGGTTCACGGGTATGAATTATCTCGATTTCAAATAAATGAGATAACGCAAATAATGTAAAGAAATATCACCAATTTCCTATACAAATATTCAGCAGTAATCTATAGTTTTAACATACTGTAGCTTATTTTCTTTATTCCTGTAATCCACCGTGACCATAAAGCCCTCTAAAGCAGTCGCCCGTTGCGGTTTGATCGGCGCTCCATTTTTCTAAATGCGGAACGTTTCTCGCATTACGAACTTGCTTAATATCATACTATGCATGTTTTGCCCGTGCTAAGAGTCCAAGCACAATACAGGCGCTGGGTCTAATGGATTTCTTTGGATATAATTATTGAATAGACCCTATGTATTTCGACTTGCCTCTTTTTGCTGATAGGCGATGCGACAGTAGGTACTCTTCAGGACAAACAGAGCTATGGGGACCTGCATCTATGAAAAACGTCGACTCTTTTCGACAGTATCACCCTGTCGCAGTGTCGCTATACGAAGCGAACATGTCCCTTTGTAAATACTTGTACCCAAATCATACGGCTAAGATCCTGTTACAGAACCCTTGCTTCAGGACGATACTCAGTGGATAGATTTATTGGCCCTATTCTTCAAGCTCATCATAGAGTAATATCACTTACGGGGATTTCGGACCGACACGCATTACCTGTGTAGAAGGAAGGCACAGAAACTCTTTTTCTCCTAGATATTGCTATCAGCTTAGTCCTGCCAAAGGGCCATCGCCATTCTAGCGGATTTATGCTATTCACGCGGCCTTCTCACTCGTCTCATGGCGACAGAGACTAAGCTAGTGTCTGTTTACGTATTCAACGTTGTGCTTGTTCGCGAGCCGATTACTGTGTAACTGTTACACAACTTACAAATAAGACATTCGACTTCTACCGAATGCTTCCGGAGCCGATGCTTCTAGTTTGGATACGATCAAACGCTGCAAAATCGCCAGCCTTTAACATTACCCTACAGCGAGAGAGGCACAAGAACATATAGTAAGAAGGGATTGACATATATACCCGGCTAGTACGAGATCAATTCCGCTTTTTAGTCTACTCAATTACTGCTAACATCTGAAATAGAGCTTTACTTTTAGGTTTTTGTCCGTTATTTGAAGTTCTCGCTTCCGCAGCGGCACTGCATGGATCTAAGCAGGTGTAATCCAATGCAGTCTGGTCTGCAATGAAAGCCAAGTGCACGTGAATCCTTCATTCATGGCACAGATCGTCGAAAGAACAGGATCTGATGCTGTCATGCAAAAAAAGGTGGCCTTATACTTTATCTGTCCTAGGCGTTTATTTAGGAACTCCTAAAAGCGAATATGGAGAGTCACCCGCTGCTCAGCAATTTTTCTTAAGCGAACGCTTGTTTTAAGGCTTTTCTTCTTAGATGCCGGGGCAAGCAGCGAGCGCTACGTGTATATACAAACAGTTGAGAATGACAAAGCTTCTAAATTGACGCAAGATTCACCATCCTGGTTTCATTCTGACCAACCTATTTGTTATCGATGTATGTGCGACATATTTAGATTACATTCTGTTCGCTTTTGACGTCACGAGGTTTTCGATTGCTTCATCTTCATCGTACTGTTCCCGTTTACAACGCAGTACATTGCAGATTAGGGATTAAAGACTCGTCATTGAAGTAGTCCACACTGCCTGTCGTGTTCGTCTCGAAAAATTCTTTCGCTGAACCCGATATACTTTTTACAGTCCCACATATATATTCTTATCTCTGAGAGTCGTTCTGAGCGGCCTTCACATCTACAACACTTATATCCGAGTATCCTTCAACATTCGCAGGGGAAAAGCATATATATATATACATGTATATGTGTATGTGTATGCAATATGTAACGTGAGCGGGAGAAACTTTTATTCGAGATGGGCAATTGGCAAAGGCTAAGCAGAAAAGGCTTCATAGTTTATTTCAACCAATTTTTGTTCCTGCCAAAATGTATGCATAGTTCAGGGTACGCTACGGTGTCAACTTCCGATACATTTCGATTGTGCACGTACATCGTTTTGTTTAGCTGTATGTGTGCGGGCGTGCAGCCGATCTATGGAGCCTCTACGAGAAGTTTACTGTTAGCGAGGCCGTTTTTGCTTTTTACGGCTTTCAGCATTTTTGGTGAGTCGTATTCCTTTGCTCCGTTCGCCCGGTGGCCTCTACAATTTCGCGGCCCCCTTATTATTCCCTCTCTCTTTATACCTCCCCTCTATATTTCTACTGGTTCTTCTGTCCGTCTCGCGTTCCTTTTTGCATCCGTGCGTTACCGCTTCGTCGAAGTTTGTCACAGACGTAATTGACGGTTGGCTGAATGGGACGGCAGGCGCTGCGATGTAGCCGTGGAGGTCCGAAAACTGGGCGGGAGAAGTGCAGGTCCTTTGCAAGATACACAGAAGTAGTTTATACACCATAGTGGAGAGTACTCACGCGTACTCAGCGAAGACTATAGACAGTTCCTCTTTTCTGGTTATAGGGCTAGATAGTATTACCACATAAGGTAGTACATGAGGGATGTGAGTGGGGGTGATTCTTCACTTCTGAAGCGAAGACTTTTTCGAGCAAGCAAGGGCCTTCCGTGCTGAGGCCAGTGGGAGGTCCGGGAGGTTGGAATGGGTGCTGCGTCAAGAGAAGAAGAAACGAGGCTACGGGCAAACCACAACCACGTAGTCAAGAGAAAAGCGACGAAGAGATCGCAGAGCTGCGTAGAGGAAGACGAAGTCAGAAAACTGTCGAATGAAGTAAGACGTGCAAATGCTGAATATGAGGTAGGCAGGCAGGCGCCCTCAATGTCGTACCTCGGCCTTTTATCCTTCCTGCGATTCCTACATCTCTCTTTCTACATTTGAGGGCACACCAAGGGCGTAATGTTTTCAAACTGAAGCTAGACTCAGTAGGTATCAACGGCAGAAGGGAAGACTATCTGCTCTTACATAGCCAGAGATACGAACACATGGATTTTATATAGTATATGCTTTATGTACACAAGCGAACATCTACACGAACGGGCACACCTCTTTCGGGAGGAACCCGACTCAGTCATGCACTCATCATGTACATCTCATTGTCATTCAGAAGGTTCACCCATACCGTACAAAGCAGCAGTTGCAGCTCAGTCACAGGCAGCGGCGGCAACGTTCTAGCGAAACCTTGCAGTGTCTGCAATGTCCTGCACGTCCAGGCCTATAACGATACAAAAGAGTCGTTCTTTTTTTTGCTAGTTCTTCGCTTCGTAGCCTTGGCCGATGAACGTAAGCCTCATGCCGGACTACCCTCTCCCTCAACGCGTTCTATCATCCGCGGTCACATTCGCTCGGCTACGAATACGGAAAGCATCAGAGGCAGTCTGATTGACCCAAGCGTTGGAACGGTTGGTCGGCTCCGGGCCTTCTCCTGCAGCGAGCGTGCAGCAGTTACTCAAAACAATGAAGGCAACTTAGAATGAGAACAATGCTTACTTGATGATGAAAATAAGCAGATCTCAATCATTGTATACAAATGTTACATGAGCTGCATTCGTTTGTCGTAATCTTGAATTGGCTATCGGACAGCGTTGTTGACTCACTTTGATATTCTGTATCATTCATTGGTGTTTGATACATAACGGACATCAGAAAAGGAAGCTTAATCCAGTTTTGAAACTTCTCAAAACCAATATACCGGTCATAATGCTGCCTATAAAGCTATGGAAATGACTCTTGAGTATAAAATATTACGGGAAAGTGTGGAGTGAATACCCACGCTAGTCAAAGTTGCAGTATACTTTTTACACAGATTTGTCATCGACGACAAGAATGGATACCGCTAGGGCTGTATACGGCGTTTCCAAGAAGACTAAATTGATGAAATCATAGGATGGTTGAAGATTTTGCCAATGTTTATAGTCATTTAGAAAAAAACACTAGAAAAAAACTCGTCATACATTTAGGGTAGTTAGCCGTTCGTGTGTGCCGATTGTCGAGGACGGTGAAGCTTACCAAAAAGAGCTGAGAATACGATGTTGCCTGCCAGCAACGTCACCGCAAAGGGTGATTTGGTGGGCTTGTTCCAGCTGTCTTTGTTCCCGATATCTTGTTGCACCTTTGTTTCTCCACGAAACGGAAATCTGAAAGCCGCAATACATTGCGTAATTTTGAACCAAACATACGTTCATACGTTTTTTTTTCTAAGGTAAAAATCTTCGACTAGAATTAAGCTTTTTTTTAGTTTTTGACCAATCTACGTGTATAATAATTAGCCATGCTTGATACTTACTGCGAGTCTAATGTAAGTCGTTAGAGCGTGGTTAATTGATATGGGAACAATGGTGAAAATATTATCGTTCTTTTACAAAAAAAAAAGACACTCAAAATAAGCTAAACAGACAAATACTTCCGTAATCGTTTGTTGATTAAACATTAGGGAACCTATCAGGTACGGTTCAGATAGTAGTTAAGGAAAACATTTCTAAAATAGTAGATAAGAGAGTCGAGACCTAGAAGAAGGCGACAACGAGAATAAATCAAACTCCGTCTACATTAATTCTGCCCTAGGCTAGTTAAGGCCCTAGAATAAGTTACAAGTCTTTTTCTTCCGTAAATTTTAACCATGATGAGAAAAAATAGATACTGTGATCACCCTTTATTTAGCAGGATCGCAAATGTCCTTTGACAAAGCCAGCACAAATAGCGTAATATACAATGTTATAGTCATGTATAATAGTACGTTACGTTAGAATATAAACGATTGTTTTAATGGCACGAAATTAGTGTGTTTTTTGGTTATTTTGTCCGTTTATACTGTTCGATATTAGTAAACCTTCGCAAGAATATGGGAGCTTGAAATGCTCAGATGTTCATTTACTTGTTCTTTAATTACGCACGTGTTTGAAGGCAGTGAAACAGAAAAAAAGATCCATACCAAGACGATGTTAAACTGTAATTTATATTCAAAGCATATCTGTTGCTATTCAAAGCAGCATTTGCTATATGTGGATATTTCACCTTTCATCTTTTTCTTGGAACTATGCGAACTTCAGGTAGTCTCTAATATATTGGTTATAGAGACGACATTGCCTTTCAGGTAACTTTGTTTAAAATATATAGATTACGTCTACTTTATCTTAAATAATGTAACATTCATGGGTCTATATAGATTGTGTGTCTACAAGTTAAACGGAAACAAAGGTCAAAGAAGGGCTGAGGGTAGACATAAAATGAAAATTACAATGGTACATTTGTTGAAGCGGAACATTATTAGAAAGACTAGCGTCGTTTACCGGCTGAGAAATGGCGGAAACTTCTATGCCAACAACATTCTCAAAGCATCAATATGGTAATTCATTTGCTTGAAACAAAAATATGTCTCAATAAATTGATTACTTTTTCAGAGTACAACTCACAAACTAAAACCTTTGCAGAGTTATGCCAGTTTGGAGGTTCGCTAACTCCTTAGTGCATTAATCTCTATCTTCGGGCGTCTAAATGCAAATGTTTCATTGTTATCTTTCTGGACCCACATTTTTACTCTCAATGCTGCCGTAGTCTACCCTATTTCCGTTGGGGCGCTCCATTGCTAGTTAACCTCGTACGCTCTACTAACAAGTCGTCGGCTTCGGGGCGTTTTCCAGTCGCTTCTTGAGGTTCGCTCTCCTCAGCTCTATCGTTTAGGCCAAGACCATTGTTACGCTCTGTCAGCCTGTGAGAGCAGACCCAGTTGCCACCGCCATTGCTCAAGCGATCCGTGCTCATGTGTGTGTACGCGCTTGTTGGTAGATGGTTGAGGAACATGACATGTGGCGTGCCGTAGAATGGGTGGAAGTCGCCGGCAAACCGAGAGGCAGTGTTCAAATTCCGCTGGCGGTGACGACGGCACGTGGGAATACAGCCGCTCGCAACGAGTTTCTCTGCCAACCCATGTACAGCGTTACGCTTCGAAACTAGAGTTCGCTGTTTTGCGTTGCGGCGGCAGGGCGGCATCGCTGACGGACGTAGCAGAGGTAATTCTTCCCAAGACGTCAGCACTTAAGCCTGCCTCAAGACTGCGCACGCAGACATTCAAACCCACCGACGAACGCTTTGTTTTAAAATCTGAGAAGGGGAGAAAAAAGCAAATGATAAGAGTGATGGCGTTTTGAAGCACACAGGACCAGCAGTTTTATGTTGATCTTCCAGTGGTCGATGGTTGTTGAAGACGCTGGTTGTCATCGATGTGGATACATCGCTTAAACGTATTGCGATAACTAAGCGCCCGGGTCCGACAGACAAAGAATACAGATCGTGCTCACTTTGGCTCTATGATCATTTTGCCAAATGATCAACAGCAGGGTGACGCAATGAAACGCCGATCGTTTCTTGTTCTCTAGCATCTTACTAGCCACTTACTGCTTTATGGATGCTATTCGATATAGCAAGATAGCGGTACATGAGGACATAGCTGTTGGACTCAATTAATGGGTATATATAATTTGAGCTCTGCCCTTCACATTCTCCAAAACATAAATGGAACATATATTAAACTATGGTACTATGGTAACCAGATTTGCTAATTCCGCTATAAATTAAATCGTTTGGAAAGAAAATGGTAAACGATGTTACTTATCTTAAAATGCGAGCGAATATCCGCTTGTGATAACAAAAAAACACTCGTCTCTCACTTTGTTTTTCTGCTTTCAGCTAAACAATCGAATTTAAACATACTGTTCCCAATGGAAAAACTCTCGTATTTTTATCGATCTCTCATATTCGGACTATCGTTTTTCTCTTACCTTGGTAATAACAGTACTAGTATTTGTCGTTGTCGTCACTGCTCACAACGGCTGATCGCGTCCGTTAGTCCTCCGATTCATAGGAAACGGGCAATCCTAGTCAAGTCGTTCAGAAAGCATCACTGGCGAGTGGCCTGGGTTTAGCTGTCGTTCCAGCAGTCGCTGCAGTGAAGCCTCGACATTCTTCTACGTCCATAACTTTTGATCATCGTTTTGCGCCGCACTGCTTCATCAAATCCTCCTAAACTGGTGCGACGTCTGATGTGGCTACGCCACCACACCGCTGCCACACAACGATAGAATAGAGAAAAAAGTCTGGGCGACAAGACGCTTCGTTACCCCAAGTCCCCGTCGGTCCCTCGCTCTTCCCTGTCATCCCCGTTGCTTTTCTGACCTTTTTTTCTTTCCCCATATTTTTTCTTCTTAGTTATCTTCTGCTACTCTTTCGTCCAGTTTTTCGTTGCCAGCCAGCTAGCTAGCTCCCCCGTACTATCGTCTCAACAGACGGTAAACGGGGAGGCCTTTCCCCTCTCGCTTGTGCGGAGGGCAGCCCTATGGTCCCTTTTTGCCCATCTCCAAGAGGGATTCTCATTGGTTTGCTTCTCCTCTCATATGTCATCTGAGAGTCGTCGTCGTAGTCGACGCTAGTCCTTCTGTCGCATTCAATCACAGCCTTCCTACTCGCTCGTCGTTGGTACGGTCCGGCATTAGGCATTCAGACCTACTGGACGACCAGCGTCGGTCTAGTTATTCGTGCGTCTGTGTGCCACTTCTTGTGCTCGCTTGGTTAAGACCCTACTTCTTCCCAGATCGCAGTAGAGGCTTTCCCAATACTCGTTCAATTTTCGACCTAAGGTTGTCTCAAGGAGGGATAGGGTCTGGGGGGAAAGCACGTCAGACCATTCTGTTACTACTACTACTACCACCACCACCATTTTCACCACTTCTACAGCTACCATTTGCACTTCAACGACGGCTTTCCCAGACAGATCATGCCGTTACTCATGCCTGTTCACTCTCCATCTACTTTGCTCTCACTTGCGCTCCATCTTCAACTCGCTCATGTTCCTGAAAGAATGTGCTGAACCACCATAATCCGCCCCGTTGCTCTTTCCCTCTGTTTCCAGTATCGTTGCACCACCCTTTTTGTAACTGTCTCTCACCATCCGAACTTCTTGACTCTAATTCCCTGTTGCTTTTTGATATTATCCTCTACTGCCACATTTGGTTATGTGGCCAGCCGATCTGCAAGCACACCATTTCTTTCGTTTCTAGTCGTCATTTCTTCCTGTGGCACAGACTGTCGTAACCCTGTTCTAAGGCTTTGTTTTAGGATCTGGCAGGCTGCATTAGAGCTAGGTACTGTCACGCGCCCGATCTCTTTTGTAATTGAGACGGAGCAAGGGTTGCCACTAGCGTCCGTGCTAGTGTGACACGCTCTATTCTATCTCATCTCGAGTGCGCACCAAGTGTAAGGAAATTTAACGGCTCAACTTCGTCTGCAGACCATTAAGCCTCCGAGAAGCGCTTAGCAGGTCGCTAAAATCCAATAACCAAAAGCGGTGGTGTCCGCCAAGAAGCCAGCATAAAAGAGCGATGTAAGAGCGGACGAGTGCCGGTCAGAACCATCTCCATGAGAAAGACAGGGGAAAGGTCAAGACAGCGGAGAATGCAAGGCCAGTACGAGAAAAGGCTATCGTCAGTTTCTGCTATGTTTGTTAGGCTGCGAATGTAATGTGAGACTACTGTCCCTAGCTGACGGGCGAGAGGGAATCTTAAACATTGCGTTATGTCTCTGCTTATCTAGAGTACCCGTAAGGGGAATTCGGGTTGTCTGGAATAACGGAGAGGGAACAAGAGACGCAGGACCTCACGCTTGTCGGAAAAGCTGCCTCCAGATCGAGAAAAACATGCTCCTTTTTTCTTGGATTTGCGCAAAACCAACCTTCAAGGGCAAGCAGCAGCAGCAGCAACAGGGAGCTGCAGGTTTTCATGATGATACTTCATTGCAGTGTGATCGCTGGCGGCTGACCGCCGATTCGGTGACACCGCACTCACTTAAAGGAGAGTTGCAGGATGCCCCCACAAAATAAATCACTAGTGTAATAAAGCCAATCCAATGACTTCTATCCCGTTTTCATTGTCCCTAAACTGTTTTCACTTGTCCTTCTCATGTTTGCTTGTTTCTTTACTACTGCTCTGGTGTGCCTCTGTTTGACCAAGTGTCACTTTTTTTTTTTATTTCCCCTCTCTCCCTTGTCGTCCTTAAATCCCCTTTTCGTCCCCCCAGCTTATCTATCTCACGCGTTCACATTCGTCGCGGACCCCATCACTTCTTGCCTTGCGGCAGCGATGATGATGGGAGCATCACGTGACGACGTCCCCACGAGGTGCCAGCCTGCGGCTCCCCTAGTGTCTTCCAGCGGTCCTCGTTTCTTCTTTAAACTAATTTTCCGCTCGATTTACGCGCACATATGCTGACCCAACCACCGTTCTGTTCAGCTTCGAGAAGGGAGGGTCACAAGCAGCGGCAGCATTAGAAGCGAAAGCGACCACTATCTGTTCATCGAACACTTACGGAGCCATGGATCCTAACCCGTTCATCCGTCTCTATCCTTTCTCACCGAAATAGAACGCCAAAGGACACGTTCATTCAGTCACGGGGCGACGATAACGACTGTGATATCGCTCACAAGTAGAAATGCAATAAAACGTTAGAGTAGACAACATAAACATATTTTTTCTAAAAAAATATGGTGCAATCATAGTAATGATGTACTCAGAATTTTCAACTCATCTTTAAGAGCATTTTTCGGAGTATTTTTGAGACCTTTTCTTAGCGGAAAATTAATACAATTTTATCTATCACATAACACCGACAGGATGGGTATCTCGAACAGTAATTATTTATTATCACAGATATATGTGATGTTTTCGTGATAGATATAAGTTCCAGCAAGCAGGTCCTAAGATCATTTCGACGGACCGTTTGTCCACACTGTAATATTTAGCGCATCAGGCCTATTTTCACCTTGTGCCTGAGTTAATGCGATGATGTAACAAAGTTGTAACTTATGAGATGCTGTTGTAACCATAGTTAGCAGTTACATGTTAATTGATCAAGATCAAATATTTCATATGTGCGGTTGGCTTCTGCGGTTCAATAGCTTCGAGGTATCAAAGATGTGTTCTCCACTAAAGGCCTATTTTCGATGCCAGCGAGAAGGCCAGCCGGCCGAGTGGCTGAGACGCATATATATATATACATATGTGGAAGGCATCGTCTTATATTGTACGTAATACTGGCGCCTCCTCTGCGCGTTCGGTTAATTCTAAGGATCATAGTCATTGTTACAGCTTTCTCTACTGTTGCCTACAGGTTTAGGAAGTTCGCAAAGGTCAACGATATAAGTCAGGTTGTGTTGCATGTCACGATAGTGTTTTTTGCTTTCGGGATGATAGTATTCGCTAGAAAGGCCGCATTAGAAAGTTACGTAGGATATAGTTCCTTGATTAAGTATAATCGTATGTTAATTTAACAAGACAACGAAATTGAAAAAATATATAATAGCTAGCAAATAAGTCACTTATAATAATTAATAATAATAATAACACATAATAAATTAAACCTGCTTCACTAAACTAGATGTATGTTTGCGGGTGACATGCATGAAGCTATTCCGGCAATATTCTTAGCTTCATATAGGGAGCGGTGCTGTTAGAAAGGAATAAAAACAAGTATTTTACGTGAATATGAAACAATGTGTACAAATGTATTACAATATTTATTCAAACTTCATGCAAATACGCAAAAAAATCATCAAGGTCTATAAAAATAATGGAAAAAAAAACAATTGTTTATCAGAAATCATCGATATCAAATACCCAAAGCCATTATCTCAGCGCTCACATTATATAGTGAAAATCAGTCTTGTGCATATGTAATGTTTGTTACTGTAATTGTAATAATCATTGATAAGATGATATGTTGTTTCTTTTAATAGTTCTCATGAAATCGTTTGTTTGCCGCATTTTTCCGTCGCATTTCGCAGTCAGAGGACAACAGAAGGAGAATGAAGGAAACGTCCCGTCTATAGTTCTTTTATTCCACCAGTTATCGGGGAAATTAATAAGCACTCGTACTACTAGCACTGCGAAAGTATGGGGGCATGGGGTAGACACACTCAAGAGAAGCACTCTACGAGATGCTGTGGGGATAGAATAAAGAAACGGTCCGAGTTAGGGACCAAAGTCGAGATCTTATCAAGGCCAGCTGGGTGGCCTCTTCTACCAGCTTTCGTTTTTAAGAAGCTGGAAACAACAACAACAACAACAGGGAAAAGGACACAGTCAGCACCACTTAAGGGTACAAGTGGAAAGCGGATAGCGAAAGCTAACCCCGTGGGGGTTAAAGACAACAATCCGGTAGGGCTGATGTATGTGTATGCAGCGTAGAGGTCCGTTCGGTGTAGTGGATACAATGCGCAGCACACATACGCTTTGATTGAAATTAGAATATAACCTTGAAAAATAGGTTTTGATACGAACCCCAGCTTAGAAATATTCTGCTCAGAGGTAACGAAATGAAAAGAAAAAAAGATATACCCTAACCATAAGGACAATAGTGGCAATACACGTTTCTTAAAAGCCGGCTAAATGGTTTTATATTATCATTAATAAGAACACACTCATTCAGATAAAAGAAATGTACAATGTAAATTCAGCCACTCCTCATGTTCTGTCTATGAACTAGAGCGGAAAATTCTCCTCGTGTTTTTTTTGTTGTTGGCATAGATAAAAATTGCCAGCTTTCACTATGTGCTTGCTGGAGGCTGGCAAAGAAACTGATATAACTGAGAGAAGATAGGTGGGCAGTGGGAGATAGGGGGCGGGTGTGAAAACGGAAGTTACACGAAACTTTGCTATGTCCGGATCGCTGCTGCCGCTGTTGTTGTTGTTGCTGCCGACCTAGTGACTAAGTGTATCATTCACTGTACGAGAAGCTGGACGGCGGACGTACGAAAATCAGAGAGAGGGTTGTTGCTATTGCCGCCATCTATCGCGAGTTTAATCGCTGGTTGGGAAAAGCGTTCTTTCCTTTAGTCGATAGCGCGTAGAAAAAGTGAGAAAAGCGGGCACTTATTAAGTCAAGTCAAGGGTGAAATTCGCTGGCATCACTCGTCTGACGTGATGGTAGCAGTGGTGGCATGTGGCGACATTGAGAACGCCAACGAACGACAGTCTTTTCCGCTAACGTGAGGACGATACACGCCACGCGTTGCCATAGTAATGTGCATAGGCAAAGATGGCGCAGAGGGAAATGGAAGAATCATGGTTGAACAGAGGTCACATGTTACAGGGGCTGGTGTGCATACTCTTCTAGATGAAATGGCCTTTGCCAAGCTGTTGGCGCGGCAATTTTTACAAGGACCGTTGGTCGGTATTACATATTATGTATCGTACTACATGTGCATGATAAAATAGGCAGGGCAAGATGGGATGTGCGACAACGAATTGCTCATAGCGTCGGGGTAGCTGTGGCGACGCTGGTGGCCAACCAACGCGATACGCCAACGCATACGGCCTGATAGAAACAGTATTTCTGCGACAACTATCATATCACTTTATCTTTTCTTGCTCCATCCTAGACGCTGGAAGTTCTATAGTGTAATTTCGCTTGACGTCGTTGTGAAACAGTTGGGCGCTACAGTTATTTGTACGTAGTAGACTCTCGCATCAAGCGATATGCATAAACCTCGCGAAGAGAGCTCACATCATGGGAACTATGCCTTGTTGTTTCTGGGTGGCCCATATCGCTAGATGTTTGCGACAGTCGACGCGAACGAGCAGCGTCAATAGACGCGTATGTCGTTCTCCTATCTGAAAGGAAACATTGAACAGCAAAAACCCTACGTACGAATAGATTTTATTCTAATAAAGATGACTGTAAATGGCCAGTTAAATTAAATGCGATATATGTGTTCCTCGCACAAAACGGTTTCTATCTGCGTTGGCTTACAGTTGCGTCGGACGCGGTCCCAATACAGAGAACCCTTTGTATGTGTAAATAAGTGTAAACAAACATGGAGAAAAACACTGCAATTTACATTGGACTCTCCTTTCGGATGAAGTAGAACGATGCGGTTTTCCAAGGGCTGAACCATCTAATGTACTGTAGCTAGCTCGAGCCATTATTACTTCCTTAATTAACCTTACTGGGATGGCTTTTTTTGTTTCTTGTTAGCTAGAGCATCCATCATTTGAAATAGATGGTCCATTTTCTTAGAGTCTTCGTTTAACTTAAGTATAGTTCTTAGATTTACTTAAGTATAGTTTTTTAAGTGACTTTTTTTGCTACGGCTGCGCAGGGGATCGTTTTGGCAATTGTTATCGGAATCAGGCAATTCTATTACTCGGCTTATACTACATTATGCTTGAAAACAATTGTTTTCGTGCTTTTATTATAATTTCGTCAGATTTACCAAGACGGACACACGACTATCAATGGTATGCGTACACAGAGGTAGTAGTATCTGCTCAGACCCTGTCACATGTTTCATAGATATGATTTAGCAATTAGGGTCATTGGTACTCGGTGATTTCGAGTAGAAATCATGCGATTATTTCGTTCCATTATCTACTAATATTATGCGTGTAAACTTGATTATCTATATTACAGAGCTTTCGTCGCAGTCGTATACACCAAAGCCACGATTTGTCGGTTCCGTAAAAAATCGCACAGCGGCGCTCGGCAGGGAAGCTTCATTGGAGTGCAGCGTAGAGAATCTCGGAAATTACAAGGTAATTCGGAGTAACGGAAGTCGTTACACTCACCCCTTGCTACAGGCTTTACTCAATGGGTAGCAAAGACTGATTGGCAACAAAACCTAATAGTGTGTTAAAGGAAGTACCGTCTGGCTTTAAATAAGTACGATATGTATATCGCTGTACAGTTAAAAACAAAGATCGTCATTTAGGCTCTTCGTGATGAAGGAACATAATTGTCGAATCGGGTTGAAATAAAAAAATATCTCAATTTAATAGCGTCCGTCAATATATCGATACGAATACGATAAAGTATTATTAGTGGTATTATGAGTTCAAGATATTTAAGTTAAAATAAGAATCTGTAAACGCACATTCGCCGTATGCATACAAACCTTTACATTAATATGCTTTCATATGTGCATGGTCCTTACATGTAATCCTTGCATAAAATCTAGACAACATTCGGTCCACCGAACGTATATAGGGAACAATAGATTTCATCAACCCGGGCCATGTCCGCTTTCGCCCAAGTTTCCAATATCCATCTCAACCTCTTGTGGCTTTTGAGTTCCTACTGTCGTTAGTGACAGTGATCTTTAGAATTATCACCAGTGTCTGCGTTCTCTTTTTCGAGACTGTCCTTCTTCAGATTTGTTCCATACTCTTGGCCTTCGAGACTACTTATCCCGCGCACTCTTTCGCCGCTTCTCAATTTCCCCAATAGAGCGACGTGAGAAATGTGCGATAGAGAATGTAGGGGAGAAAAACGCTGACAACGAACCAGCGAGCGTAGATATAATATAAAGAAAGGAACGCAAACCTTCTTTTGCCATCATTTGCAATCATCACCACCGCCTTCTTATCGGCGCCTTACCAAACTCGTTTTTATCATGAACGGTAACGATGTAGAGGCATGTCTTTATCGTCCGTCGATCACTTGGTTGTACACAGGGACCATTTTCTCAGCGTTGTCTAGCATCAGTTCTCATTTGCTGCGCGGGCTGAAACCACGTTTTGCGTTTATCCTTGTCTGCTTTTGACCGCTCGCCACAATGGTTTGACGAAGAGCAGAAAGGGCTAACAGCCAACTACAAATTTGCAGCTCCACGTTTTTGATCCTATTCGGGTGACTTTGACAATCGGAGAGCCTTTCTTTTTACCCACGGCGACATTGCTCTAAGTATACTGCGTCAGTCCAGAACAAGAGGTTGTGGTCTTCGGCCCCTAGTTGCCGCTCTGTTCTTCACTTCACATCCAGGTTCCGCCGGCTACGAATTACGGGCCGCACCATATTGAAAACCATGTCATTGAAGGTAATGTCCAAGGAATGTGTATGAAAAGGAGGGAATACCTGAGATTCTAAGAAATACTGCCATTTTCAAGTCCCAATCGATGGTGACGATGACCTGGCATGGCTTTTCCAGGTTAGCAAAGGCTTCCGACGAAAAAGAAGGCGCCTCGTTATAAAGTCTAGGCGTATTAAAGGAAACGCTGTTACTCCTTATACCCTCAACGTTTGGCCTCACATTTGCTGAGCGGTCGGGAACAACCTTGACGGTGAAGCTCCTCAATAGATTGCTTCGGTTTGTGCAAATGGTAATGACAAGCATATACCAAAAGCTAGTTGTGGAAAGAATGCACAAACACACAGGGAGCCTTACTGCGCGGAAATGATAGTAACGGGACACTTCTTAAGCTGGCCCACGATTCCTTTTTTCTATTTTGTTTCTCTCTTTTCGTTTGTCTGACCGCATTACTTCTTGTACTCTTATTCAGTCTTTGTCTTTTTTTGTGTGTGTGTGTGTGTGTTGGCAAGACGCGTGTCCCTCTGTCCGGTGATGGCATTTACATTGGCACTTGTCGCCTGCGTTATGTTCTGCTCAGGTTGTTGTCTTCGTCGAGATCCAGCTCGGTCGGCGTCATGCGTTCGCGTTCGACGCGCGCCCAACCAAACAGACGACAAATGAACCGACGACGGCTAAGGTTACTTCTTGGCGTGCCACCTTTCGTCCTCTCCCGCCCTCTCCCTCTCGTTTTCGCCCCAGTTCTCTACGCTCTTTACAGCCGGAGATCTTCACCATAGGGGGTAGGTGCCGCCGCTGCTCCTGCTGTTGTGGCTCCGATAGTCAGCCGCCAGCAGCTACATAGATCTTTTTGCCGCAGAGTCTTATTCGATTCTCGTTGCACTGCTCTTGTTGCTGCGGCGCCATCTTTGAGCCGACGGCCAGGCGCGGCGCATCGCGTTGGTGGTAGCAGACCAGCCCACCGGCGATCTCTAGCCGGCGTATGTTTTCCCCCTTCGTGTGTTTGTATGTGTGAGTGTGATCGCGCATGTGGTATGTTCCACTGAGTGTCTCTATCGAGGTATGTGTATGTACTTCTCCTTTTCTCTCCGTGTGTCTGTGCGCACGTCTGTCTCTCTGGCCGTCTGTCTATGTGAGTGTAGTATATAATTTAAAGATTCGATAAGAAAGGAAATCAATGCCGATGCTGTCCGACGCTGCCTTCTTCGTTGGCTCCAGCTTTACGAACAGCAGCAGCTAGGAACAGCAGTAGTAGATCCACAATGCAAGACAGTCAACGTATGGGACTGGGAACTTTTGGGCTTAGAGGGGCATTCCTGGGGCGCGCTCATGAGAGTGAGCCGGAGGAGTTCAAACATCATGTTCGATTTCTGCCGCTCTGCGTACCGCGACTACTGCCTCTGCTACCACTCGTCTTATCGCATGGCAAAGAGCAAGCGAAGAAAAAGGACTTCTCTATGTTGGCCAGGCGGTCGGTCCTTCTAGAGGCAGAATTTGCAGCAGTGGCCCCGATCGCGCAATGTGTGTGGCCACAGGCCTAGAAGCTGCAGATCTCAACTGATAGTGTGGTGTGGTAGAAGCAAAAAGCTCGAAGCAAACCAAGGTTTCTTCTTCTTCGCTATAGCGTTTTTTTGGCGGCTCCTGTGCCTTCTTAGCACATCGGCCCTTGCGCCTGTGGACTTTTTCTCCAGCCACATGACGAGTGTGGACATTCGAAGCTTTCACTAGTGCACGCTTGGCCCCACTTGGCCGTAGGTGCGCAGCTACAATGAACATCACTCCGGTTATGTAGAAGGAGAACCTTCATGTGTGAATAAGCAGTACGAGGTGATGAAAAAAGTAAACCGGCCATCATGTGGGCCTGGCGAGGTCTGGCAGCCAGAAGGGGCCTCGCAAGGGATTTCATTTCGACCTTGGTATTGGTATTTACGCACACCGTGGATCGCATGTGATATGCAGTTCGCGTGCATCACCCGGCCGCGTTGACTCACTGGCTAATCCTCCGCTTCGTCTCAGTCCTTTCTAAATAGCCTGTTAAACGGAAACAAAGCAATTTACACTGTCGCCGACCGACCCAGAAACGAATAATTAAGATTTGGCCCGTTTCTATAGACATATAGGAAAAACTTAAGTAACTTCATTAACTACGTAACTGCTTATGAAGATTCGTATATTTTAATGAGAAAAACATTTATGGAATTATACCGCATACGAGATAAATAGCGTAATTGGTTTGTACTGAATTGCGCAAGCGCGAACAGACTGTGCAAAATCGTTTTTGCCAGCGATAATTCACGTGCTTCCATGCAGAAGTATGTGCTGCACGCGCTAAACCACCTTGCAGCAACGGTTTCAGACCAGGTTTAAAACGATTACCGTGGAAAAAATTGCGACAAATGTAAAGTTCTTGAATAGTATGGATTCTCTAATCATTTCAATTAAAGCACATTTAGGTCACATAAGGCCAGGTGAAACATATTCGCTGGTAATTACCTGTGTTATTCTAATTTTCCCCAATCGTCGGATTTCCTTCCATGTAAAAACGTTGTTATTACGTTCGATGTAAACAATTTCAGCGGCCACTGCGTAGATTACTGTTGGGTACAACAAATAACTTATTTGTTACATCCACATTTTCTTGTTCATTGAACATCCAAATATCTGTAACCCCATGGAGCTAGTTTTTCGGTTTCAGCATAACAGATCTTCTAGGAACACCAGATCTTGAATTGGCCTTAAGCATACATTGGTTGCGGACTTTATCAAAGTACCTCAATGTGCCTTTTCAAGTAATACATGGTATACAATATATTTGGATTACTAGCTGCAACTATGCGAGGAAAAGACGGATAAAAATATCCGAAATTCCAGTAAACACAGTATAAACTAGATTGTGGTTATCGGAGTAACAACAACTTCACATCTTCGTATCGAGATCGACCTATTGTTGCACTTTCACAGCGACTTTAATTGAGGATCGCTGAAGCTCGTTTTGATCCAAAAAACAGCAGGTACCATGTAGCTTCAAGTAACCGGCATACTGTTTATACACAATACCCTTAACGAGTTGATTTTTTTCACTAAATTGTGATGATGAACATGATCCTTGCGGCCCCCTCTGAACAACGACCCAGCCGACTGATCTTATGTCGCCTTGATTTCGTCACTCTTCTGTCAGTTAATAGCTACACGGCCAGGTTATAATTTTACCTTCACTCCAAAATTATATAGTTCTAATATTGGCTGTCAATGAGAATTTCCACTAGTCCAAGTCTTAGAGAAATGGAGATATACGCAATGTAGACGATATACTTAGCTTACGTCGCAATTTCGTTTATCTAACTATTGAATATTATTTACGGTTAGTAAGGACGTAATTATTCATAATCTAATAGTTTTTTCAGGGTGCTGAATATATGATTAGCAACGAACTTTTCGAACGTGAGGCGCGCAATCTGCAACATCAATTTTAGAGCTTTTTTTCAACATAGGCGTCACAAAAGAAAAAAAAAAAAAAGAAAGCAGTAGGGTATAAAAGCCGCTTGACAACCATGACCAAGATCATTTCTATGGAGCTCAGTTGACACGAAAAACAAGCTTTCTGTTTACGATTAAAGCAACTTCATTAGAGATTAAACTACATTAAGGCGCAAGTAATCTGACTTTATTAACAATAGACTTAGCCTGTGCGCTAGCCAATTAATAATAAATTCTATATCACCGAATTCAGTGCCAAAGTTTTATGGATATAAATGAAGAATTTTTCAGTAAGCGTCATTGAACGTCTCAGTCCTTAATGTATCATTAAACACAAGCTACCCACTGAATCGAGGGGCATCTTTGAATTGGCTTATAAACAAATTTAAAGGGCATCTTTCTTTGAGCTTCGAAAAGCAAAAGCGATCCTTTAGAGATTCGAAATCGTACTGACACTATTTTCAGGCTCACTTGTGTGTCCTTAAAAGCATGCTTGTCAATGTGGGCCGAACGTCAGAGAAAATCAAAACACGAGCGTGTCGTGTCTCCCTTCCTACAGACGCTTACCGAAAATGCAGAAGCAATCAAACTAATTGTAAGTCGCTCGGCTATTATGCGAACGTTCGTCGCATATTGCGTCGAGCGGTCACATAAAGAAAAAGGACCGCATATGCGTGGTCCCTGCAGGTAGGAGGGCGTCTCTGTATCTATTGACTTGGGGTTTGGGGAGGACAACCCAACTACTTCTATGGTCGAACTGTCTTATGGACGCAAGCCGTCTAGCCTAGGCATCCAGTGACGTTGCAGAAGCGTGAGGCGTAAATGACACAGTCACGGTATTCTATGTGGAAGGTGATACTACTTCAAAAACGACAAAAGCAAAGTTTCCTCTTTTTCTAGTCGATTCGATATGTGGCAACGAAAAGAAGAAACGAGATAGATATGATCATGACACCGGACAGATGGCCCCCTGACGATGACGAGTACAACACTCAATAGAATCACAACCTCCCATTTGTGCACGATTACAACTTTGCTCTATTCGTCTCGCTTTTCTGCTTTCGCATGTATTTCCCCGCATGTAGAGATGGTATATGGGAAGGGGAAGAAGGTGGCATACGAACGACCACAGAAAGTGGGAATGGACAATCTTCGGACGGGCAAAAAACGAGAGTAGACAAGCCCAGACAGGCGCCGAGCAGACAAAAAAATCGAATATTTCCCACAAACTCACTGAGTTGACTCTTTGGCCTGTTTCGTCTACTGAAAAAAGAGCGCGCGCGCCATGGTTCAAGTCGGCAAGATGATACGCTTTACCTCAAAAGGACAAACTGAAGACGAGGTGTTGGTAATGCTGCTCTGAATGTATGGATAGCGCCACGATGGATGGAGGATACAAATTGAAAGTTGTGAAAGCAAACCCCTATTAGATAGGCAGGTAGCTCTATATAGGGCACACAGACATAACGTATCTATTGGAGAACCCTGTTAGGAGTACATACTTGTCATATATATAATAGCGTTAGAACCGAATCAGGTAATTTCTGATAGAAAACACTGACAGGTGCCGTTAATACGTAAGCATGTCTATGAAAAGGTCAAGACATTTTGATACCTCGATTCTTTTTTCATGTGACATATTTTCTAAACGCAACTTCGACATTGTCAAAGCTCTACATCTCGACAGAACCGCAAAGGAGTTCCGAAGTTCGACACTGTATTTTTCAATCAGTTCACAAAAACCAGGTTTATAATAAGCCAGCCTGTGAATTTCGTAGGCGAAACCTAAGTGTCTAAATTAGAACCATATTTTTTTCAAGGACAGATTTTAAATTCCCTTGATGAACACAGTCGATGAATATAAAAGTGTTGGTTGTTTAAGACACTAATAAAAACCCGCATCCTTTTCTTGCACGTTACAAGATAAGGTGCTCTAACAAGAAGTACACCGAATGAAAAGAAAGCTCGCTTCGAAGCACAGCTACGTCCGGCTTAACCTTACTCATTTGAGATAGAACTAGCAGTTAAGCCTATTGCTCTCTTTCTACCTTGATTTTGTAGCGTTTCAGCCGGTCAATGAATTGCGTTGCGTGCGTCATTTTAAACCCTATTTGATTTGGAGCAGTTTGCAGATCTGTTTCGGTTTCCTAATCAATTTACTTTTCAGCGAAACAATTTTTGATATGAGTGCTAACGTGTACCCGAAATCGAGGCTAAGGAATTGCTCATTGTACTATCTACCTGCTCTAACCCAAACCCGAACGAATAGGTAATAAATACAGCACCTTTATAATTCTTCTTTTAGGAATAGGATTTGTAGAGTTGTAGCTGGCTGTATGAAATGCTTTACGGACTATGGAAGGAGAGATCTCCGGCTATATAGGCATCGAAACTGTGGCATGTATATCTAACATGTTGCTACAACTATAAAATAACTTACTAGCAATGTTTGTTCTAATTATACAACCTGTATGCTCAGTTCCTAGTAATTGCCTCTTGCCAGCGTTCCTACCTTTTATAAGCAATTTGTCTGTTAGAAATAGGTTCCACTAGAGACCTCAAAGGGCAACAGATATCTCAAATCGTAGAGTCGAAGCTAGCCAAGAACAACTGGGTGGAAAGAGCAGCAAAAGTGCGGCATCTAAGTGCAAAGTTACCAGGCTTACTGTCGGCATGTCTCCGCGTGTGGCATATGCTGTACAGCTTATGGCATCTGTGCTCCCGACAATTGCTCCTCTGACCCTGGACGACGCTGGCGACAAGAACGGTTAGAACTTCAGAAAGCATCAATGGCGTTAACCGGAACCCCTAATAGCTTCGGCTTGAGGTAGCACTGGTGCTGCAGTGGCCTCTGCACTATTTCACAGGTTTCAGTTTCGTTCGAAGCGGGTAAAGCCGCAGCTTCCGCTTACTTCCTTTCTTTGTACACACATAACTACATCTACGTTATGCTGCGTAAAGAATACATACTAAATATGAAAGGATAACGGTCGTGCTGACTGCCTGAGCCAGCAACATGCCGTATGGAGCAGGGTAACGATGTATTAGTCGTGGTAGTTGTAGAAGGAAAGGATAAACCTGAAAAATAAGTTATGACGAGGAGAGAGGGAATACACGGCCGGAACATGGAGCAGCTTAGCTGTAGTTGCTTCTCAGAAACAAGAAAACTCCGTATGTTGAAGGAATCCATGCCAGAGGTTACAGAAACGGCGTAGAAGACCAAAGAGAGAAATTAGGGAAAAACGACAACAACGACATCAACTTAAAACCTGTAGTGGGCGTTTCTAAGATACACAGCGCGCTGCGCCCCTCCACCAGTTGAGGTGCACCGCAATGCGTTGGACCAGAGGAAAAACTCTTGGTGGAAACGGCAATAACGACCAGTCGTGGCAGATGATGCTTCGTGCCGCCGAAGACAATAGGACTTCCCTTCGTTAAGTGGCAAGTAACATTGGCCCGTCTGGTCGTTGCTCATGGCGTCAATCAACGCTTGCGGGATCCGCACACGAACCCGTAAATAGAACCCCACCATCAGTCCCACGACAGAGAAAACAACAAAACTGAATTGGCCGTTGAGGTGGCTGCGGGCGTCCGGGCAACTTCTTGTTTGCCACCTTATGATCACAACGGTCATTGCCGGTACTCTATGGGCGGTGATGGTGTTGTTGATGGCCATGGGAGAGGAGCCGTATCTCGAAGTCTATCTATGAAGAACTGCGGCACGAGCCACAGGGTGAGCGAGGCGAAAAAAAAACACAATTATGAAAGGGGCACTTGGAAGTTTGTACTGCCGTAGATATAGCCCTGGATGTTGCTGCTAGGTGGCGGATACTAAACGCAGGCTAGGTTACAGACGGAACACGAACGCATCATCCGCTTACCATGATAACAACTAAGGCTAAAAACAAGAGTTAGATAGTTAAGGAAACGGAGCCTCACCTGTGTAGGACGCAAATGAATGGAAAGAGGTGTTGCTGGAAACGATTCTTTCATTATGAGTCTCTTTATTACCTGTTTGTTATGCCAATTCAGATAAAAGGCTCGAACTGAGGATTTGCCCTCGCCGATAATCAAGGAAAGCTTATAAAATCCGAGAGAAGAAATACGAGACAGGGTCAAAGCTATACAGGTTATTTAACGACCATCTGACTTGATAGAAGTCCCAAAAAACAACGAACTAAATACGAAAATATAGATATGCTAGATAGAACGGTCATTAATAAATGGCTCATCCATGTGGCCTTTCATCAGACACGGGTACAATCTCTTACTAGCTTCCTGTATGAGGGATCTTTTAAGAGGTCGTACTCTAGATAACTGCGTACAAGTCTAAAGCATACCCAAACCTGCGATCGAACTCACCGTCTGACTACATCGTTAAAATAATCTCATGGGAATGATGTTGAAGTGATTATTACGAAGGTGCACACACATAATGGGACCAAACGTGCCCACATGCCTTCATCAGTAAACAAGGCAAAGCCCAGCTGATTAGTGTATTCAATGGTATAAATAGTAAAAAGTTTTAATAATGGAAATTCGCGCTTTTTCAACATGATGATATAAATCGGAGAGTTAGTCCCAAAACTTATTAGTAACTTTAATAGTTTGATTTCGAAGCAGATGAAGAATCGTTTGTTCTAACGAATCGACGCTGTCCGCAACCTACCGTTCATAAAAAAAATTTGTACCGACGAACCGTTTGGCTGTACTTAATTAAATTGTCCTCCGGAGTAAATTATAACCATTAAGAATAATATTATCTAGCTTTTACTTAAACAGGCCTGAACTTCTTCGCAATTTTTCCGACAGGTGACATGGATCAAGATGGACACCGAAACGCTATTGACGTTTCACACAACGATCATTGCTGGTGAAAACCGATTACGTGTATCTCACAACAACGCCCGCCAGTGGTACCTCCATATCAAGAATGTGCAATTGGCCGATAAGGGAGCGTACATGTGTCAGATTAATTCACAGCCAATGATTAATCAGGTTGGATACCTCGATGTCCTAAGTGAGTATCTTTTTATTTTTTACTGTTTAAAGCTTTACCCAGCCTAACCTAATACAGAAAGAATCAGTGTAATGGCTCTTTTCTAAACTCCAGCCAGAAACGGTGGAAGTGTGCACTTATGTCTCTACGAAAAATGGCTAGTAGTTGATGTATGATTGATTGTATAAATCACATGTGCCCTCTCTGAATGTTGCAGTCCCGCCCTCGATCGTAACTGAAGGCACAATGAGCGAAGTTAATGTGCATGAAGGACAGAACGCGACCCTTCGCTGTAAGGCTCACGGATATCCGACGCCGACGATAACCTGGCGAAGAGAAAATGGCAAAGATATATCTTTGCTCGCAGGTCCCGCTGAGGCACCCAACTCTGCAAAAACTAACAAAGAGTTTGGATCTATTGCATCTGCATCGCACCCTCACGGGATCAGTAGCAAGAAAAAGCTAGCCGGTAAGTCTCTGTTCTAGATCGATACATTCACATGGTTCGTACTGAGAAAAAAACTGTAAATCTATTACTTCCATTGCGTGAACGTTGCCTACTCAGACTCGGCAGAGGGCATCGTTGTGCAATATAAAGTGGTGAACAAAATTAAAAAGAGGTTCTGCCAAGTTTCTTCTTCTTGGTGAATACTGTTATATTTAAAAGAGGGCCTACTGAGCTCTGTGCAAACCAAAAGGTCAGTACCAATATAGCTGCTAGTCCGAACAGAAGACTACCTACATCTACCGATGGTTTTTCATACTAGTAATATTACCCATTATCTAATACATTGCGCCACTGACAAAGTTTTACTAAAGTTCTTGCAAAATTACTATTTGCGACCCATTATTCTGTTGGGGTGTTGCTGTTAGCTGTAGATATAGTGTCAATTCTCCGGTGAACATCAGAACAGGGCCAACGATGATACGGTACGGACCAGGCTTGTTGGGTGGTTTCGCTAAGGCCCGGCCACAGACTTCGGCCGGCAGTATAGCGGCCGGGCCGGCCCGGCCCGGACCCGCACGATGGATTTCCTATAAAGGCCTCATTAAGTCTATCGCCACCCCAACCTTCGTAGGCTCCTATCGGCAACATATAGACGAATCCACACATCTATGAACATCAGCGCAGAGGCATGCAAGCTCATGTAAGACACCAAGTGGAGCTGGATATTTCCCTCTCTCTATCTTACATTCTACCATCCTCCCTATGTCGTCGAACCTAGATATCATCAGGCTAGAAGGAGCGACCGACGTCCGTGATCTACTTCTTCATAGACTCCCTTAAAAAGTCCGTTGCGTACCGTTTTCCCATGCTTAGTCGCGGCACAGCATATCCCCAAAGCTCCTCGAATCGCCCTGTTTCGGTACTACCAGTGACGGCAGCAGCACGATGTAAGCGCAGCCTCCCGCGCCACACGACAACAACGACCCTAAGCGACAATGCTACATCAACAAATGTTCTCGTTGAGAGGTTCTCAAGCGAAGTAAACAGAAGAAGCTTTCGACGGGACACTGGACTGTGTAGAAGCGTCTCCTGTTACAAACAACCCCGTCTTACACAGGAAAATCTCTTCCCGTCCATTTGTTTTTCTGCCGTTGTTTTCTGCTCGTATCAACATATTATCATCACTACAGCTTACGTTTTTTTCATATATCGGGAGGATTGGCGGTTGGTAAAGGGTTAGGATCTAAGACAGACTTAAGAAAAACGGACAATTTTCACGCAGATGTTTTTAACTGACGGAAAAGTGGCCTTTCGTTCTTTCCATATGATCCCGCCCGATTCCTGCTCATTCTGTTCGCTGTGTCTCTTCGAGAGCAAACCCAGAATGCATACTCATTTCTTTCCTGTTTGTTCGTTCCTCGTTCCTCGTTCTTATTTGTACACACAGCAACGTTCGGTGATCGGATAGCGCTGCTGTTGTGACAGCAGTAAGCACAGTTCTTCTCTCTCTCGTTCATACCCCCCTGAAATCAATATTAGCAAAACAAGTAAATGCAGTTATGCCAATGAAAATAAAAACAATCGGCATCACTAACGGGAGCCGCTAATCCTCAAAGACTGCCAAGAAATCGAACAAGAGATGAGAAGAGTTAGAAACCTACAATTTTACCTGAAGAGCAGGTCACCCCAAAACAGTTACAGCACTCTCTCGTACAATTCGTAGGTTACGGGGGTATTATCAGGTGGCGCTTCGTCATACATTTTACTACGTCGTTCGAGAAGTTTGTTGATGAATTTAGATTGTTCCTAGTTACATTTTGTCTGCAAACATTTCGGTAGTTTTAAAATAACTCTCTTCTATACATCATTTTGCTCATTCCTGTTGCAGTGGCGCATGTGAGCGGCGAGGAATTAAGCCTTGTCGGGGTAAAACGCGAAGAAAGTGGTGCCTATCTTTGCATTGCCAAAAACGGTGTCACTCCAACGGTGAGCCAACGTGTAAAATTGCTGGTAAATTGTAAGTAATACAAAATGGCCAGTTGACAAGTTTTGAATAGCACTAGTTAATAATAACGTATTGGATAAGTGTTACATATTCTAAATGTATGATAGAAACGTCGTACAAAGTAGTCGAATGGTAAAAACAAATGAAAGATTATCGTACAAGATACGGTTAGGCTTGTTTACAAACACCGACTCATAACAGTATGGAAAGACCTAGTGACAATTGCTTTACTGAGTGAAAGCGGTTACCCGTGCAAAGCCAAGCCAACTAAAAAAAAACCCAACATTTTTTCTAGGTAGGTTTAATATTTATCTAGTTATTCTAGTTTAGAGTTTTCCTCACAATAAAAGCGAATACAGAAGAATGGGCGAAATAAATCAATTTTACAATATCCTCATAAATAGATGGTGCGAAAAAAATAAAGTGTTAAAGTTTAAAGACGATTTAAATAATTTGTCACTTGCCATAAGGTATAGGGGTATCGTAATCTTGCATGTGTTCTCTACCAGATTCACTCGTATTCATAAGAACTCTCGTTTTTTTTCGCCAGCTCTCTGCATTTACTATATTTCCTAGACAATGATATATTCTTGCTTCTTTCCTATCGACCAAACTCTTTCGGCTCATATAGTTTAAGGGTCGGTTTTGGAGGGCTTTGGTTGACCAGCTGATTCAGCTCTTTTGGCCACCCCGTTTAGATATTACAACTCCTTAATAGAAAGCAGCTCGTGAAACACGAGGTCTAACTTCCTTTGCTTTGAATAACGAAAAACTTTTTATACATGATTTTCGAAATGTTAGCAATGACTTTTCATCTAAACAAACTCTATATATGACAATACACTAGTATCTCGCTAATTTCTAAAATATACTAATGTGTCGTTATGCCTTTTACATACTCTATAATTTTGCGCCTTTTTACAGAGCCTATGCTTTTAGGGCGTGACAATATATACATCCAAACGTCTTCATTGCAGCATCATCTTCATCTGCTTTTCGCTATCGTCCCTTTCTGTTAGACCAGTCTGGGACTAGTTCAGCAGGTTTAGTAGACGCGACGCTTCTACGACGGTAGCTATGTACGACTCAATGTGGCGTAACCGTTAGTTGTAGAACTTTCCTGACTTGCTTTCTCACATCTGTACATATCACAAAAGCCAACCACCGCCTGAGTGCCGCTTGGCTGCGTGGCGGTGCAGGGGGTAGGCTATATACAGGGGGTGTTGGTGTATTTAATAAGAATAGAAAGGAGTTGAGCTGCTGAGGTCGGAAGGTTAGGAGGTCAGATGAGGAAAACGAAGAAAAGGCCCAATACTCACCATCGGCTAGCGCCAGGGACGCCGCTTGAGTGAATACTCAAACATACGCGGTTCGTTGTTCTACCGCGACCGCCGCAGGGATTCAATACGCAGGAATAGACGCTTGAGTTGTAGGGATCATGTAGAACTCTTCGCTTGCGCTTCCACATGGTGACCGCAGTAAGCCGACACAGCGAGACGTGCTTTGACTTATTCCTCTTAGTAGCGGAACGGACTACTACCAGCAGCGGAAGCAGGGCACGCGCGCAGTGGACACATAGTGAGCGTGACTGCAAGGCGCACAAAAGAGCTGAAAAGAAGTTAGAAAGAGTGAAGGCAAAGTAGAATCTTCGTTACTATTGGCTCAAGTATAATATGGCCGCAGCTTGTAGTGCAATGAAAGCCGAAATTAAATCATTGAGGGAAACAGGATGCATAGAGGGCGCAAATCTTTTCGATATGTGTTTAGGCAGCTGCCTCTAATAACACAGAAAATCTAGTTTTTTCATATCGGCCTTTTCTTGAACTCAAATTTTTCGTGAATTACAAATGCGTGTCGTTTTTTTTGCAGTGAACCTACGCAGAAGTGCTATGCAGCAAAGCAAGGACGTGTTGTAAAATCTGGCCAACTTGCCATAAATTTTAATTGAGACTTACGTCAACTAGTTTTTTTTACGTTAATGTCCTGGTGTCGTGTCAAAGGCTTCGGCACGGTTTTCAAGGACATACAATACGTATAACCGACGCCTTAACGATGTAACATAGATCGCGATACGCGTTTGATCTTTAGACTTTGCTTACACTTAGCCAGTAACTTCTTACCTTACCCTGATTAAAGAGAAAGACTTTGTTTGAGATCCGAAGAACTCGAAATCGAAGGCTGGAACAACGAAAATAGTTGTCGCTGTCCCCCGACTCAATTCGCTGTTTCCTTTGTATTGATATTTAGAAGTGCGTAGTGTACTCTTTTAGCGAGTCTTCAGTATCTGCTTGGGTGGTTCCGCTCACAGATCAGTCAGAGACTTCAAAGTGTTCGTTGTAGAGATAAAGCTAATGACCTTGTTAAAGCAGTCGAAGGAATAAGCTGGATAGGTCAATATCACGGTCTCTATTTGCAAGCTAATTCAATCAGCCGTTTCAAAACTTGAACTAGAAGAAAATGATGAGGTTTTCTTTACATGAAAATTTAATTTAATAAGTATATGGTAAAGGGGTAGCTGTGGCATAGGGCGACCTTGAACATATGGTAACTTGCGAAAATCTAGGTCCGTCGAATGTTACGACAAGTAACATTTCAAAAGCTTACGGTAACAAGTACAACTGAGCAAATAGACGAAAGGGATGCCAATGCGAGTGCATTGGGGATAGGGCTGACACTGGAAAAAAAACGATGGAAAAGTTGCAGTATCGTGTTACCGAAGACAGGGTCTATAAGTAGTCGAGCCATAGTTGACGTTCAGATAGAGTACATAAAAGGACAGGACGACATAATCGACGGACGTGAACCGCGCAATACAAAAGATCCTAAAAATTCTAACTTTTCTCTTCAATAAATATACTGAAACGCGCGCTAATTTTTCCTCAGCTAAGTCACATGGCGGGGTCTGCAGTTTAGTTTAAACGAAACACGCCATTTCGTATGTATACGTACCTACTAGAATCTCAAGCGGTAACTAAACAAAGGCCTCGAAAAATGTTGCTCATTTATTTTCATTATAGCTCGATTCGTTTACAGGTACACTACAAGATATATGTAATATACATACATACATGCGTCTATGTAAACTCGTCTAGGCTTGGTCGCCACGTGCTGAAATTAGCCATCGAAAGAAAGGACGCGAGGCCGTCCTGACTTCACTGCGTTAAGGGGTGCTGTTGATTCTTCTACCGCTGTCACTCACATCAAATCGATAATTCGTTCTACGTTTGGTGGAATTGGTTTTCTTTATATTTTTTCTTGCCAGTAAACTTTGCCACCCTTCTAGAACCGGATGATTATGCGATAGAGGAGTGAGGCATGGCAGAGCCCTTTCTTTTGGCCCAGTCGTTTCGAAGAGAAGGGAGCCATAGAAGAGCAGAGGCAGCCGGTCAAGGGCGGGCCCGTAACCTGCAGTACCCAAGCCCGCTCAAACCTAAGGGCCTGAGCCTGAAGTGAGGGTTTGACGAGAGTGAGGGTCGACCGCTTGAGGAAACCAAGAACCGAGACCCTAAACAGTACCACAGTTGCCTACCGGAGGGAAGTCCTACGGCACGCTGGCCACTGACTTTCAGACTATTTCTAGACCGGTTTGAGATTGTTGCATGTCAAAGTCAACCTCAGAAAGGCTGTTTTAAAATTACTTTTCCTTTTACACTCCATAAAGACCATAGCGGTAACATAACGGCAGATAGTCATAACCTAACTGGGATCTCTAACACCTAGCTGTACAAGCAAGGATACAATAATCCTGAATTCCTTTTGTAACTTAACCTCATCCCATGATCAAGTGGAAAAGCTCCTGTATGCTCATTGGCCTCACCCGTTATTCCTTATGTTGAGTATAATCTTACAAAAAAACTCAAACCATAAGCAGTAGTTGCTGTTACAAGCACATATGTGAAACTTTTGACAAAAGCCCAACGATAGGCATATTCATCCTATCAGAATAAATGTACATGTCTATGACAAAGAGATTTGAGGTCAAAGAAGATGCCCAGATAAAACCGGTTTTTCGAGAGTCGCGACTTACAAAGCTGTTTATTTGAGTGTAACAACTGCGTGTTGGGCATTGGGCTTCCGCTCAGATGTTTACGCTAGCTGCCACAGATTCAATGGGTATTTTAGTTACTTTAAAAAGAGAACTATAGAAAAGCGGAATGCCCCGAGCGAATAGGGAACGCGAAAAATTTTAATCTATACAGTCATTTCTTCGATGGTCTTTGATCTAACGGCCGCTTATAACGTGTTTTTTTTTTAACTGCTTCAAGATAATCTTCCTTCTGAGAACGGAACTGCCCCAACATATGCAATTTTTTCTAATATCCGGAGTACCTCTGTACTAAGCAGAATGTATACTCTGTCCCCTCTAGGCCTAACTCAACATACTACAGTTCAAGGTTCGCTGCTGGCCACGGAAGCTTTCTTTGCTGCATTCCTGGGAGCTATCCATTATATGAATATTTCCTGCTGGAACCCAACCTCAACCAGCACCAGCTTTGAGGTTCGTTGCAAGCCATCCCTTAAGAGAGGCGCTCTACAGGAGTACGTAGAATGCAGCCAACCGTTCACCACAGTTTTCAAGTATGGATATCCCGTTAACCGCCCGTTACATTTCGATGCGCCTGTAGCAAAGACGTGCTTGTACGCGTAAATGAATACTTTAGGGGGTACGTTCCTGCCGTTGTTGTATCTCTCGCCTTCTCGTCCGTAGCAGCAGTCGCATGTACTTCAGTGTTGGCGTGACGCATACTGCGAGCCACCCTCAACAGGCAGGCAGCCACCCACAAAGCTATGGAATATGCCAGAGAAATCATCTTCTAATGGGCCAGGGGCTGTGCTTTGTAACTCGTCGACAATGTTAACTGATGAACGCAACAAACAAGTCAACAACAACACCTTATAAGATAAATGAAGCGCATCTGTTCAGTTCGACTTCAGCTGAATTGAACACGAAAGTATAAAGAACAAAATAGAAAAGAACAGCGCAAGTTCAGAGGAAGTTCAGCTTCATTGTTGAGACTGGAACCATTGAGGATTGTGTGTTATTCACTGAAGATGCCTCATATTCACACAGAGTTTCGTCTATGTAATCGAACTCATAAGTTGCACACAAATACAAATTAACAAAGAGTATCTATTTAATGACGCATCAATTGGCGTTGGAAAATTTTTCTGGCTAGCTTTTTGTTCGCCAATCTTTTGCTGCGCGTTCAGATTGAAAGTGCCAAAGCTAATGGCCCGATAAGGGAACGACCTAACTGGACTCCTGGAATCGGAACGTATTGTTTTCGACAATACAATGCAAACGAGCAATAGGATCAGGACTGTTATTAGCAAACCTGCCTTCCTAACTATTTTTCACTACAGTAGTTGCAGAAACAAATCAAAACAGATAACTGAGCCTCTCTTATGAACATGATCATTGTTTTGACTTGCCAATAGATTTAAGTTGATATCATCTTTTTTTGTACGATTGTACGATTTCATGCATGCCGTAGAACGACGCGCTTATACTAATTGAAGGCGTGCATAGCAGACGTCAAGCACATCAGGCAGTCGCATCCCACCCTTGATGCACTTGGACTACATCCGTCAGTGGCACTTGGTATGAAGGTGCACCTTATATGGCATCTACTACAATGCATAAATATCGTCTACAAGCTTATGATTTTTGCCTTCTAAGGTTACCAATATAATTCGTAGGCGGAATACCGGAAAGTTAGTTTGAGACATATGACAAAATGCGATTTGTGACCCTCCTAAGATGTCCTACGAATATCCAGGTTACAGCATCGCTACAAATAATCTGCCGATCAAAGATCCGATTTAGTTCTGGGTCTAATAGCACAAACGTAGCGTATACAGGTGCCGTCTGCGATCGTCTATCGCGATTGTCTTCTGAGGCTTCTGTCCACGCAAGAATCCTTCGAACTTCCAGCTAGCCTCAAACGATCTTTAGACTGCTTGACCTTTGTTTCAACTGCTCTGGTATTACTGTGTCTCCTTCCACTGTCCAAGCAGCTATGGACTGTGCATTGGAGTTTCCTGTCCCAGGAGAGACGTTCCGCATACCCCCAAACCTGTCCCATTTGTCCGTTCCTTAGGTTTCAAGGGTTCCCATATCTCTTGTGGTGGACCCGGCCACGCTAACAAGCTGTCCTTTTTTGCTGCCGCCGCCGCCTCTATCGCTGGCGTCTTTTTCTCAAGAAGGAAGTCAGAACAGCCTGCTGGGGCTATCTCGTTGTTTCTCCGCGGCGGAGACCCTGAAGGGCGATAGAGTATCGTTCAAAGAGGAGCAAGCGAAAGCACAGAGTGTTTTGTGTTCGACTTCCGTGACAACATCCCCTCCTAGTCAAGAATCATTTGTAACAAAATCAGGGCTCCCCGTTTTGTCCTGTCTGGAGGTTGTCGGCAGTGGTGGCCACGCCGTCACTACTGTTTCCCTTCCCTCTCGCCTCCCTCTCTTGAGCGCCCCGACGATTTGTGTCCTCGATCGTTGAGCACTCGTTACTGGTCGGGTTGCCGCCTCTAACTAGCTGAACACGCACACAGCATGGTGCAATATAATGCAAACGGATGTAACGAATACGCCTAGAAAGGAGATAGAGTTGCGAACTCTCGAAGACCAAATGTTAGAGCGGAGCGAAGTCATCGAAAGATTAATAGAGCTGCGTCAACGTCCAGAGCGTAGCAAAGTAAACTAAAAGAAAATGTATGTAAAGTAAAACACGAATTTGTTTGCGATCCAGGCAGTTTGTATTCGAAATCACATAAGCCTAGTTATTCAGTTGAACAGCGATCCGCACAGATTTCCGACCTGGCATTCCCTGAAACACATAAATACATAAGGGTAATACGGAAGGACATTTGCGTAGCCCGAGAAAAGATTGTGGGCAAATTCTCAGAAACGGGATAGGGGACCCAGCACGGAAGACTCCGGGCTTATGGCTAACAAAGCGTCGAGAACGACACACTACCCATACATCCCGGAGCTGTGTCTGTGAAAAGAGCAACTATGAAAGTGATATCGCCGAAGGCGAAAAACGCTGCAGTCTTCACACTCCCCACCGTTTTACCATCTCGATAACTCTCAAGAGAATGTTTACGTTACTCGCAATTGTAACAGTATTGTCTGTCTCGTATCTCATGAACCTTGACCGTGTTTTTCTCCAATTGAATCGTAATCCACTATTGAGTTCACTGTCAAAACGGCGGCAGGTTATACTGGTACGCTACGAGAAATAAAGATGAGGTTGACCTTAACAGTGGCAAGGTACTCCTTCTCAGCAAACTGTTTCAAAAAATCTGATTCTACCGTTGCTTACAGTTGGCCCGCGAATCACGGTAAATCGAACGGATATCGGCGCCATGAAGGGAAATTCAGCGCGTCTCGAGTGTTTTATAGAGGCATCACCGCGTCCGGACGTCGTTTGGTTGGGAGCTTCTGGAGTCCGGCTAAATTCAACACATAATAACGGAAAATACACGTCTACGTTCTCGTCACACTGGTATGGGAGCTCTTAGTGAATGTTGCCATTACTGCCTCATGTCGTTTCTTTTCTGTGACACTTCGCGCCTTAATCTGATCGAGCTTTTTAGGTAAAAGATAGTACTCTAGAAGGAAACGTAAACAAACTAAGCGGATCGCTCTTTTCTACAATCGATTACCGCAGAAACAGTGTTCATTAGTAATTCTAACGCACCGAGCTCATGCCGCTTTCAGGTATACACATCGGTACGAGCTTGTCATCTATAACGTTACAAATCAAGATTATGGACAATATCAATGCCAAGCCAATAATCCATTTGGTAATCGAGAAGCGATAATGCGGGTTTATGGTGAGCTCACGAAAACACCGTCAATCATCATACATAATAATCACAGGAACAGAATATGTACGATCTCGCGTTCGTAGATCTCCATTCAAAGTGCTTAATACATTTATCTAAATAATACGGGATCAATATTACGTATAAATGAAGTGCGGTTACGACTGTGTTTTATTAAGCTCAAATGTGTCGACCTGAATTTCAAAAACATGCTTCTATCTTAACAAATTCATATATTAATCTGTCGATTATACAGGAAATTATTGTCCATCTGTCCTATGCCGGGTGCGAAAAATGGAAGGATTTGAAAGAGAACTCCAAAAGTTCCTTTGTTTGCACAACAGGTGGCGTTGTCGATTCAATAATTTTTTCTACTGCAATAGACTACCCACAACCGATAGCGCTGCTCTATTTGCACTCTCCTTGTCGCTGTCCAGCGTGTCTGGCCCCGTCAAATGGTTGCGCTACGAGCCTATTGGCTAACCCGGGACATTTTGAGTTGCAAGCTATTCGATGATATTACATAGTATTTTAGAATATCTGGCCAGTATTAGGAGCTATGACGCTTAGCTCACTGTCAATTTAGCCTTGGTGATTAAAAAAAGTGACTGCAAAATTAGCCCCCCATTGATATCCTAGGCTTATTGGTCTATCTGTCTCAAATATGCTCCTGACAGTACAGCACATGTACATGTAATTATGAGCATAAGAACACAACCTCGAATTGCAATGCCGTGGCATAAATACGGCCTTAATCTAAAGCATATACCAGCGCTGAGCTTCTGCCAGAGAGTCAGATCGCTGTCAAAAATATCGTTGCATGTAATAAATATATTTGAAAATGCCCTCAAGCTTAATCTAAGCTTCTTCTGCAGTACGTGCGCTAGCAAAAAATATCCTTATAAACAAGTTTTTTTCATGGTACAGATAAAGTATCAATGAATCAGTCAACGAAACTCAACAGCGGTAACTGCAGTTCCAATCACCGTGATTCCCTATCTTAGCGTATCGTTAGTGAGCCACATTTAACATCACATAACTTCATAGGAAAACATACTTCGCTTTAATTTTAGTACCTTCTTTCTACACGCTCGTCATTTCCCCGCCATGCACGCCCCCATCTACACACACATACACCCAAACATCCTGCTTACCACGCATCCTACGTAACGGGATCACGCTGGTGATGAGGATTGTGATCACAATAAGATGGTGATGAATGCTGTTGATGGTAGCGGTGACGTACCACTTCCGTTCTTTGCTGCCTATGAGTTCTCTTAACCCTTAGTTGGAACGTGACCGTCTGTTCCATTCGCCTGTAAAGACTCTCGTCTTCTGCCTGTTTGCCGACCGACAGTCTTCGCGTCCACGCATATTCTCTACGCCCACGCTCGTACACGCTCACACCTGCTTCTTGCGCTTCTCCAGAGGGAATACGCGGACACTTTCTGTTCCGCATGTAAACGTTACAGATCCCATGCCTCGCTGTGTGGTCGGCCAACAAGCGGACAAATGGATGTGAAACTGTGTAACAGCTCTCGTTAAAGCAGCTGTTGTTTTTCGTCATCCTCATCGCCGTTGCTGCTGCGCTCACGTCGGAGCTCCTGGTCCAAGTCGTTATTAGAATCGCTGCCGCTGTAGTGGGCTTCTTCTAGTTGCTTCTATGACGCAATGCACGCAACCTAAAACTCATTGGGTTACTCCATTCTGCGATGTTATAACATCTGCGAACAGTTAACCTAGTTCAACGTGACCAAACGCGCCATCCTACCAAACACGATGCACGATGGCTATCGTTTATTAACGGGGTCGTACGAAGACAAATGTCTAGAAGGTTGGCCGCGGCCTATCTATGAGCAGCCAAATCGTACGAGCCATTGCAGACCCCGGTGGGCATAGTTCACTTTCTGTCTATACCCGATGAGCTTTTCCCGCGCAGACGCAGGTAGAGAAGGCTAGAGGAAGTGAAAATATGAGGGAAAGTGCGGACCTGAATGAAGTGGACAAAAATAGAAGCGGACTCGAACAGATCTGCGTGTTTTCTGCTGTCTACTGATGGCAATATTTAGCACGGTGTTATTTTAATCTTAATGGGGCGCGCTTCAGGTTGCAACGTTGAAGAATTGGGGATCTATATTGCTTTAGCTATGGTCGTTTGTGCATTCTAAACCAATCAAGTATACGACGTCTAGAAAAGAAACCTTTGAGGTGGATGAGTGCAGCGTGTCGATGACAATTACGTCGGTGCAGTGTGCCATATGAGCATGGTAGCAGCGCTAAGCTATCAAGGGAAAGTTAGATTGACTAAATGGCCGATGCACTATAAGCTAAAAATCGTTAAATGTGTTATATTGCACAAAAAGGATATACTAACATCGACCGTGTCTAGACGTTACGATACATCGAAAGTTGTGCGCGTGCAAATAATTTTTCCACAAAACCAATTATTCTGTGCATCCTTCGATCTTACTTTTCATAGAGTAGTATACTTGCTCTAGACCCATGTGTATACATTAGAAAATGGTTTTCTATCGAGGCTGACCGTTTATCTGCTATTTGTTAAATTCTAGAAATCAAACGGCCGACGGTTCGACCCAAGCCTACGCGACCATCCACAACAACAGCCCGTAAGTATTTCTCACGTGTTCATATTCCTTTTTTTTTCGCGGTAAATACGAAACTAGCATGCTCCTACTCGCCTAATAAGTGCGAGGTCTGTGCGAAGAAGGCCTACTAAGATAAAGATGTACGACGAAACTGTGCGTCCGATCAGTTGGCAGCATAATAGGATCCATAGCTTTTACCGAACATTATTGTAATACATAAGGCTTGCTTCAGTGGACATCATGGATTTCCTTCGGATTCTAACAGTTGTCTAATCTGCAATCAGAGATACGATAATTAACATCTGGTAATCGCTGTTGCTATCATTGCGAGAAAAGGCTTGTTCGACGTGACAGAAGCAACGCACAGACTGAGAAAAAAAAAGCACTGTTTGTGGAGAAAGCATTCTTCTATGTGATCCGTACGTGAAGTATGTTGGCACACGTATTTAGAGTTTGTCATAGGGTACGCGAAGAAGTATATATAATAGTGAAGTATATATTATAATACTGGTAATATTTTTTCTCCGATAAGAGTCTTATTAAAACTCGGCATTAAATTATTGAGATGTCCTTTTTTTCTAATCTTCATTAGAATTTTAATTTCCGTTCTAATTAGAGTTACACTTGTGTGTCAATGAACTTTCAGTTTTGCACGTATGCTTGCATGATTCTACGTTTAGTAATTTTCCAGACCTATAGGTTATTGGGGCTTTACGCAATCATTTAATAAGGCATCAGATTTACCGATCGATTGGTACAATTTAAACATTTTCAGTGTCGACATGGCGAAGCACTCCACGATGGTTCGCCCCGATGACCATTGATCCCTTCATTATTCCTGAAGGAATCGGTGAGTGAAATGGAAACAGTCTTACTGAAACCTATTAGTGCAAACACGTGTCTGCTAAAACAAGTGCCGATAGGCCTTATAGAATGTTACTTACACGATAGGTGATCGCGATCGCGTCGATAAGTGCGACGACGTCGGTATTGTAATTGTACCACCCACAGTTTTTAAGTTAGGTGCATGTAGAGAATAATTTTTTGCTTGCAAAGCGGTATAAAGATGAACACTTTATGAACACGCTCTATTTAAATGAGAATTGGTTCGCGGCTTGCAAATAAAATGCCAGTTGAGCCCAGAGATTTGGCTTTCAAAAGCAATCCGTCATGTTTATCGAGGCTGAACGACCGTGTTCGGCCTTGATAAACATGTTGTTCGAAACACTTAGCAGTATCCATACCTTGTTGTGCTGTTCATGTACTGGTAACAATTTGGTCATAGAATATTTATGCAATTTTTTTAATTTAATTTATTCGATACCGCTAATAAAAAAATGTATTCCAATTCAACAAAAAGTACACTATAACGATGTGACGTGGATTAACAGGAAATTGTGAAACGGTCCTTGTAAATTACAATTTAGAATAATTCGCCTTATAACTGAATTTGCAAACATAAAGTCATATTGATTTGGGCGTATTCAACTGGATAAAGATCTGACCCAATTTGAATTAAATAAATCGAGTAAATTCCGTGCCGAATACCTGATTACGCTTAAGATCGACAGAAGTCAAGATGCCGAACCCGCCGATGTAGGGGGATTCCTTTGCTCGCAGAGTTGTACGAAACATAGTCTTAATCAGAGGTCCGGAAGCACGCGTTACTTCAGCATGGTGGATTTAGAGAATAGTCGAGAATACTAGTGAATGGTGCAACACCGAGTCAGCAGTTCTGACAAGCCATCAAGAAGATTCTTGATCTCTAAACAGAGGCTTACCACTACTTAAAGCGGTAACGCTCAGTGGAATAGCTCACCATTATACAGATCGAATAGTGCCTACGAAAGGTGCAGTACAACATACATTTGCAAACTAGAGCCTACACAGTCAAAGTCGCCTTTTTGTCCGTGGGCATTCTGTGGACGAGCAGTAGTAGGCAGGTGCCTAATTTATCTATGTAAAATGGGCATTAACATCAACACAAGGCACGACAACGTAGATCGGAAACAGGAGCGGTGGCCGAGCCTAAACAATTACCACGACAGCAGCCATTATTGGTGTAACAGAGATTACTTAGTAGTTAGAAATTGTCGTCACCAAAATGAAGCACTGGATGGAGCATAGGAGAACTATCTGAGCAGATGAACTAAGTGGTATTTGGGGAACAGAAAAAACACTGTAAACCTAGGAATCTGATTACTCCATGACCTCGGGTAGCGTACGGCAGATCAGTCATGTAGAAGGACGCTAGCCTGATTACTGTTGATACTTCAGGATATTTATTACCGTACTAAATGTCCTTTCAACAGATTGTAACAGACACGCACATGCGAAGAACTCGAATTTTTCACCTCGAACTTGTGAACGGGGGTTGAAAAAAACAGTGAAGTGATACAATTTGCGCTAAAATAAAAATTGAGTTCGTTTGTATCGACCGTATAAACCACGTTCGTTACATTCCGTATAGCAAAGGAAATTCGGAGTGTTCTGCCATCTCAATTCACAGCTGGTTGCACGATGTGATGCATTCGTAGCCAAAACAAGGAAAAAACTTAGGCTCATTTTTGAACCGCTGTTTGGCTGACGCTATTCGGCTCAAGCGGAAGGCCCAGGGGGACCTTCATAAAGAGTCCACCCTTTCTGCCTTCATTTCCTACCATCTCTATCGTCTCCTCGTGGGAAGTGCGCCCGTATGCTTCCTTCCCTAAAATATCTCCCCCTTTATCCTACAACCGGTTCATCCTCCAGCCATTCTCGCTTGCATCAGATTGGACCCTCCTGGGAGAACAGGGTCTGATGCAACAGAATCGCCCGTCCGGCTCGCTCCGTGTGGGGCTGTTCTCGACGGTCGTCGGCTCTGTGGTGTGATACTACTAACATACTCCGGCAGGCATCAGCAGCAGGTAGGGTCAACTTGCTATATCATGTGCGTATAATAGTATGTATTTGTCCTGGTGCGGTGTGAAAAAAGTGCGAAACAGTGGAGGAACGACTGGCGATGTCCTGCGATGGGAAAACGTGGAAAAGCATCCAAATTTCTACTCGAATACAGTACTTATGCTAAGACGATGAAGATTATTAACGAAGCAGACAGAAATTAAGACAAGTTTATGCTTTTTTCATATATATACCTAAGATTTTGTCTACTGCGTACTAAGATTGTGTCAAAAAGCTTCTAACTTGTTTTAACTAATTATCACAACAGTTGGTAAACTTAATACCGATGACGCGATAACGCAAAGATCCGTACGTATTTTTTTACAGTTTAGATTAGGGCTAAGAAAGGGGAAGCAGCACGTAATATTATTATAAGCTAGTTTTCTGAATAAATTGAATCAAACACTGTTAAAACCAGCAGTAGCTAAATTTTTACATAACCCAATATAGCTGTCATAGCTAGCCTGGTCGAAAGTTTCTCAGGGATAAATCAATTTTGCTAAAGAAAACGACTTAGAAAGCCATGGTCTTAGTATGCAAATATTTTTGGTGCGCCTCATGATTTGAGGCTTTTTGAACGTTTCTTACGTCGTTTAAAATGATCCCCATATAACAAATTTACCATGCCGTCGTTTGACCAGTACAAATGCAATCATAAGTTTTCATTAGCTGGACCTGGACCACTTTTGCCGTGTTATGTTGGGCTTACTGAGCCAACCAATGTTTAATATTCTCAATGACACAAGTAAATATTAGCTAGCTTTAGCTTATTTTCCCAGTCTTCCGGCATGAGTACATGCCAAAAAGGTAGGAAGAGATTTGCGCAACCCTAAGGTTATCTAGTTAAAAGAAACAGAATCGGTTCTCACATGTAGAAAGTTTCGGGAACAAGCGGAATATATGGAAGCAATATATGGAAGCTGTGCGTGTGTGCCATGCACCTAACAAGCGCTTCTTCCTCGGATTCATATCGCTGATTGGGCATCCGCATTTACTTGGGTCAACAGGTGGAATTACGCTTAGCGTTAATTTCGACAATGTCGAGATTGCGGTACGAGTGCATAGGCAATTATAACGCAGCTTATATAGAATTGGCTAATAGACGGTTACATGTGTATACCTCAACAGTGTTGAAGCGTCGAAAATGTACAGTGCATACACTTAAATGCACCGGAACTAGAGGCATTCGACAAACCCTTAGAGAAACACCTGTATGACCAATTGTGCGAACCCTTGACTTGAAGAACACGTCTGCTCGTAAAACATAAGGTTAAATCCAGCTGAATTTATTTGAAGATACAACGTGTATACCACAAATATTATGTGACGCGGTAGCTAGGACTTGTCTTCGTTTACCAGGCCCGTTCATTTTTTTCATATGTCATATGGTTTCAAAAAAACATCACTTGAAAATTTACTGCAAAAACTGGGGTGCAAAACAACAATGGACTAGAAAATACACTTTAATAGTATGCTAGCGCGAAAACATATCAACCTGGCTTATTTCTAATTTTCCCTATCTCACGTTTCAGAAACAGCAAACGAGGTTCCAAGAGAAGATGGATACTCTCACGAGACAAGCCGAAAAGAAGGCAAAAGTAAGTATTGTCTATAGTATATCTGATTTTGCTCGACAGCCTAACTTACAAATCAAGCTGGGACTTACAATAAAGTGAATAATTCAATGGGAATAGAAGTTGCGCCCTATTTTTACGATTGTAAAGGACCTCGAATGTAAGAATCTCCAGTTATTGACACGTTGGCCAATTAAACTCTCTTACCTAAAAAACGATGAATTGCTGAAAAACCAGACTGTCGGCAAGCTGACTTTCAAACAGCGTCTAATTAGTCATAACTCTACATCGTTGTTACATTTACAGAAGCGTGTATTTAAGGTGATTGGATTTAATGCGATGCATGCTACCAAGTCAATTTTAATACTACTTCTAGTTCACCACTAAAGATGCGAGATTGAGCACGAAACACGGCTAGAGCCTCTTGTTCCCCTATGGCAAAACGTTGCCTTCAACATTTTGTTGTTATTTCTATAGCTGGGACCGAAAAAGGACACTCTACTTGTTCTGGAGCCTTGTCCAGTTTTCTTGTCACAGGTTCGTATAGACTATGACAAGTCGATAAGTCAAATTGTCAAACAAAGCGCATATATACCGTGTGCTAATTTTCAATAGTGATAAACGACCTGTTAGGTAGGACGTCGGCAATTTTCCCACTTTAGCTCCGACTACACCGCAAGGCCGTCTCTGAAAGGAAAGAAGGGCCGACTAAAAAGAAAACCGGTCTTATCAGGTCTCGTCCAGATCCTAGCCTGTTATTTTCAACCAGTTTCCTGTCTCTCGACTTCATTTAACTCACGTACCTGAAAAGGACACGTCCACCTACTTCTCCAGGCAACGCTTTCTTACCCGACTATGAAACCTTTATCCATTGTACCGATATATATGGTGTAGTTTACACGGAAAGTAGTCCTGCCAAGTAAGTACCGTGCGGTGCCACTTCTAGGTTTTCCACTTTGTCTGCTGCTGCTCACCCATACTCTTGTCTACAAGGATCAGTCTTCGCTGACGAGTTCGCTTGGCTTGCTTCGTCAGACAGAGAAAAGCATAGCAAGTAAGCAATTCTCTACATCTATACAGGGCTAAGCAGTCGCTATCCACGCCGTCGAGCGACGATGACTGAGTCTCTGAGGTACCGAAGCCTGCTCCTTGCTCTCACTCTTCACTCTTTTTGGCCCTTCTTGGTGGCAGTGGTAGCCTCGACAGGAACGATTGCCGGTGAGGTGGCGGAATCGGAACGCGTAGCTGGACAAATTTTCCACGTCTTATATGTCGCGGCATCTCTGTCGACGGCACGGCCGCAGTGGTAGGAGCGGTATAGAAAAATCGTAGCCGAAGAAATGACAGTAGTAAAAAACAGAGAAAAGTAGACGACTACGAAAGCTGCTGATCCTGCTGCCCCAACGAAAGGTCTTTCCTTTAGAGGAAAGGGCAAACATGGCGAAAATCGATTACGGGAGCAACCGCAAGAACTCCAAATGGAGAAACGAGAGTGGACGACCGAGTTACCCAGTCGATTGAGCTGCTGGCTACTGCCGGCCTGTGCTATGCGCCTGCTGCTTCTATGACTATTTTGGCCGGTCCACAAGTAATCTAGTGCTTTGACGGAGGAACCTCTTGCGTGGCAATAGCGAATCGGAAACGGGAGGTAGAAGAAGAACCTGGGCTATTCGCAAAAGGGCCGCGAAGAAGGAGAATCGAATTATGTGGTCAACTGTTGCAGGGCGAAGTTTGAAACGTAGGCGGTAACTAAATGCGTGTCTGCCGTACATCCTATGTAAGGAGATTCCAATTTAAAGATAGAGTCTGGGTCAGAACTGGCCCTAGAATAAGTTATAACGTTACCGACAGTGTAGAAGTTTGGTAGAATTATGTGACTACTGGGCACGTGAGACTCTCCATCTGTGCGTATTTTAGAAAATCTGCGTAGCAACCCGATTGAGAGTCCCGATTAGCGTTTTCAATAGTGTCCGATTGCCTTATGGCACCAGAAGGGGAATAGAAAAGCGAAAAAAAAGACCTTATTGCTATGAATTTGAGCGAATTCACGCAGAAATTCATATTTTCAGAACTCGTTTCATTGTTCCAGGAGCACCACCATTCCATGTTCGAGCTTCCGAATCTTCAAAGCAAGCTTCAGTGCTACGGCTCCCTGCTTTGCTTTTGATTGTATCTTTGTTGTACATATTGAACGCCTAGAGATATAGAAAGAATACGTGATACTATTATGTTCATTGTGAAAATAGTGATGGTAAGTGTATCTACTATCTACAACTGTCTAGCTAGAGCTGCGTACACTTTAAATGGTTTATCCGCTGTTTTTACTCTTGGCGCTGAAATTAAGCGATTTCCGAACGTGGAAGATCGTTTTTCTAACGGAGGAATCTGTTCTCGGCTTAGCAAGCACCGCGATCGGTTTCCTAAACGCGTCAACAATGCGAATTTATATACTTCGTTACCTTGTCTGCCTGAGAAGTGTTTTTCCTTTTGTGGTACACGAGGAAAGCGACTGACAACATATGATACATAAGAACAAGAGAGAAAATCACGAGGGCCCACTGTTCAAAGTGGGAAAGGAACTTTTTCTCTTGCAAGAGATTTCGGCATAAGTTTCTGCTCAATGAGATACCTTCGTGTCGCTGTAACGGCCAGCGACAACTACTAAGCTTTAGCAGCTACGAAAGCTACTGGGTTTGTGCGAGTTGTTCTTGGGGTACAACGACATTAAAAAACGAAAAATTTCTCAGACGAACACGCACCAGACGCTGATCAAGTAATAATGATAATAATACCAACAGCAACGAAAGCTTAGAAAGGTCGTTACTTCCAGAGCACTCCAGCCCAGTTATCAAAACGGGATGCTCACCAAACAAAACAATGCACAGTTAGAAAAACGAAGATTACTATGAAAACAAATAATATTAAAAATATTAATACTATATGTAATAATAATAGTAAAAACGGTGACAACAGCGTACTAATAAGGCACTTATAAAACAATACCGCTGATTTTACCTAACCATTAAGGCTACTGATATTCCTAGTGCTAATGCTGCTGTTAATGCCAAATACTATTCTAAACGGACGTATGGGCCGGCGACAGATCTGTTTCTCATACAGAGGAAACAGAGACAGGAGAGGATAGGACAGAGAGAGATCTGGTGAGGGTGGGAAGATTCTGAAAGCTTTTCGATACGGATTATTAATATGCGCGCACGAGCTACATACATGTAAGTAAAATAAGTAAATACGTATTAGTAGACGTTCCGCTAGTCAGCAGCGATTAGCGACATTTATTGTAGTAAAAAAAAAAAGTACTCAATCGATTAGTGATGATAACAACAAGAACAACAACGATGTGTCAGTGGTGGCGATGACGATTATGATGATGTATTGATCCCGAGAAGTCGCCAGGCTAATTAATCAACGATATGATATATTATAAATTATTGGACGAAAAGAAAAGCCCTGCGTCCTGGAACCGTGAAAAGGAGATAGGAGCTCGGTAAGGAGACGATAGAAAAACACATAAAAATAACGAAGCTTAGCAAGTGTTGTTTTTGACACAAAAACAGACGAAAACAAATTAAAAATATGACAGGGAACGAGAAAGATAAAGGGAAGAGGAGCGAATATCCTAAGGGGGTAATCGTTTGCCAAATGTTTTCTAGGTCTATTTGTTGGGTAATTTTGTATTACCAGCTATCTATATTGAGTAGGACTAGTAGCCCATTTCGTAGGCTTCTAAAATGAGGAACGAATTTTGTCGACCACAGAGTTGTCAGCAATGCGATAGGCCCGCCTATTGTCTTCCATCTAGGCGTACTTGAACACGAACATAATCAAATTTGATAAGACAATAACAAACGCAGAACACGGCAAGCATATCAATCCAGCGTCAAGTATACGCATCTGTCTCGCACTTATGCCACTTGCTGCGCGTGTTTCGGTTAGCGTTTCTCAATATAAGAGCTAATTAATAGATAGATATGGAATATATTACGCGCTCGGGTCATGGGCCCTGCGTCCGAATATGAAACACCCATTAGAAACAGACGTTTAATTGAATCAGCTGAATGGGCACCTGGCTAAAAGAGCACCTTCAAATCCACATTCTAGAACACTTGATAAAATCCCCATTGGACATTACCTGGCCATTTGTTGCTGCACGAATATCGCTTAGTTAGGCTGTTTATCGCCAGGCAACATTGTCGTCAATCGAAGTCGTATGACTTCGGTTGTCATGGATCGCGTCCTGAACCTCGATCGGCATACTCAAATTATAGTGGTATAACGCTACCTAATACTGTCAAGCATATCAGCCTAACTCGAATTCAGCGTCGTTGGCCAGTTTCACTTTCAAGCCGCTAATGAAGATCTTGAACGAGAAAGGTCAGCCGGTTAGCGCATAAAGGCTTCGAGTACTATCCTATACCAGAGACCTTTTTACGGATATGTGGAAAAAATGAAGAAATGTTCCAGGATCTTTCTGGCGCCTGCTCATTGTCGGAAGGACCCACCGGAATCGTGCTACTCCAGCATAAGTGTGTACAGTGTTTTACGTTAATGTAAATTATAGTCGTCGATGTGTCCGAAAAATTATGTGGGAAGATGAAGGGTTCTGCCCGTGTATTGTCGGAGCACGCATCAAACCAGACAAGTACTCTGTAAATTAATTAAACAACTAATAATGATATGAACATGATATTAACAATGATGCTGACATAATAATCGTGATGATAATGAAACAAACGTAAAACGAATCTAATAAATATTGAAGATAATACTTCACTGAATCTTCACTTCAAGTGGTATAAATGACAGTTTAGTAATTAGTAATTAATGATAGTTGTTCAATTACTTAAATAAATGTATATGTTTTGGGGAGGGGCATAGAATTGGTTAGCCGTAGCCAATCTTCCAGCGTGCGTCTGCTGGAATCGCTGACACGGCGTTGAGCTTTGCAAAAAAATAAATTATTATTTCATTTTACTTCACCTCTACCTCGCTATAAAGGACCTATATCTAATACCATAAATAGGGGGCCGTTATTTTTCCAGCAGGTACTCGCCAGTTACTGCCGTGCTATAAGGGTAGTACCGTGCGGGCACTTCATTGATACCAACCGATAATTGAGAAATAAGTAGCTGATATTCTATATGGTCTTGAAATTTACTAGGTAGCAGATTTTAAAATCATGTTTTTCTACAAATCATATAAATATTGAGCCGTATGCATTTCGCCATAGATAAATTAGTATGTAACGAACTTGCAGTAATTATCCTCCAGTACACGCAATGATAACACCCTACAGGGTTCAAGATCAGCCAGAACAGAAAAATGTGCGGAAACGCCAGTCTGCCAGGACTCTTCCTGTGCATAGTGTTGGTCTATTGTAGGACATATAAACTTAAAACCGTTCATTCTTTGTCGTTCGACTCTGAGAGCACTTTCGATACTAATCGCTTTGGCTGCTTCATCCTTGTTTGCTGCGGTGCCTGTTCATCTAGACTGAATATGCCATCTACGACACAAATAAACGTTGGTACGTCCTATAAGCAATGCTCTATCTCGTAACGCTCCTTCGCCGTAGTTACTAGATGAAAAAAACACATCTTTATTGCTATAGAATAAACCGTGGATCAATATATTTTATTCACGGCAAAGACGTGCATCCTCGTAATTAAGTCTTTCATCTCGCTATAGCAGAGCCGTGTCTTGATCGGGTTTACAACGGCAAAAAATCATCGTCAAGATCATCGAATTCGACTTCTGCGGGCATCGAGGTTTCTTGGGCAACTTTGGACTGAACCGCTTCGGCAGATCCAATGGATCGTGCCGTTCCTTGAACCATTTTTCTGCGACGGCCGCCGCTCGTGCGGCCGCTTTGAACCCGTGCCTCTTTTAGCTTTTCAACCTTCTTCAGGCGAGTCACATATTCCTCGTATTCGACTAGTTCTAAATCGCCGGTGATTTTTACCAGCATTTTCAAACAGTCAGTGTTCTCAGGAAATTTTCGATGGACATCTGCAAGTGCAAATGAGAAAAAATCGACGAATATTAAAAGAGCACTGTCCGTGACTTATTCGAGCCATTCAGGTAAGGATTTAAAATCGAGAGACCTTTCTACAATACCTATTTTTGGTTATTTACAAAGTGGCTACAATTTGAGTCAAAGTTTAATTTTCTTTCCTATATTGTTATCATTTATTTAGTTCTTGATAAAATATGTCACTGTCTTTCTTGTCCTACTTTCATAGCAACGAAGAGCGTCATCAAATTGTCCCGACCGCATATAGCAGGATCCAATGTATAGTGGCCATTTAGGTTCAGCAGGTTGCACAAGCTGAGCTTTTTCAAAGCAGCGGACAGCCTCATCGAAGGCGTGCATTTCTGCATGATAGCCTCCCAGCCATTCAAGAGTTGACAACGATGAAGGATAGTGGCGCACAGCTTCTCCATGATAGTGGGCCGCTTGCTGGATATCATCCATCTGAGACTCGCACACAGCGCCAAGTTTGTTGAGGAGATCTGGATCACTGAGGAGAAGAGTCGATGCCTGATGATACCTGTATTACAGATTTGAATTGCATTGCGTTATTCACATTAATAGCTATCTTGTTGCTACTCCTTAGCCAATAATTCTAACAGTAAATCGCCTATTTTATATTTACTTTATTTGCTCCATATATGACGCCACTATAAAGCCATCGTTGTGCGGAGATTTAATTAAGCTACTCAAAATTCAAATCAGGTCATAGCAAGAATTCGTACCATTCCATACTTTGATTAACATCCCCTGCATACTCGAACTGTTGGCCTATTTTGTAAAGCGCTTGTGGATAGAGGCCAACGATAGCCTGAAATTTAAGGAAGAAGTCCAGTGCCTGCTCGCGTTCTTTTAGACGTTCGCATGAAAGACCAATGTTATACAGCGCTTCAACACAGCCTGCTTCTACTTGCAAGGCTTCGCCGTAATACTCCTTGGCTTGGCCGAAGTTACCTCGACTAAAGCAACAATTCCCTGCCGATGTTAAACGAAGCAGTAATACGTGTGATGTAGTAACCTAATACGCTTGCTTGCCTTTGGAATATGCCCCTTACGTAGAACCAAAGAATATAATAAACTGCTGTGTGCACCGTATAGTTTTAATTGGAGCCGTCTGAAATTGCGATACTGTCAACTGAAATGACCAGATATCGATACGCTTTGTCGTAGCAGAGCTATCGTAGACAAGAACTCGTTTCTGAATCTGGAGGAGCGTCTCTCCAATAGACTCACCCAGTTAATATCAAATGGTACTCACTGCTAGCCAGACTTACCTTTGTTCACTAGCGCAGCTGCGTTATATTTGTCGATGGCGATGGCAGCGTCAGCATACCTTGAATAGACATTATAATTGACGATCGAAATATCTGCACGACATATAGAATCTATTTTACTGGGAATAGAGACAGTGATAAGAAAAAAACAACCGCTTACATGTCGATACATACTTTTCGGCCTGTCTCTTGTCCAGCATAAAATAGAGGTATGAGAGATTGTTGGCCGCCGATACGTTCCGGTTATCTCTTTTTTCGAAGCTTTTCAGTGTTTCGATAGCCTTGCCAAATTCTCGCTTGCGCAAAAATGCCGTTGCTTTATTAAGCTCAAGATCCGACGCCAGATACGAGAAGTTCGTTGACGCCTTCATCTGCTCGATACACCAATCATAACCTTCAGCTGCTGTCGGGAAGATGACCTATTTAGGCGCACAGTAGTAGATATTGCGGGCGTAAGCATTAATCACGTGTGTTTTTTACCCTTTACCTAACATTCTACTTCGGCTCTTCACCGTGTTGCGATAACGAGCCAAAAGACAGTAACTCTACAATAAGAAGAAATAGCTTGGTATTTAAGAACAAAATTAACTCAAACATAATGAAAAAAACCGCAAACAAAATTCCTTATACCCAGACCTTTATTTTTCCCAGCACCATACTAACGTCTCACGCAACTATAGTAAGTCGAATGTCGCTAGCCGCCGCCTTCAAAATATCTTTGTCACACAACTGTATACTTGTTTATCTACCGTTCTAGTTTTTGTCCCATATTTGTGTTTTGATATTGTACAATAGCTGGCGCAGCCAATGAAGCCTTTGTAAACAAATCTATAACGGACATCTTAGTATATATCTAGTAGAATAGGTGTATTAACCGTGATAGGCAGAAGTAACTCACAGGTGTAATGAGATTGGCGGCCGTCATGATAGTGAATTCGGTATCTCTCTTCCGTTTTTGTTCCATTTTATGAAGGAGATCATTTCGTGGTGGACCTCCAGCCAGCTCTGTCGCTGCAACCGTTAACATAGCTTCCTGAACTACCTGTATTTCTATCTTTGGTCAATATACAGTAAGTTGTTGCAGTAAGAGAACTTTTATTAGTACCCTTTGATACTATTATATAATACTGGCGCAGATTCTTATCAACCTATGAGCTTACTTCACTCCTAAGCCCTCACGAAAGCCATTTAGACAACGGCTAAACGAATACGATAAACAGATCTTACGTTCAAGCGATGCGTTATCGACATCCAAGAGTTTAATGAAGGCCCTTTTCATTTTGTCCACATCGCCGAGCATGTAGTGACACAGAATCAGGTGAAGCGCTGCTTGAATGTCGCATTTCTCTGCCATGATGTACTCGAACGACGTAATAGCGTCAGCAAATTGGCCCATTTTAACGAATGCAGTACCGATATTCTTCAGAATTTTTATTCGTAGATCCTTCTGCATATTCGGTACCTGTGGTATTGTTATCATACATAGAGAAAATGTTCAGCACTGTTTAATCTTTGCGCATCGGGTTAATGCCTTTTAACGTCATCATCATCATCATCCGCACTAAAGGCCCATTACACGCTAAAAGCTTAAATAACTTGATCTTTAATGTGGCAAATAGAATCAACGCTAAACGAGTATAAGTAATCTGTTTGGCTAATGCAGAAATGTAAATGTTCCGAGAACTCGTACTACCGCTATGCTCAACCTACGTCTCAAGGGGACGTGGCTGAGCATAGAAAAACAGCATTTTGCTCTTGTTAACATGTTCTTTAATGGACACCCCCGTATGGGGGTAGGTCGACGTAAGAAGTATAGAAATTGCACTAGTCTTCGATATGAGCTGTTGCCATTAATTCATTAAATTACAAAAATTATCTCGTTGTCAGTCGAATATCAATTTTTCTACCTGAGTGCTTGTAGCTTGATCTCCTGTTCAGCTTGTTGTCGTCGCTTCAGTAGCATAAACACGCGAGAATATAAAAATCTTGTTTTCTTATTTGCATAACCTCAGTGCCCAATACAAGCTGCAGCCCTTTGATATTGTGGCGTTGACGGTAGAGTTGAAGTGCCTTGAAGTGCCTATACTAAGGCAAGGTTCGAGTCCCCACTATGCCATATAACCGTTACACAATTTAACTCATGTGGCATGAGAATGAAAACTTACCTGGTCGAGTGCCATGCGATAGAACTTCACAGCCTTTGGAAAGTTTTCCTGCATGAAGCAGATGTTTCCCATGTTTAGTTTAAGACGACCAATATTGGAGAACGCGCGGTTTTGGACGATGCCCTGTGAACAAAGTGAATACCGCTGTTGTCATGTGGTGCAAAATAACCTTCATTATGCGAATCTTTCAACTTGCGATACATAAAGTTCAAGAAAATAAATCGAAACTGTTTCCCGTCATCCCTGCGATCCAAGTATCCTGCCGCACAGAAGATATAAACGTGCATGCAGTTGAGATTTCAGCATTGTTACCAGGTTTATCGCGCCTATAAAGTGAGTATACTGAAGGCAAGAACTGTTGACGAACCTGATAGATTTCAAGAGCTTCGCTGAGCATATCGGCATCGGTGTACCTAAGCGCCAGGTTCAGGCTCACACAGAAGCTCAGTTCCATGTTCGCTGGACTTCCCGCTAAAATCTGCTCTCGCTGCTTGGCCAACTGTCGGTCACGTGACGCGGCCTCTTTTGCCTGCCACCAAAAGTACCGCATTAAAAACGAGGACATAGAAAAACTAGAGGATAACTAACCTAATTGTCCGAAGACTGCTACAGTATGCACCATTAGCCGATAAGGTCGACCTCCAGTAGGCAACGTTCAAATGCGGGTTGGCTTAATAGACGTACACGCTCCGCATTTAGCTCTACATTACGTCATATAAACTGAATAACTTATACAATCACGGAAGCACGCGTTTGAACGAGTTAGCTGTATTAAGGTCTGCGTGCAATGTGCGCGAAGCTGTTCACGCCTAGCAAAATGGCGACATCTGCGTAGATGCTATTAGTAGCGGCTAAATACATATCTATTTATTATTCTGTATCCCTACTATAAACTTACGATAAGAGAATTTGTCTACCTTTTCAAGCGCGAGCTTAAAGTTTCGCTTACTGGCATCTCTAACACTTTCCTCAACCAGTGAGTTGATACACGCTTCCATGTCTTTAATTCTCTCCTTAGGATCATTTTCATCTTTCAACTGAAGTGTTACAATGGGTGAGCTCTTGGCTTGGTTAAGAGGGTCGAATACACCTACATTGGTACCGCGAATGCCTGATGCCCCGCTCTGGAAGCCGGCACCTCGAACAGCCGTCACGGGCCGAGCTATCTCACCGCCTGTGACTGGTCGCCCATTGGCGGTGCCTACTAAAGTAAAAGACCACCCATCAGTTCCAATGTAATTAAGGCAATAGCAAACCACAAAAAAAGTACCAATTTCACTCAAGTCGAATTGTCTTGATTAAAGACTTCATGAAACGAACTAGGTTGTCACGTATCTGTCTGCCATTCGCTGCCAATAGTTTCCTACGAACCCTACAAAAAACAGCAATATTTTTTATTGAATTTCATCGGATGTCAGATGTACAGATGCGTTGACGCCTACGACGCAGTTGTACGCTATACGAGATTTGCAATCCAGTGCCACATTTATTCTCAACACATTTGCTGTCATAATGAAGAAACTGAGTTACCACTGCGTAAAACAAAGCCAATGACTTAGTTTTCATAGATATTTTCTTGTACACACACACACACACACATACTACGCGTTATTGATGAACGCCAAACGAAACTGGTGGCTCATACATAGATGACGCAAATGTGTCACAATGTAATGGTACATATAGTACAACGTTGAATGAATCTGCACGAAATATCAAATCAAGTTTATCTCCACTCTGGATCGCATTTAACTGTGAAAAAGCTGAGCTCCTAAAAAACAAATCACTACAGCCCGTTTAGTTAGCAGAAGCAACCAAGTTCGACTATTTAACTAAATTTTGACAAATTAATCCATCAGTCAACATTCGATATAAAATTGATAATCTCCACACAGATATATAACATCGTCAATGTGTACATATGTATGCGAAATCTATTCATAAAACACAGTATCGCCAAAAGCAGATATAGTTGTTTAGGGCAAGTAGACCTCTTGTTTGGCTTTGATGTGCGGGGTTAATGAGGTGCTCAAACTTGTCCGCATAGAAGCTATAGTTAGTTTTAGCGGTAACAGGAGTTTGGTTGATATAGCTAGTCCTCTTTTATAGTCATTGAAACAGCGCTATATTGCGTTCAAGTTAGCCAATTTTTAAGAGATATACGTCATTTTACGAGGTGATATTTGAATAAAGAAGTTGGATAGCCGTGAAACTCATAACAATGTCACCAACTGCTTTTCCAATCTCGAGAAAATTCTAAATCTTGTAGAAATGATACAAGGGTCTTAGGGTTAAGGTGTGTCCAGATACCCTTACCCCCCCGTCGCATTGCCGCACTGCTTCGGGCGGTAGCCAGCCGGAACGCCGTAGTGCTGCCAGACGATGTTGGGGGTCCCCGCCCATGACTACTTTGGACAGCCTGCTGGAAAGCCTCGTCGACGGCTAATGTTTGAGTGTCAAAAGCTGGGTGAGCTTCCTCATCGAACCCGGCGTAGAGATCCTCTTCTGCATCGGCTCGGCGTAACATCCTTCTCGAAACGAACATTAACCTTTCCAAAGACGCTTACCTCAAACCAGACAATTTTGTGTATGTTTTTCACCTTAGCTATTCCAAAATCATTGATCTACTTCTTCTGTATCATTATGGCGACTAAATGTCGTTTAGCGAAACACATTTCGGAACCGTAATTTCTCTTCTGTATAGTTAAGACATCATAATAGCACGACTGTTATAATCTTCACTGAAACGAATAGCCAACTCAAACTGAAGATTACGAACGGGAGTGCTACAAAATGCCCATCTGTAACAAAGACGCAGCGCTTCACGCTACTAGTTTCTAACAAATTAGGCCCCGCATGCCTATTTAAGTTTAGCGTAAGCTAAATCCGACTAGAGGATAGTAAATTAATAGTTAAACCAGTATATGGATGTTTGCCTATTTTGAGACACCTATAGAAAATATTATAAATACGACGTGTCGTTAGGTTTACATCGTGTCTGATTTGCAATAAAAACCCATTTAATTTGCTTTAACTCTTGCACTTGATTCATGCGTGTAGGCGTTGGCTGTGACCTCGGTATGATTCAAACTCTAGTCGGAACGTTATCTTTAAAAGGGTTTTATTCGTGGATGCAAAACTTCCACCAGCGCAAACAACGTTTTATATTTTTACTTACTATTGGTAATTGTCGTACGGCGCAAACAATAAAATTATTCCGTTGTGCTAACTAAATTAACTGAAAGCGTACGTTTTCGCCATGACGAAGACAATTGATCACAGAAACTCTCTACTGCTCACGTGGTGTAAAACGGCAGCTCCACAGACAGCGCTCCCGACTGCATTATGATTCCCACAAATCCAGAATCCGATCTGTTTAGAAGGTGGCAGCAGTTGCTATGGCAACTTTGCCCTCATCATGTTCTCGAAAACTATGATTCTCTTGCCCATTGTATGGCGAAAAGTAGCGACACGCAATGCTGACTTGTACACTAGGAACACTACCCGCTATTTTAAGACTAAAATATGAATCTTAATAGTTAATTAATAATTCATCCGATAATTTCTTTCTTTTTGTCTTATCAAGAGCTTAACTAGTTAACCACGCGCATAGCGGTTATCCAACAGAACAACTAGACGCCATTGTGCTACCTTGCGGCACTGAAGATTTTGTATTTTGCAGGGAAAAAACGTTTATGATATCTTGTAGTAAGTCAGAAATTACTGGTACTAGCGTATACGATCGTCCTTGGGCAAACAGGACAGCCACCACGATGCGTTAACGATATTTATAAATCTCGCCATTAACTTTCGCATCGGATATAGGCTGGAAAATGCGATCTATTACGTGCTCTTCTTATATATGGTTTTTGTATAGACGGAATATGGAAACAGTTGTTTCTTTGTACTTTTATCGTACAAACATGAAAGAACGATGGGTTGTGCAGCGCACAGATGGGCCAGATTCCCATAGAGGATAAATACGAATGAGAACGAATTGGTGGTTTTAATCATTTTTTCCATAGCTAGTCGAGACATACGTGATCTTTAAGCTTTTAGCGTTTCAAACGTTACAACGTTGACTGCATCAGAATTTTTATAGAATGTCAATGAATATGTCCCTTTTACTGGCCAGTTATTTATAATTTATTTGCAAAACGTTCCATTGTTTATTAGGAAACGCTTGGTTAAAATGAGGTAATAATGTATCTACAATTAATAAAGACATCATTTTGATCTTTTAGTTCTTACTTAGATGTTAAACTTTTGCTAACTAAGTCTTTGTAGGACTTTTTATGTCCAACCAATTAAAGGAAACTATGTAACAAAAAGATTTGGAAGGAAAACCTACTAAAGCCCAATCTGCCTAATTATCTATTCCCAGATGGTTGGCACTCGAATTGTACGAGCGTATCGGGATTCGTGTTACGCAACGTGAATACATTATTTTTGTTAGACTTTGTTTAACTCTAGGCTATTTTCGATTAGATCAGCTTTACAATATAATGTAAAAGTTTTTTGGAAGACCAACCGCCGCCATCAAGATGATTAAGGGTCCCAAGTAAAAAAAAAAAACGATATTATAGCTAAAATCTTGTGAGCCTATTATAGCGGATCTAGTTGTGATCACTTGTTAGCTTAAAAATGTTTTAGCGCTTCTAAGGCAAATTACCAAAACCTAAACAAAATCATATGAAAGGAGGTAAGCAGTTTTTCTCCGAGAAAAGTCCGAGAAAATTATTAATGTTGCTACTCTCATGTACACACTATCCGGGTAGCAATTGTTATGGAAACCGGCATTATTTTCGTGGCAGTGAATAGTCCTCAAAGAATACACACTCTTTAAATGGAAAGCATTCGCTTAAAATCCACTATTTTGGAAACAATTCAGAAGAACTAGACTTGAATTTATTATTACTAGACACCAAAAATAAATTTCTCAGAGTATTTGCGACTCTAATGACGTCCTCCAGTTGTACTGCGAAATCTATATATTGTTAGATATAACATTAATCAGTTCCATACTATTATAAAATGGGTACAAAGAATAGATAAATGACCATTCATCCTTGAAAACTAAACAGAATGTTGGCCATTACAGAGCAAAAGACTGTAGCGGTTGTGCTACGTAATTCAACAGTCTTATTTAACAGACTGACGAAAAAAGATTTGAAAAGAAAATAGGAGCGTTGAAAGTAATTTTTTTACCTTTGAAGGCTCGAAGGAATCAGGAACGAACTATAAGCAAGGATCCTAAAATGTCACTAGTACGTAAAAGCAGACCCCCTTTTAAACACAGGCACTGCTGCATTGGGACCCGTTCGCCAGCAGGAGGCGATGGATGTTGTTTTTGCCGCTTTACGAAGGCTCATAAGATACGACATGATATTGTTATCACCGTGCATAACACCCAAGACCATTTGCAATCCTTTCAAAAAGTGCTCCGACTACCTAGTAAGAATAGACCACAGCTGAATAAGTACCGCATTGAAGAAAGCGGAACCCATTTAATAGGGGGATCCTAGTATACTTTGAACTGCTCTTATTATATTGCTCATTCGTTCTGAAGCTCATTACAACTATCGAGCAACTCTTCATAGCAGCAAGTAAATTCAGGTATACTGTAGAGTAAGGCGGCTTTGAAAGAAACCAAAAGTTTGCTGTCAACAAATTCACTTGATAGAAAAAAGTAATGTAACCCATAAACGTCTTCCATGCTATCGAGTCTAAGCTAATCAAGCAAAGCATCAGCCGAAGCAGTTTCGCAAGTTATGAATGGACGCCCAAAGTTACAGCGAAAGCCATACTGCTGTCGCCTCCGTAGAGAAATCCGTAGCTCTCATCGTTAACGCCAGCTGTGACAGACTGAGAAAATAGAACACTCTATCTTGCAACTCATATACACACCAAACAACGTTTAAAAAGATTGACCTAAAGATTGATGATAATTTAGGGCCCGCACTTTAAAGGATTGACTCACCGGAGCCCCCGGCCGTTTCGACAAAACAGCATAGTTGATAACCGTAAATCGAATTAGACGGTATGTAACGGCGCCGACCGCAAAACTAGCTTCCGGTAAAGATGTCATTTGTCTACCTTTTCTGCAATACATTCCCTCCTTTTCTATATCGATATTTCCTTAAAAAAATATATGCAATTTTTCGTGGTCACTTTCACGAACCTACCCTGAACATTTCATTCGATATGCTCAAGTTAGTTATCCTCGTCTACTTTAATGAAAAATACCATAATGTAGTAAGTTCGACAGTTCCATTTACATAGACGTACTTGCTCTATACCTGGAATTTCTTATGTGGCGAAACGTTATTTACAGTTAAATACTGGATTTTGATCGATTTCACACCTCAATAAACGTTAATAAAAAAAATAACCTTCAATCTCATCTTATTCTTCATTTCTCTTATCTCAATCAATTTTTCTTTATTATAACGCTATTATTGATAATTACACGACCGATTACTTAGATTACTTAGTAGTGTTCCATATTCTGTAATATTCTAACTTATGCTCGTATTAATATTGAGTTCCCTTTGTCGCCACTTACCTTTGATGCACATTTCAAAGTACGCTCATTTTTGGCGCATCAGAGAGCCCGTTTAGTTAAAGAAAATCAGTTAGGAACACTACTGCACCTATTGCCTAAATGATTTAGGAAGAAAAATCACAATACGTAGTTTAAACTGACCGTTCGTCTAGCTATATTTTAGTTACCACTAAAACAGCAGTAAATAGCAAAAATGATCGTTTAAACGTCAACACACATCCCAAGCGTTCATGTACAAGTTAGTTGGACATTAAGCTTCAAGAGAACTAGAAACAAGCAGAACAGTGTCGACCTAAGCAACATATGTACATATTCTATTATAATGTGCTCTCCACATTTATATTGCGATATTATACATACTTTTGTGAAGACCCTGCAAGCCATATAGTTGTTAGTTGTTCAATTGTAAGTTATGTGGTTAGTTGACCCAAATAAAGGTGTAGCCCAGTCTTAGGATTTATGCTCGTACACATCATTTTTATACTAATATCTAATTAGGTGCTAAATGTCTCTATTTTGCTCGACGGAAAATTAAGGTTCGCCGTTCTCTTGATGCTTCCACATCAACGACCAAAGTTTATTATTACTACTATTATGATAATTTTACCTGAGACACTGATTTACAAATAAACTGAATACATTGTATCGGCATAGTAGTGGTACAAGTGTGACGTGAAGATGGCGCCCTCCTACTGTCAATAAATAGCTATTCTTCGATTCTATTTATATGTGCTTCGGGTGTATAGAAATGCTGCTTCCAATCTTTTCTCTCTGTGTCCGATTTAGTCATATATATACGAAATCGCTAAGTCATGGGACGGGACAACAATGCTTTTTTTCTTTTTTTGATTGGCCTATTCAAGGGACCAATTGTTTCTCATCGGCGCGCACCGAGTAAATCTGCTTGTGTACAATTCCAAATGGTTTGTAACGATTGCAAAAAAAGATACTCTATCATATACAATTCGCAAACTTCTGATTAACTATATCTGAAATGCGTACAGCTCAAATGCCTGTCGTAAATGTCCCTTTGTGTTCGGAAGGCTACCTTCCACTCGTAGGCCTTTTTCGGATTCAAAAAGTTCACTTAATTTTTCTCTCACGCTAGCACAACTCATGGCACTTTTAAGCAGTAATTCAGCAGCGTCTCGAACCGATTCTAACTGCTTAAACATTTTATTTAGATATTGGCCCTCGCCGCCGGCTACTATTAAGTAATTAATAAGGGCTAGACTCAATTGTTCTTTAACGCTTTGTAGATGCTTTAGTTCTTTGTAGTCAACTTGAATGGCAGGAACCTGCTCGACCTTTTGCACTAACGTGATGAAAGCACCAAACCGTACCTCGGGCTCAATATCCTCACAGTCGGATAACTGATCGAGCGCGGAAATGCAGGCAATTTGTACCTTGAGATTGACACAGTTCATAAGGTTGTCGCTGAGAGTCTTCATAGCTGTCGGCACATCCAACATGCAACGTGTATGCGCGTTCGCCATCATCCAGCCAATGGCATAACAAGCGTTCCACTTAGCTTTAAAGAAACGAACCCCCGCATACGTGGCACTCTGCAATAGATGCTCGATCGCTTTACGAATGAGACGTTCATCGACGGACAAGTACCTACTAGTTCCCATACCTAACAATATGCCCATTGACCGCACGGCATTAATTCGAATTGAATCCTTTTCAGCATATGTATTCACAGAAGTTTCTAAAAGGCTAGTATAGAAGTCAGTGTTAATATCAACATCGAAGCGTTCAGGCTCAGAAATACGCAGTGTCCACAGAGCGTCACAGACGTTGGACAACGCCCACGAAGCCTTCATTTTTAGTGACATATTAGTTTTCTTTTTCAAGAGAGCTACACAGAGTTCACCGACATCTTGAAGAAAGATCGTATCCTGAACCATGTATCTGTATGTGCAAAAAAAAGCCAAGGTCCTGACCGCGGCCGCTGCCGTATCGTCTGTGGTGTCACGCGCCTGTGCCAGGAGGACGCAGATACAGAATCTTTGATTTCGCTGTGGTAGATCTTCCCACATCTCGGCACCGATGTTGGCAAGCGCTGTAAACGTTTCTCTTTGAAGAACTTGCTGTTCACGAACTCCGTGCTCAGTCGTTTCCTCTGATCCAGTGCTCTGCAAACAACACTGCATTACACCCTGAAATAAACATTCCCTCCACATTAGCCGGCCTAGTTCACACCCCAACTGTTTTTGCTCGTCTTTCTGGCCTGTAATCAAATCAGAAATTTGCTTTGCCAACGCCGCAGTCAATTTCATACCGTGAATTTTCACCGGTCCATAGGGATCTGTAAGTGACCAGTTGAGAGCCTGAATATAGTGGTCGAAAACATTCTTACAGTGTTCGAAGTGATTAGCAACTAACAGTGACAGCGTCTGCAATACCTCAAGCTTGACCTGATTGACCTCGCCCGTGCACGGCGATAATTTTTCGATGCAGAGCCTTTCCAGCCAATGGTCACTCTCTAATCCGAGACACCGAACGATCTCGGCATGTGATGGCTGGTAGCTAACCACTCCGCCGAGACAGGTCAGAGCTCCAACTCGCACCTGTTCGTACTTGTTATTTTGCAGTAGCAACTTGAGATCGGCACACATTTCCGTAATGAGAATGGGCTTCAATCGTGAGTATGGACTAGCCCCAATCAAGAGGGAAAGACAACTAAGCAATGGAACCAAAAAAATGGGAATTTGCTCGGCTAACAAAGCGAGGTGCAGGGCTCGATGCAGTTCACTGATCACAATAGCCATGACTTCAGAGATTGATGTGAACGATGTAGCGTGAACAGATTCGCATGCCAAAATCAGGTAGTTTTTTGAGTATGAAACAAAATCCTTGAGAACGTTGATCGCTGAGCTGCGCACGTGCGCCGATGGGTCCTTAAGCATGGATAGCACGAGAGTATGTTCCGTTGAACGCATTAGACTGCCCGACTGCTGCGGTAAAAAGTTTAGGACATATCTGCAAGGATGAACATAAATGAAACAGGAAAAACTGATAAGTTAAAAAGCTAACATTTTTGTCATTAAGGTTGTCATAATGGTGACAATCCTTGGTTTTTCATCAGATAATTCTATAATGTGGCATATTAATTTTCTTTCTGTATGGACTTTCGTCCAATGGAGAATACATAATAATAGAGAAGCAATAAAAGAATACGTAATATACGTAAACATGTTTTTTTTGCTATTTACCTTGGATTTTTTTACTATAATTTCCAAAGACATTATCGTTTAAAACACTCTTTCTCGAAACAATATACTTCAACAGAATCTACGATAACAAATGACCGGGAACTAATCAGTGGATTTTCTCGCAGCAGATAAAATTTTTAAGCTTTTATTGTGAAATGAATTCTAATAGCCTACCCAAATCTTTCATTTTTGTCGATATTTAACAATAACATACGAATTGTATCGTACGCTAACTGGCGAACTTTTGCCTTGGCAGCCTTCACTCGCACAGCCAATGTCAGCGGGCTGATATTCGTCGAACTTCCATTCACAGTCCATAGCCCTGCAGATCCCTCAACATCACTCATTTCTGAATCGGAACTATCCGTTTTTGCCCAAGGAGGTTGTTGATGTCCTATACGAGATGGACTTGCTCCTCCAGTGTCCGAGTCTTCTGAAGGACTGTCATGATAGACACTTTGCTGTCCGCCCCCTACGTCCTTACGGGGTTCCTCTGTAATATATACAATGTATTGTGTATTTACTCGAATAGGTTGTCTGCCCACCTATTGACCAAAAATAGGATGCAATAATATTGTTACCAAATAGCTTTTCAAGGTTCATGTATATGCAGGATTTCACGAATTAAAATGAAAAATTATGAAGAGTATTTATATATTATGACTGTCACGGAGAAACAATTTATTAACCTTTATCTTACGACTGACGTAACCTCTACCTGTAAAACTGACTGCTACAAACAGCTAAAACCATAATCGTCAATAAATATTTTTAAAACAAGAATAAGAAAGAATAGAAAGAAGCACATGTCCTCAGTATTTGGTGCTGTAATTTACATACTTTTTCGAGCTTTTTTATTTACTCTGGAGCGACGCATCACTGGTTTGTTGTCTCTAGTACTCGTCTCGCCATCCTTAAGATCCACCTGTGGAAGCTGATGGCAGACGGGTGACGGAAAAAGGTCGAAGTTTTTGATGGGCCGCTGCGCATAGCCCGGAAAGCCGAGAAATGTCAGATGACGCAGCCAACCAAGAAGATAACCTAACTGATTAGCGGGCAATGGAACCTGCGCGGTTGCCATATTCAGGAGCGTCTTCATAGAAGCTTGCAGTACCTAAACGGAGCCAATACAGAATTCAGGCACGTGGCATTAGATAAACACTACAATACCGTTTGGCTCAGGATACGTAGTACACCCTTACAAATCTAGATACTAATTAATTAAAACAACGAGCGTCATTGTCAATTGATGGTATTACATTAGATGTTGTTGCTCCAATCTCGCGTTAGTTTTGAATAGCTCACATGCGGGTAGCCTAAGTTGTTTCATTTAAGTATTGATCATGTTGGAGTGCGAATACGAAAATGCTAGCAGTCACCTACCTTGCAGAGCATCAGCTCATCAGCGGACATGAGCATATTTGCAACTCCATCAATGATTAAGGATGAAATTGCTTCAGCCTGTTCAGGACTAAGGTACTCAAAATCTTCAGGACCCCCACGGCGAATTGTTAAAGCCTAAAATTAAACAAAAATTACAGAAGAATCAGAACAATTCTATTCTAAGTTATAATGTTGAATACATCTTAAAGGATTCGAATAACCGAACTTGTAGAAAGAATAAGTCTGTGTCCTACATGTATGCATATATACTGTTTGCTGTGGATGGCTGAGCTCCCAATTGAGCCAATATTTTGCATCTAATCAAAGACCGGTAGCTAATACGAATTGTAGTTCAATAACAAATCAATACGTAATGCGTACTTGTAGTACTTTAAGGGCGGAGTGTCGAACAGCGACATTCGACTCGTTTATGGCAAGGCATGATTTAAGCACGGTGAAAAGTTCCAGCCACACGGATTCCAGACGATGACTGTTCTGATACACCAAGGTACCTAATGAGGAAAAATGTCTTCATTAGGCTACGACAGCAATATGGGGGCTGATGAATACACTGCAGCGGCCTATCGTTTGACGCATATCTATATAATCGATACATGTTAAATTTTGTTTTTTTTTTTCAAAATCCCACATTTCCACTCCATCTTGAGACCTTGGTAACTTTACTCCAAATTTTAACTCGATAAGACAGAAATTTATTTTTCTATACATGAAAACGATGCATACAGTAATATTCTCCATTTTTATCTCTTTTTGCCAACATCCTATCCGTCTATAAGGTATATACACAAAGGAGCTTTACACCACTCCTACGGTCTGCTGACCATTTCCGGGAACAGAAGCTCGGATTAAGCATAACTATCTTCGTAGTCCAGTGATGATGAGTTATGTCCATAAAATACTTACCAAGTGTTTCTGTTGAGAAATATTAACAGTCATTTATAAGCTCATAGTGCATTTTAAAATCGAAAACAAACAGTACAACCACGCAGTCGGAAAAGAAAGACAATAAATCGAGTTATCATCAAATAAAGCAAGCGGGTCCATAACAAGGCGAAAAAGCAAACCACGATAATTGAAAGACTCAGTATCCAAAAGACGCCAGAAGTCAAACTGTTTTGGAACTCGCAACACCGGCCAGGTGAGGATCACAGGACACTGGTTTTCGAAGTAGACACGCAAAAGAGTTCAGGGAACCATTTTAGGCAGAGACCATTTTACGTCGTAGCCACAATAAAAGAGTTGTTTTTGATAAGCTAAATATAAGACTGGCTACGGCTCAACTAGCACCTAATCAGTTGCCTGCAGTGCCAATTTATGTTGAGAATATTTAAGTAAAACTCGGTAAATGCAACCGAAAGTCGCATATTCCTACAGTAAATGTAAATAAGGATAGAGTCAAATAATATTAAGGCGGAAGCCAATTATATGTTGGTGGTCTATGGCTACAACATCTACTTACCAAGCGTGTGGAAGCTAAGCAAGAGTTGAGGCACTTCAAGCTGGCGGACATCACGAAGGCAAAAATGAATTAACTTCAAAAGTGTGCGGTCATCTAAATCGAGCTGATTTCCCTGAAGATCAAGTGCCGGATAGAAAAGTCATTAATCTGAAGCTCGGAATAATTATTTTTGTGGGCGCCCTTAATGCTTTTTAAAAACGCCTAATAAATTCTTTGTATGTTAGGCATGCCGTGCACGTAATTAATAGGATTTTCAATATTTCCAAAAAGTACCCGCATAAACTGGAAGATCTGTGAAAATGACGAAAAAATAATTTTTCAGTGTTTGAAATTGAAAAAAGTTTTTGTTATTAATATGTGCCTGCGATGTCTGAAGTGCCCAGATAAGTTGCTTGGTCAATTCGGCAGTTGTTGCCGAGAACTTTAGGCCATCACAATGTAGAAGACATATCCGGAGTAAATCGGAGCCAACATCGGATGTCAAAAACGGTATCTGCGGAACATAAAAACACAAAAGCGTGATTTCTTTCGGAATAGACATTTTTTTAAACAACGGCAACTTTTATAACATCTGTTGTGGAAAATGCTTACGCAATCGTACGTATTTTTTTCTTTTTTTTCCTTTCGACCATGTATTTCTAGCTTTATCATCCTTCTGGGCTTATCAGACGTTTTTAATTGCATTATAATCGTCATTATTAGTAAGTAGACTAGCAGTTTTAGTTACCTCATAATTAAGCTCAAGAAGATCCTTAATAATAGGATCGACGCTGACGTTAGTGGTGTTACGATGCAGTGCATTTTTTAGTTTGTTTAGACATTCAAATAGATGGAGGGTCTGTTCAGCTGCCACCGAATCACCCATTCTTACATCATCGCTGGACACGCAGGCGTATCTCCAATAAGAGGGCTTCGGGATCTTTGGAATAAAAAGGAAGAACGAAATCATTAAAAACAATCACGCCTACTGTTATATAGGTAATATAAATACGACCCCACCAACTTGATCTAAAGAGGAGGACAAACTATGGTTTTTCAATTGGGTTTATCATCAGGCCACATTATCTCCTATATCTAACGAGGTACACATATAACGCATCATACATTTCTTTCTCTAGTCATCATTCTTACGCGGTGATTACCAAAATGTATTTACACTCTTCGTGTTTTTTGAGCGTGCAATTAAGCCATTTCTAATTATAGTTGCGGTGCAGCATTGGCCTTGAATCGAATTAGCGTTTGTTGAACTTTGTAAGTTCCACAATTGGAAATCAACGTTATAACTTACCACGGAGGCCCGCGAGCACCTGGTCAGACAGTATCAGTAAAATTACCTATGTTTCACATTTGTATAGTAATAGTGAACACCGAAGCAAATAGGAGTCAGCTGACCGGGTCAGGTTTGTTCAATGCACCATATGCGTCGTCCCACTCAGCGACAAGCGAAGCACAAACATATATAATGCAAATGTATATCTCCGAAATCTGCTAATTTAGAGCAAATACTGCGCTGTCATTTATTATTTCAACTGAAAATAAAGCTAACATATTTTTTAGCCAAAGTTCCATAACAACATGCCCGTTTAATCAATTGCACTATAATACAGGTCGAAACCCCGGGCGTAGAGCAAATGTTGCTTCTTTACTTCGGATATAATGCATCGGGCAGTTTCCCCCGTACGCAGCGACACACAAAACGAATCCGGCCTTCGTTCATATAAATTGGCGCTGTTTAAGCGCCGCATTATACAGTAAGTTCGGACAAGGATTCTCCCCTATACACCGCTAGTCCGATGCAGGGAATTGCTGACAGTCGTGCAGGTTCAGCCTATATTTAGTTATTACTTGTTAAAAAAATAACGAAAGGCACAAAAACAAGATCTAATACTGAACATTCGCTTCAGCTGCCAGTCCAACTCACTTGTCAATCAGTGCTCCTCCGGTTCTTCTTCGAATTTGGTCAGTTCGCCGGTGGTAAATCTCAACCCAGTCAGCTGACGAAATACAGCTAAAAGCAGACAACGAAATTCCGCCTTATGATTTCTAACATTATGATCCGAGCTCAACGTCTTAGCAAGAAAACCCACGCTATATAGTGATTCATTATGGGATTATTTGTTACTTTTGTTTCTCGCTTTGGATATTGCTACAATAATGGTCGCTACATTGCAATCATTGCAACTAATGAAGAAGCGATCAGCACAATTTCCTTCAAATCTGATCAATTCGAATATATTTTCATAAGTTTTAAATGTAAAAAGAGGAAATTATCATCTCATTAATTATGATTGACACATTTCGTTTTACGAACGCATGATTGATTGACTGGACAAAAGAATTATGAATTACATTATTTGGTCTGTATTTACATAAAGAACAAAGATAGCACTTAAATCAGTCAAATAAACTTTATTAATATCACATCTCTCGTTATTCAAGTCGTACAGGCCATGAGCATGTAGTTGTGTAACTATGACTATTTTTTTTGTTGCTATAACAACTCAAATCTATATGACTCGGATATTCGGGTATCCACTGATCGTATATATCGTCTAGCAGGTGTTTGTATAAAGAACTTCACTTATAAGAACACACAGCTAATATACTGATCTTTTCAACATTGTAATTTACTTCAGTCGATAAAAATGTCAACCTGCATAATATTAACGCTGTCTTCAAAAGGGGTCCGAGCAACTTAGATTGTTAGCGATACGGCATCCGAACTAAATCTTGGTTAGTACGAATGTTCGCTGTTTCTACTATAATCGTTTGTGTTTCCTGGTGTTTTCGACCTCGAATCGGAATTGTTCATCGTTGTCGATAGGTAGTCCGCTTTTAATATGATCGACGAATTTTTTTAGAGCGATATAGAACGGAATCTGAAACGATGATCAAGATGTAACATCACACCTTGTATCAATTGAGAGAGATAATGTATCTGAAAACTGGAAAACGCATGGTTTGTATCAACCGGTAAATAATAATAATAATTAATTATAAATAATATTAAGGCTTATTTATTTAATCACACAGTAGATATACCACGTAGCTTGCAAACAGTGCAATTAACAAACTCTCTATGCAATAATTTAAGCTGAATTATATCTTTAATTTTAGAGTACGCTTATTTTGAATAAATTGTTGACTACGCAATGAGTGGATGATTAAAAACAGCCGGAAACTACATGTCCTCTCTTAATCGTTAATCTAGCTTACAAAAGCAGAAAAAAAATCCAAGTCTAGAAATGTTCATCCTGCCAAAGACAAATAATATTCAAATTTGAAATAAAGCAGCTTACACAAAATAGTACGACAGGTATCCTTTCAGCCGCATAATAATTAATGCAATGGGTTGACTTAAATTACAGCATCCTTTACGTGGTTGTTTGCATAATTGCATTGGTGTTATCCTTTATAAATGCTAAAGTTTTTGATAGGAGTTAGTCGTAGTCAACCCTCTTAGAGATACTACTATTGGTTGGTATATGTGTCCTTAATGCCTCCAAACTATTATTCGTTTATAACCTGATTGTTAGCCTATGAAAAAGAGTTTTTAATACAAACAGTAATCAATGCTATTACGGGGTTTCAGTGACGACAAACTAATGATCTCATTTCATTAGCTAACACAGAAGTCACCAAATTAAAAATCCAGTAAGATACACACTTGAAAGTGTTACCTTATCCTCAGCTCTTGGATAAGAAGCCGAGCGTGGACTTGAAGATGGCACAACAAAGATCTGCAAATGATCAACAAATCTAACAGCTGTTAGTTTATTGCGACCAGAAATAGGAATCATTTTTAAATTTTGCCTTTTTGCAGTGAATGCTGAAAGCACGCAAATATATCATGAGTCAGCAAGGTCTTAGCTTCTCGCGTACTTGTATAACCTCCGGATTGTACTTACATCTGTATGCACTTGATATATTGCTCTCACGTACAAACCTCAATCCCAGGTATGAAGCTGTCTTGCCGTCCCAAGTGTTTAACTTTGCTTCCAATAAATATTTCGTAAATGCCCTTTCCGTTGAAGACAACCACTTTAGGAGAAAACTCTTCGATTTTTTTTCGAAGGATCCTTGCTCCCTCAGAAATCTCCTGCTTTGAGAGGTCGTCCTGACCACGAGTCGCTCTTTCGCAGATGTTAGTCAAACCTGAAAATTATTCAAATATTTAGATATACACACGCGTGGTAGATCAGCTGTGGTTATAAATTTTTCTAGTTTAAAATGTGTTGAAAAGAAAAAACAGATTTACTATTAGATGGGCCTCACCTCTTGTTTTACTGGAAAAACAGATCCGACCATTTTATTCACAGTGACCATAGTCCGCATCAGACATCTCGCTTACTCTAAACCTATAAGTGAGCTTTGTTTTGAAAGCTAGCGACCGTCTGGGTTAGACAATAAATAGTTTGTTAGAAGTATTGCAGTCAGAAACAAGTGCATTATCACTGGAGTCGCAAATAAAGCTTTCCTCTATTTTGTATGCGAAGAGCAGTTTAGACGATTACAGCTGGTAATGATTTCAAGGTGCATTGTTCTTCATCTTCAGAAAAATCATCAGAAAAACAAGTGATTCTATTTTCTTGCAAAACAGGCACCCCGCAAACCGTTATTGAAATATGTTGGTGAAATTGAATCAAATGTTTTGGCTTTGAGTAGAGTTTACCGATGTTCCATTTTAACAGCCGAAAATCATTCTCCCAAGTGATGGGTTCTGGAATAAGTTTGGACTGGTAAAGGCATTTCCAGAAGTGATTTCCAGGACCCGCGTAGTAGTGTCGCGCCTTGGCCGAGAAGAAACCCGGATTGATGCCAACCACAAGTATATCCAACCCATGGCGTATATAGTCAGGAAGGGTGCCGTTCTCCAAGATCTAATAGCACAACAGTCCAGCGTAAAATAATGTAGAAGCGTGTCAAGCTGTTTTACTGAATTCAGATTTTTCATTTAAAAGAGAATTCAGATATCTGATCAAGAGAAAGTGCCCGAGTATCGATCTGTTCATAACAAGGACTTGTTAAAAGCGGTTATTAGTATCCAAGGGAGAAATATAAGAATAAGTTGTATTTTCTCTAAGATAATATATATGTTATCTTTACACAGTAGGCTAACAATATTGCATTGTTTTCGAAACAGTTCTCTTTGTTCACACGAATTGTGTAATATGCGTCGTTCACCTTGAAAGACATTTATATTTTATGCGAGTAAGAAGTATTGTTAAATATGACATCGGTATAGGATAAGTCCAAAGGCCGATGCTGAAGTTTGATCGCATACCTTTAACAACAACGATTGTACTACGCGTATAAATCATACCTTTCTCTCAGTTTCAGGAGATCGTGATACTCCGATGGACGTTGAAGTCTCGCCGAAGACGGTCGGTGCCTTAACGCTTGAAAACTGCTGCAAAAAACCCTTGAACTGTTTACCTTCTTGTTTCGACATTTCTGTAATATTAAACAAAAACAAAAATATCTGAAATAAATATACTTCTTCAGGACTGCACACTTTTCATAGTCATGGATTCGTGTCTCTCTGTTCTGAATTTAATTCTAGAGATCAAACAAACAATGACATAATATGTAAAAAACGAGAAATAAACGGTTCATACTTTTCGCTTACCCTCTCAAAAATGGTACGTAGTTTGTGTATAGTTAATTTAATACACTGTACATGCTATGGCCAAACTCTCAGCTGCGACGCTACGGTTTCCAAGCAGTCAGCAAATTCTCATGAACTAGTTTGGGCATATTCAGCCTTCATTTTATGGGTCCAGCAGCGCGCTACACAGTAAAGCTATTTCCCAGACATAAGCATCTGCTCCGGTTGTATCTGAATATTATCAAAACAGAGCACGTCAGAATGGAACAGAACTAAGTACAACAGATAGGACCGCTGTTTGAAACAGTTTTGTCTAGCAAAATATAATCACTGTGCAACAAACATTCAGGTCTTTTTGGGGTCATGGTGCGCAACGTGTATCAAGTGGTGGTCATCTATGGTCAGCATTCGATGCTTTGTTTTTGTCAATTCTGAAGGAATAGAGAACTTTCGTCGTGAATGATTTGATTGAGGATGTTTCAACACGAAAAATTAACTTGTTAGTAGTCAACTGCTAATCAACGTAGAGGATACATCAGTCATGGTTTGAAAATCCCCATTGTAAGATGTCATAGTGAGTCTAAAAATTCAGTAGGCCTCAATAGATGGAGCTTTTGGGTAGTAAGGAAAGAAGACAGCTGGCATTTTAGTGAATGAGGCGGATTTATTCGAAGCAAAATCTTAGCAGTATACAGACATTTCGCTGTATTAAAGCAATTCATCTATATACTATCAGTATCAGTGTCTTACACGTTCATGAATTTTAAATCACAGCTACTTAATTCATTTTAACCACTGACACCGGCTGAATTGGTTTCTAATAGTAAAGATGAAAAAATTCAATGTACATTCGTCTTGCTTTCTTTCTTTTTAAGCGATTGTCACTGGATCAATAAGGTTTCTATTTGAGTTAATCTAGAATAGTGATTCAGACGATTGTACTCGGCGTCTGAAAATGGCGAATCCGTTGGTAACTGATAAAACTCCAATGGATAGCGGAAGTGATACTCCTATTGCCAACATCTTATCATATTCAGCATCCTCTGGGACGCTAATGTTACCAGACGTTTACGGAGAGAGCGTAGTCATCGAACAACTGAGATCAGATACCCTCTATCGACACTTTCTGGACGATGATTTTGACGCAAAATCTGTGGCTGCTAAAGCTGTCGAAAACTTAGCGATCACGGATCATCTTGCCAAGATTTCGGCAGGTTAGATATACATAATTTGACATAATTGGTAATTTTATTAACGATTAGATTTATTTAGGTTCAATCATGTTAGATGCTGTATTAATTCGAATGTAACTCAAAGACCATTACGCGGGTTTCATAGCCCATTATATTGGCTAAAGGCGTATCCTCAGTTAACGGGGAAACTGTATTCTATCAGCACAATTTTTAACATTTTCTCCTGCTTATTTTATATAGGAATATCATTGGTGGAGCGTGAGATTCGTCACGAGGTCGGCGATAAATACGATGAACTACTAAGTCATGCTACCGATATTGAGGGACTCGAAAAAAGCCTGCAAGATACATTTAGTTCAGTGAAAGCTTTAAAGGTTTACCACCCATTTTGTCCACTCCTGTTTCATCGTTTATTCTATCCATAAGCCACTGCCTAGACTGGATCAAATATAGATTAGATCCACTATGTTATTTTGTTTAATATTTTAATCTAACAAGCCCGAACCGTTAGGGTTAGGCAGCCTTATTCATTACAAAAAAAATGTTAAAGACGCAGTTGTAATTATAAGTTCAAACATCAACGGCGGAGAAACGTTGTTGCAAACACTTAAGTCCATGGCTTTATTCCGCTTTTTAATGTCTTTGGTGTAGGTGGTCGGCGATCGTGTTCAATCACGGATGTCTGAATGCTACGAGAAAGTTGAACAACACACATTGATGCTTGCTAGGTTACATGATACCTGTGAACTAGCCAGGAGTGTTGCAAGACTGGCCGGTGTCTGTCGACAATTACGACAAGTGAGTAGATTATAAAGGGATAAAATATTATGAAAAACAAACTATTTCTGATTGATTTCTGTATTGTTCAATGTAGGATGTATCGGTTGGCATCGTTGGCATACTATTTGTTTTCTTTTTTCGCTTTTCAGAACAATTCCAAACAGACCAAGGATATGATGAAAAGCTCCCAACTGATCTCTGAAGTGTATTACCTTCTTGCTAATGTGGGGGAAGGTATACACTCAATTAATGCAGTGCGACCACATCTCACGTACGTAATCATCTACTCATTCGGTATATAGCATACAACAGATTTGAAAGTGAATCAATAATTATGATATAAAATAGGCCACTTTGTCTTGCCAAGAAAGCCTCATCTTTATCATAAATATGTCTCATAGTTGAGGTTGCTGTTGTTGTGGATTTTTTTCTGAATACAGGTTTGTAAGCGAATTCCGCGTGGATCTCGTTCGTCAGTGTCAAGCACTCCTCGAGACCTCTCTGGAGTCTCAGAACTTTGCACAGATGACCATTGCTTTGCAGTCATTCCACAACATGGGAATTCTTTTACAGCAGTTGGATGCTTTACTTACGGCTTGCAAAGAACGCCTTACCAAAGCTACTAAAGAAGCTCTTGATGTACACAGGCGAGTAACACCTTTGGTGTAACGAAGGATTTTAAAAAGCCCAGTCACTAACAGGTGTTTGAGAAGCTACTTAGTCACATGAGAAATTAGCAGATGATCGGCGGTCCTGTGGAAGACCTTTCTTTTTTTGTTTTGCGTAAATACACATGCGTATAATAGATTAGCGTATTGCAAAACAAAAAGCAAATAAAGATAGAGAAATAAAGAAACCAGGAGAGGGGTTATCCTATAGGACAGTAAATTTTGTCTCAAATTCTACGTAATTTCATGGACAGTTAAACCGATTATCAAATATACGTATCTCAATGATTTTTTTATCTATTTTATCTTCGTTGCAATATTCGTTGCAATCTGGACAAATATTTATAGAATCGTTTAGAAAACACAAAAGATTTTTCGGGTGATTATTTTAGCTCGGGTTTCGAAGAGCTGAGCGGCATTCAAGGCTGTACCATTATGGTAAAAAGTTGTAACGACAATAATCCAGCTGCGTACTTTTGCTGATATCCCGTCATTTTTCTTAATGTCGATCTGCTGTGTTGTAGAGTCAGATCAGTGCAGATATTGCAATTATTTCTTTATATGCAACGTGTTCGAGGATTTTTTTAATCTAATGACCAGTGTCAAGCGCCCTATTTAAAAACTGGACTGAACGAGAAAAATGATTATTTCATCAGGTTCATTAGGTCGTAGGTTTCATTAGATCGATATAGGTGAAATGAGCGCTTTTTCGTTCCAGACTGAGTCAGTCTCCAGAACAGGCGACGTCCGGTGGAAATAGATCGTTGCCGGGACGAGCTAGTTTAGGAGGTGGTGCGGCATTTAGAGGCAATCTGTGGGCATCGATTGAGTCACTGTTGGGATCTGTCGGGACGCAATTGACACAGGTGGTTGGATTCGAAGCTGTTATGGCTAAACGAAAAGATACTAATAGTCACAACACGTTTGCTCAAATTATTCAGCAACAACGGAAGCGGAAGTCGGTAAACGGCGATGCTTCTGATAACAACGATGATGCCGACGTTTTTAATAATGGTACGGAGTTAGCAATAGTTGTGATATCAACTTTGATTTAGGACGAATCTTATTACATTCTATTAATCAATAAGATCATGTATTATGCAAGCTTGCTGTTTTCGTATTCTATCATTATTTCATTGCCCGTTTTTGACCAACAGACGATTCAGTAAAGTCGGGATGCGGCCTGGTAGAGTCGTTGTGGCTGGAGCTAGCGCTGATGCTTTCCCGAGAACTAATTGCAGCATCTGCGCAGTCGACATTTGTGAGACAGGCATTTGAGGGTGAATACCCAAAATTGATAAAAATGTTCACTACAAAACTTGAAGGGTGAGTTGCAAAGGCTTATTTTCATGTTGTAACAAAAAAATAACAAATGTAGCCATGCATGTAGGCTTTCTATCAAATATATGATACGGAAGCGTTTATAATATCGTTTATTATATCCAACAAAAATTAATATGACTACGGAGTTTTTGTTGTAAACGAAAATAAAGGACAGCGGAATTAAAACAGCAGTAGAATAGTACAGGAACCATTTACTATATCATTTTAGTCTTCACCTATATGATTTATTTTACTTAATTTAACGTTCTTGTTACGCTTATTTACTTGCATCAAGCGTGAAATCTCTCAGAACGCAGACCCACTTAATAAATTTAGATCATGACTTTCCTTTTCCTAACTGAAAGCAGATTTAAAATTACATAAGTGCGTATTAATCCTAATAAAATTATCTTGTCGGCTTTCGTTTACTTCGCAATATATGAGCGCAGAGTTGACCTGACGAAGTTGAACTTGGAATCGCTTGAAACAGCGTACGTGTCCCGGTCTCTGTCGCGTTTGCTCGACTGTGCAAACCTTTGCCTGACGAATACGCCACCACTTCAGGATGACGTTGTTGCTGTCGTTAATGTAAGCAATTTGATTGCCATAATTTTCTCATTATGTGCCACTAAAGGTTGAAACGAAAAAATGCAGGCAAATAAACTGGGAAACAATGGTTCATTTCATTCATTTACTCGATTCAACCTGTACGGTATACCAAATACGATTAAACCCGGCCAACACTAGGTTTATAAAATATTGATAATATTTTACTGGGAATGCAGAGAATGAGCGAATAAGACAATTAAATTAATGATAAAATCACTCAGCTCTCTGTGACCAAGAAATGGGTTGTTTTTTTATTTAAATTTTATTTATTCTGAGTAGTTACTTACATATATTAGATGCATTTGCTATCCGGGCAGTATAAATATTAATTAAGAATGTCTTGTAGGTAATTATGTCTGAGATACGGGTGACTGAATCCGTCGGTGATGTACAGCTGTTGCGCAAGGTAAATATTTTATAAATATATATTACCATTGCACGTAACTGCCAAAATAACCCAAGTAATTTTAAAAGTTCTGCCAAAGATCGGACGTCAACATGCGAATATACCACTTAACTAATTCATGGCAAAGGATGATTATTATATCAAGGTACTAGGGGTACTTTGCATTAACCTTTTAATCGCACCGTAGGCTATCTAAATATGTTTATTACGTGATGACGTGAAATTCAAACATCGACAGGTATCACGGAACGTAGCTCAAACTGTGGTTCAGTTGGCATCACGTTCTGAACAGACAGTGATTAGCGCAGAAGTTCCTGAGGCCATACAGGTCATTGGACCAGCAAATTTGACGCAGAAAAACAACGGGATGGCTCTTCAGTTATTGCACATATTCAGTGTGCAAGTGTCATCGTTTCTCGCTAGCCTGGTTCGTGACACCATTTTCCTTACTTGATAGGACCATCTAAAATAAACAGTAAATTTCAGTTACTTGTTTATATTTTGTGCCACTCATAGTTACGATCCAAAGGAAATAGTATTATTTCCTTTGGTACCACTGGAAAAGTACCACTTTTCTAGCTCGGTTCGTTGATGCAATTCATAGAGCCTTTGTGGAACGGGATACAGTTGCTTTAAAATACTATGAGATAACACGCTTCAAAGGTACGAAAGCTGAAGAAAAAAAGAAAGAGATTTTAGACGTTGAAAACATAGATACGAGAATTTAGCCAGTTTTGACTAAGAATACATCAGATGCAAAGATAGGACCTATAATGAATTAGATTTTAAGCGCATTTTGCTTAATTGCAGAATTGCGATGCTACAGCAGTGTCCGTGATGGCCTCATCGTTGAAACAGATCGATGCTACAATTTCGTCTTGTCTTTCACCGCTATTTGGAGCCGTCGGAGGCGCAATCGAAGCAATCTTATTAACGATGCATGAAGAGAAGTACGACACGTTTTATCGGTTTACTCTCTAAGTTGACACACATAGCAGACACGGTATATGACAACAAACAAGAACCATTGTTCAATATTTTTTTTTCTGAAATCATCGAGAAACACAAACTTTTATGAAAAAGCAATTCAATTCCTATTACGAATTGGTTTCTTTTCCTCGACTGGGATAATCTGTCAGAGATAAAACTGAATAGATAAAAATTGCCTATATAAATTATTTTGAAACTGACTCGAAACTTGACCAAAATATGTCAAAAAACGGTTTTGGTGATACCCAATAATATAATGTGGAAATTAGCGGATATTCTTGAGTGTATGATATCTACTACCAATTGAATCGTCCAGGTGTTCTTGACCCTTCAGGCGTTTTAAATTCTACTGTCAGTCAAGCTTTTGGTCTGCTACCGGCCCAAAATGTAATTCCGCTGGACCTTCAACAAATTATTAGACAAAGAAGAAGACAAATTATTAGACAATTTTTAATGTTTATAATGTTGTTTGCAATGTTTTAATGCTTTTTACAGGTATGACCAGCCTGCAACGTCCTCTGGAAAGGAAGTGCAATGCTCACTGTATATGCGCGAGTTAAATGGTTTTCTACAGAGAGTACTAACAGAGTATCTGACTTTGTTTCCACCAAATGCCACCGTACAAGGCATTGTCCGAGAGGTAAGCGCACTATATTGACGAAAAAGATATGGGAAGAATCGGTTTTTCAAGCAATATTTAGAATTAAAGCTCATACATACGTAGAAAATGCGTAATATATGTATTGTCTTTGTTTTGTATAATCCCAATATCTGTAATAAAATTTATTTTGAGGCGAGTTTAATATCTCTGCTAAGTCATTTGAAATTCAGGAATATGCACTGAAGAAAATATTTTCCCGGCAGAATTTTATTACCGAACATATTAAGCACCTAATTTTTTTGCTATATGCGATCAGATGGGGTCTCGTACGATCGAGCTATTTTTCCGATTCGTCAGCCTTGTGCGACCAGTTAACGATGGAGGGTGTTTACGTTTGGCCGCGGACTGTACCCAACTAGAAGCGAGTTTGACTCCGTTAAAGCCCGAGGCTCGCGAAGATGCATTTGCACGTCGATCACGAGCGCTTCGTGCTTTCAGGCCGTTACTTCTTCTTCCTGCGGAACAAATTGCCCAGGCACACGCAGTCGGTCCTGTTATCCCCTATTCAACGATTCTGCAATTTTTTTTTTCTAGGTGAGCATCGATGAAATATTTGAAACATCATCTGTGTTGAAAATGATCTAAACAGTATCTTATATATTCACGTGTCGCCAAAGGCAGTAAGTTTAAAAACATGCGTGGACATGTTACGTTAAATGTACAGTAAAGATAAATGGGTAAATAGGTGAGTTAAATTGGAAAAACGATATTTGTGTAATAAGAATGTACTAGAAATACATTTAGATATGTTTTCGAAACTAATCAACATGCTTTATTATTTCTAGTTCTTCAAGGTAATTAGGTTTTTCATTACTTCTGTTTATGAACGATTTACTGTTTTACATTTTGGTGGCACTTCAGGGCTCCATCAGAAATGAAGTCACCACATGATGCTGCATCATGGTCGCTTCAACGCTACTCACAGTGGTTAGATCAACACCCGTCCGAAAAGGATCGGCTGGTGCTTATCAGAGGCACACTTGATTCGTACCTGCGATGGGTGAGGCATAATGGCGTCAAAGAGTTTCCTGCAATTTACATTGTCATCAATGACCTGCTCTGCAAAGCTGTTGTAAATTGCGTTTGATGGAGTCGATTGACGTGAAACCATTGATAGAAAAATGTTCTATAAATAAAAAAGCAATATATTAAAATAAAATGTTCTGTTCCTTTATTACGTTGTTTACGGTAACATACTTCACTTTGCATTGCGGAACGAGTGTACTTTGCAACGTGAGCATTGCGCTATGGACGTTACGTATAAATGTCCCATGGGAAAATATCGTGGAATAATGACCCTCGCTCCAGTTTTACAAATAGCTAGTTCCAAGCAAGTATGCAATAACAATTAGTCCTGTTAATTACAAGCCATAAAGAGTACAAATTACTTCATTATTCGCCAGTACAGAGATTAACTGCTGTGTTGTTCTCTGATATTTGACAGCAGTCATCTGAGTCGTGACTTGGTGACTACTGTTGCACAGGATACTGAACTAAGCTAAACAAGACACCAAAAACGAGACTCAGTTATCTGCATACATGACCCATACGATTCTTCCGCTTTTATTTTTATTGAATATATTGACTTCAGAAGCGGCTGCAGAAAGAAAAGCTAAGACGAACGGTACATAGCAAAGCACCTCTCGACGGACAGCTCGTTTGCCGCTGCTAAGCACGTTGTTCCAGTGAGAAAAACGAGGACAGGTTACGCACAAAAAGGCCCTTGATTTCCCACTGTTTCATTACTTTTTTTAGATGAGTAGTGCTAATGGTGTCTGTGATGGGGAATATAGGCATCATGGGGAGACGAAATCTCGCTTCGAGGTTCCCAAACGTCATGTAAATCAGAAAATATCGCGTCCATGTAATGAGCTGACTCGGGACGAAATCTGATGTAGTCAAGTGGTCGCGAGCAGCACAGACAGTATTGGGGCACTCCGCTACATCCTCCGCCGTAGGCACCTTTAAGAACGCGTAGTTTTAAATAAAACTATGTCAGCCAGATCGGAGACAAACGTTCCACACGATACACAAACAGATAACCCTACTCAAGTGTACTGAGGTAAGCTGAACTGAAATGTACAATGGCTTTACTATTGACCCACGTAACCTCTTACGAATGAAACAATGCGAATGTATCATTACCATTTTCTTTAAGGGAAACCTAAACGAACACAACCGACCGCTTCCCTTCGGTTCAAGGCAAAACAATGCAGAGGTCAAAAATATTACAAACTTTTTTGCCGAAAAATAATAAGCTTTAGTATAAAACCTGTTGCTCACCGAACGGCTGCTGCGATCGGAACGAATTGTAGAGATCATCATGCGGACAGGCTGCTCTTGGAAGCAGCTTCCCGTCTCGAAGGGATATTGGCTTTCCGTTAGCAGCTCGAACGTTCTGTGCCTCCAGACGACCATCTGAGAGAGTCCACAGATCGAAGAGAACAGGTGTTTGTGGTTTAAGGAAGATCAACTCTTCGGGTGCCATGACAATTGAGTTGCGATGAACGAAGAGCTCGTGGCCTGTATCGTCTCGTTCGATAAAACCGTAACACAAGCGTGAATTATACCTAGAGTGTGAAAAATATTTTTAGTACATTTCCTTTTGAATATACTCATGCACTAAATATGCGTTTTACCTACCGGTATACACACTCGTATAACAACTTTCCTTCGAATAGGCGTTATCCCAATTACGTGCCTATAATCGTTATCCTAATATATATATATATATATATATATATATAAATAAATAAAAAGCAACCTTGTTCTATGGGAGAGAGCTCGCTGCAATTTAATCAAAATCTTCATACACAACCGTATTTTTTCACAATATTTCTGGAATAGAGTTCAATTACAACTTTAGCATTGCTTTAGTGCACGCAAAGCTTAGGAAACTAACTGACCGACCTTCCGCAAGATGACCGTCATACTTATGACAAGCATACTGAATAGGTCTTATGTGCCAATGTACCTCAATAGATCACCGTATAATATATATACGGTATCAATGTTATAATGACTAAGCAATATACGTGTATTTAAATGCTGGTCTACTATATGGTATTAAAATCCCGTGTGTTATATAAGTTATATAAGATATGTAAGCACAAAAGACCCATCCAAGTGTCCTTTATACCTAAAAAACGCCTTTTTGTATACTTATTTTATATATATAGTATATATACTTATAAAATATACATAATAGAATCAGTGCCAAAAGTCAATACAGTTTTATCAGTTTCGGGGTACCAAACGCCTCCCATATTAATAAAGGACTGATATATTCTTTTCATGTACAATCCCTCGTAATTAAGCTTCTCATTCCGGATTAGATCAGCAAGGTTATATCGTTCACCCGCTGCACTACATTTATTTTTTTGATTTAGTCGAAAAAAATCACATAACTTTGTTCACTTTCATAAACAGATCAATTTTCATAAAACTCCGGCAAAAAGTGTTTTATTTATTTAATGAGCTGCTTTGACAAATCCAATAGATAATACGGCATATAATTTTAATGCACAATGTTTTCAATGCTCTACTAATTTTTGCTTAATATTACACATACAAATTACTTACTATACAAAAAACTAAAAAGAAAAAGGCACATATTAATTGGGATTAATGAGCAACAATTGAGTGCTCTGAACCAGGTGTTGAATAGATAGAAAAATATGACTGGCTGAAATCACCGTCTTTCTTTGTTTCTTTGCAAAGACACATTTCTAAAAATTAGGTCCGCAACGTATGGGACGAGGAGGAAGAACTTGGACGGGTTGCGCTTACCACCTGACCTTCCCTCGTAGTTTCTCTGCGATAAGCTCGGCCCTGCCGGCTTCCGTAGCCAACTTGATCTGTCGCTCCTCCGAGGACAGATCAACGTGGCCGTCCAGCTGTTCTTCCGTTTGTACCGTCTTACCAGGAGTTGTTCCTTCAGGCAATTCGTCTTGCCTCTCCTTGGAGCCACAGGACGCGGCTAACGCGTCGCCACCACCATGCTCTTTATCCGACATTTCGGCACTGAAAGGAGCTTGTTGTTTCTATTATTATTATACAACACACACGCAATACAGTTCTGGTATAAAAATATTCGTTTTTAAAAACACTGTCCTCCCGTGATTTAAATTCTTCTCGGCGCACACCAGGCGTTCTTAACGATTCGCGTCTAGATGTAGGGGATCTTGGGTGATCACACAAAAAGGCCGTTTAACATCGACATGCGCAAGAAAATCGGTGAGAGACTCTTTTTAGACTCAGTAACATCCACAAGTCGAATGGGCTCGCTTCGTTGGCAGTCCACAAATGACGCTCCCAAATCGACAGTCGAACTTTAATGAACGTCGACTACTTGACGAGGGCGATTTTAAAATCTTGATTCAGGACGAACTCTGTGTTGCTTGGTGGATAACTGGCACTAGGGGCGCAATTATATGAAAACTTTGCACCAACACAGAATGTGATACTAATCGAAGTCGTATACAGACAACCTCGATTTGACGTTTGCTGTCAGGCTACAATCTATGCGTTAACGAGTAGCATACAGTTCGTAAAATCCGTTCCAATTAATACTTCATCTTCCTTTTACTAAAAAAGTTAAAGTGATCTGCTTGACTTATAAACTTTCACGTTTACACTTGTACTTCCATATATATTTATTTTTTACGTGAATATTATGTGTCAGCTAATCAAGCCAAAGCCAGATACAGAGGCATTAAACATATCTAAGTCTGACCCATACACACATATGACAGTGAATTTTAATGGGACTTTTATGCCTACTAGACACAGTCGTCAGACCGTCGTATCTTATTGACCGAAGTTTTCATTCAGGGCTACGCACGCGTTGAACAGATTATCCGTCTGGCATAACCGCGCTGGAACAACTGACAATTGTTATCGAAAAACGAAAATATTTATGAAATATCTACCTATTGCAAAAGTAAAGAGTATTTCATAACAGCGAGTGAGTAAAGTCGTTTATTGGGGCCGTTTTGGGCTCTAAAAACGGTGAGGTTTCCCTCTGTGTCCATGACTTCCGTGACTCTTCATGTGAGGTAGGTGTCGAACAGTCAGACGTTGTCAGTGTATATTATTAAATAAACTGGTTAATCTCTATGTTAAATGAATCCCATATTTCTAAGATTTATCGGCATATTGTTTATTGAAATTATAGGTGAAGTGGAGCTAGGTTTTGACAAGTCTCGTCTGAGTAGCTCCTCGACTTACGAAGATATAAGATACGGTTAGAATAGCTAAAAGAAGTGCAACTAGGAAAGCAAGGTTCAACGAGAAAATGGCAGCCATTATTTATCCGTTGATTGGTTATCCGGGTTGAGATTTGAAGTGTTTCGCGCGAACAGCTTAGCTGAGAATTATGAAATGGTAGAGACTGTCTATGACTTTGACTAAGAATATCTGATTGTGCCACTGCATACGTAATGTCTAAAGTTCAAATGGGCTAATACACGGAAACGTAATTCGCTTCATGTAGTTACCACCAAACCCCGTTTTGTGGTAGATTGGCTAATTGGATAATGTTCCGTTGTCCCCTTCACGGCAGTAGCAGTTAGGTTCAATAAACAGAAGAGCCTTCACAGTGACCGCGGTCTATAGAGTTTTGTCGGACTTTCTATTTGTTCATAAAGTTCAGTATTTATTTGCTAATGAATCCCTATTATGATACACCAAGGCGTACAGTCAATGACAGGAACACACGTCAGAACTTAAGCGAACCATCAAAATGCGGAGCGGCCGGATATTCAAGTCAACGTGACATCTGTGTGTATCGATTACATCCAGCGGTATATTTCGTATGACTCGATCTTTGCCAAACCGTGGAGAAGGGCTTTTGGCAAACGAGTAATGTCGTCGAGCTGTACCGCCATTACTTCAGATAGTTTCGACGAGCTCTTTCAGACCAAATCAAAAAGTACTTGGAGCAAACTACTTTCCTGTTGTTGCTGGTTTCCTCAAAGACGTGAGTCTATCTACATCTAGTAAATCACTAATCAAATTTAAAAAATTCATTTAATTGTTACCAAAAATACAATTAAAAATGTATAGGGCAGTTCAAATTTTTGGTATGAAATGGCTCTATGGACAATTTATTTAAAGCAACAATCTTCTACTACATACAAAACAAATAACAATTAACTCACTTCGATTTCAGGCAAAAATGTTCGAGTAGTTCCTATATTGAAGACACCTAAACTGAGACAAGTCATTGTAAGTGAAAATGTATCTCGCCAAGACAAGGTAAGTCGTCTAACCACAAATAATACCTTGGAAGGATACGCCGTTTGAGCTAAACGTTCTCTTGTTCGAACACACACTTTGTTCTCTAATAATTCGGTCATTAAACTTGGGCATATAATGGTATCTGCTCTACATCTTGATAAGCCCCCTATATGCAAAGACTTTCCTTATTACTTTAGTGTGAGAGACCACTTTATAATATTTAATTAGAAGCCATTGAATTTAAACTGCCTATATGTGGAATTGGATTTGCACCCTCGGCGTACTAAACAGCTGACCGCGTAAATGCTATTTTTATCCTTGAGGAAATGGTATTATTTAAACTACTGAGCCAAGTTATAATTTAAAAACTCTCACGACTATACATATATTATTCCAATCTGTTCTCTAACCTATGCAGCATTCGATGCATGAATAGATTTTAACGTACGAGCGTGTGACGCGAGCCTAAACATGCCGATTGATTTTTCCCTTGTTTAATTGCAGGTTCAAATCCGGATGTCCCTCGTGGAGGAGCGATCATTAACGCCAATCACAACAGACACAGCCTATGCAAAACCGCCAATTCATAAAAGGCGAAAACTGATTGCTGCGGCTCACGAGTTCAGTGAGCTCATGACTTTTAATAGGATTGAAGTTGATACCGAGGTAATTTGTATGCCCTCTTTCTTCAGTATCAAATCAGCTTTTGCTAATGTCTATGGGTTAAGCCAGTGCAGAACTATGTGGGATCTGCTGATTCTCCCAATGCAAATCACTGTCCGCACTGGTGAAGACAATCAAAGATATCGATATCCCTACAAGGTGCAGAAATTTCGACTGCGAATCGGGGTACATAGACACGAAAACCAAAATGTCGAGAGGCTCGCACATGAAAAATTAAATACAACAGCAGCTGTCGGTATGGTGCGAGTTTAAGCCTAAGAGCGGCGCAAAAGTGGAGCTCGCTCGCTGTCTGCTGTAAATCGGCTGTTTGCTGCCATCGGAGATACCAGAGGCCCTATCAGCAACGAGACTCTTAATTAAAAAAAATCACAATATCTCGTAGCGGTAATTTCTAGCCGATTTTCGATACATTGTTGAGTTAGACTTAATTTGCGAGTTAGTTTTTTTTGCTGTTTTAGTATCTAAGTAGTCAAGTTGCAACGTTTTCATTATTCTCTAGGTACTCGTTTTCCTTCGTTTACAGACGGCGTCACTGTTGCTTATATAAAGGTGACGTTAACGTCACTTTAAGTTCACTTTAAGGTCACTCTAAGTTAAGGTCACTAATGTCTTGTTTCTGTTGGCGCGTTCATGATATTCTATGTATTGTTACTAGACGTCCTCTATAGACAGGCAGCACATTTGAAAGAGCATGATTCATATCATGAAAAAGTCTATTATGAGCCACTTCGGTTACATTACAGCCGAAAATTCGATTCACCTTATTAAATAAGATCGATGAACTTACTTTGCCTCATTTTCTTCTATTTAATAAGAGTTCTTTACAGCCTGTACTTAAGTTTTTTCCTTGCGGTTTTGTTTCCTTTTGCTGGTGTTGACGGGAAATACAGCTATGCACTCAAATGCGCACTAATCATCTAGACCGCCCTGTCTCAACTATATCCAAACAGCTTTTACTATTTAGCGCTCTAACTAAACATTGTCATTCACTATTGTGCAATATCGTAGTTTTGTATATTTGTGCCACACTTATTTCATATCGTTGTGCATAACAATTTGTTTTGGCTGAAGCTCAACGAGCCATAAAATAGTTAGAGCTCCGTTAGATCGACATGTCATTTAATTACATCCTGGTTTCGTCGATTAATGCAACCTCTTTTTACTGAACTACATCCGTTTTTACGCGTCGGTAAAGGGCGCGTTGATAAAGTGCAAAAAATAATTGTTACTTCGTAAACAAAATTAACATCTCTTTTCGTATATTAAATGTGAAAGTTAATGAACATACTGAACTATACTTTGGTGCATTACCGCAAGATTACTGAAAACTTTAGACGTTTGATACTGAAAAATTAGAGCAACGAGGCGTGGCCCAAAGAGTGGTAGTCATTCTAAGTTGCTGCTTACGCGTGCCGATCCAAAACAGTGAATAATATTGGGACGGAAAGAACTCGTTCAATTTTTAAATATGGTACATCAAAATCATGGAAAGTTATTGTTGTGATAACTGTACGGTGTTTATTGGATGACCTGGTTGTCTAAGTAGCTGCTCGGGTACTTGTCTATCATCGTTTGTTTATATATCATTATACTTTTTGGAAGCACCTTTGTTTCGCTTTCTACAGCCAATCATTACCTCGAAAAGCAAACGGAATGCGGTAAGGTTTCAGCTTTGCCGTCTCCGAAAGTCTGCCGGCGAAAGACGGCGTCACGAACAGGAACTTAGTAATCGTTTGGCTGCACTAGAGCTTCGACTTCGTGATATCGACGACGAGGTCATTTCCTCGTCGGAGTCAAATCGACGACCCGATGAAAGGAAATTTGGCGCGCGTGCAGATCATAAAGTGCCAAGAATGGCTACTCGTGAAATAGAACGTAGATCACTGAGAAAACCGAAAGAAATCTGTGCAATAGATCGCTCGACTGTGAGTAATAATCTTCGCTACCCAGACGTCAAAAAAACGCTCGATATGGTTTTTAACATCTAAACAGAAATTGAGAGATTATTGGAAATGGATCCATACCGTTATTGAATTCCCCGTTAAAGTATCGCAACCCATAACCATGTATTTGTGGCTACGACGCCGCAGTCCCGAGTCATTTTGTGACGCCTGTGTTAAGTAAGCGTCAACGCATTCGGTACCTTTGATTAATGTTATCGACTATCCCGTTTAGCTGAGCCATATTGTAGAGCCCATGTACAATTACACTACCGCAAAATCTATATGTGTAGAGCCGTTTACTGTGAGTCACTGTAAGTCTAGAAAGACTTAATGACTTATTAGAAATTTAAGCAGCCACAATGAGGAACTCGCAAATCGAAACTCGTTGTTAGTACTGTTTGACGTTACGCCGATTAATGAAAGCATCTCAGAAATGGCGGAACCACGTGGTCACTTACCACTTTCGGGAAACAAGCCGAATACCTTGTATTGATATAAAAATAAAGAAATCTTCCAGGATAGAGCCTGGAATGCTCAGAAGAAGCCAATTAAATCACTTTGAATAAGTAACCCATACAATGAGATGCTGAGTCTCTTTGAACCTGATCGATTGAGACGATTGTCAATTTTAGTACAGTTTGTACTTATACGTGATCCGCCTCTGCTGCCAAAACTTTTGTAGGTGGACTTCTTACAAATCTTTTGCTCAACGTCAAAGACAACGGCGATGATTTAAGTTTTTTTTTTATTACACACAGATCGAATTGGTTCCACGCACCGAACTTCACTAGTGGATTAGAAGGATTATTTCAATCATTCATTTTTTAGAAAAGCTGAAAATCGAACCGGGAGCTGAAAGTTGAGAATTTCAATGTATTGCAAAAGGATGGTATTGAAGCATCACGAGCGCCGCCGAAAATCAATGCCATATTGGACATGTGATGATTGCGATTCGCGATCCAAGATTCAGAAGCACTCCTTTAGGAAGAGTCGAGTAGATGGAATACAGGTGAGACCAAATTAAAAAAATATTTAGCCATTCAAATCAAACAAAGTTTTGAATCTCCGACTAGCGACGATCGAAAGATACGCTGATGATGAAAATTACGCTGATAGAAATAAATCTACTTCATGTGGTTTTTGCATCAGCATCATAACAGCACATGTGCTCCGATTGCGTAGGAGAAACACATGGACCTTTGACTTCATCATGACCCTAGTCTTTTATCAATAGTGTATTGGCTTGCTGATACGTGTGCTACAGACGAAGCCATTGTAATGCAGCGCTCTGTAGTGTATTAGGATTCTGTGTAATGATGATCTCAGATGACGCTAAGTTGTTCAATATCGTTAGTATAAATCTACTTCTTAAATATTGTAAATATTCGCTGAATAATTTAGTTAAAAAAGAACGTTCAATGGTTTTCTTTACAGCCCTGCATCATCCTGCATAGATCGATGGTTAGCTTGCTTTGTAAAAACCAATGAATTAACGAGAATGCTAATATAATTTTTTTAGCTTAGTTAATCTGTAATGCATGTCACATGAAACCGTGTTTCTCTTTTTACACGGTCCGAGCCGACACAGGATACTGATGGGCTTACTGATGAAATTAAACCCTTCAATTGTCTTTCAAACAGGTACCCTAAGGCACTCAAGTACAGCAAACCTTCAAGGAGCCGGTTGGCATCACGACCTAGAACATCCACGGGGATACCTGGCATTACCCATAAATTAGTCCTGGTTAAAAAAAAACTGCAGTAAGAAGTCGCTTACGGTATACGCTATGTCGTATCTATTATTGCTTAGTTCATGTGGAAGACTAATGCTTTAACCAGTTAATATGGCTTTCTAAGATATGTACTCATCTAAGTCTTCTCCTAAAAATCGATTAAGCAGGCAACAGATTTCGTAGGAAAATTACATAATGAAAAATACAAAATTCGAACAGATGTAGACAGTATAAACGCGCGGTTTCTTATGCGTGCTTTTCCCAACTAACGAACTATTAATTTCTATTGTTAGCTGGACGAGTGTAGGCAACTTTGTCCATTCTATTAACATAAACATGTACACAATTCTTTATAGATACGGCAAGCGTATACGAGAGTTAAATTGATTCAAGGAAAATATATGTTACTATTGTACTATGCATGTGCTGTTTGAATGAAGTTAGCATTTCAATTAAAGTACTCACTAAAAATACAGATGAGTGCTTGTAGTAGAAGCGTTTATCTAAAGGTTTTCGTCGACAAAGGATGAAAATCGTATTATTCTACACACTGATGACTAGTTATGAATATATCATAGTTCAATATCTGAACATCGACTCAGAGCAGACTTTGTTGCAGACAGCGTATAAGAAGTTCTACAGAATTTAGTTTATGATAATGTCATTAAACTCATAAATAATGGTACTTTGGTAATTTAGTGATTTGTCATCTGTAAAGATGTACGAATAAATGATATTCCTATCATGGCGACAATAAATTAATTTTCCTAGTTTCATTATTCTTATTATCACTTACGTAAGAGGAATATCGACTCATATTCGGGAAACTGTCTCGGAAATGATGGATCGCGGCCAAAAATTGTTTAGGCGCACAACTATACTGCCGTACCCTAACTAAGATGATTTAATTCAATAATTGATGTCATATCTATATATGTGCGTCCGTCTATAGGCCCGTCTGTCTTTTTTCCCAAAAGTACTGCTGCTTTTACTAGAGTGCCGTTGTCATTCATAAATTTGATACTCATCGCCAGCGTTATCAACGACTCTCTCGCAATTAGCCATCGAACAGAAGGCAAACGTTATAGAGGAGCCAGTGCTGCGGCTGTTCTATTAAATCCTCTGTATAACGGTGTGCTATTGTATCGACGACAAGGTAGATCCTTCGATTGCTCCTTAACCACCTTGACAATGAAGCATTCAAAGTGTGATAACGTCAAGCGCCTTCGGTTGCGGGATCGTTCGATGGTATGACTTTGGTCAACCGAATACAGACCAATCTTCTTTCCCACCGTGATTATCGTCCCAGCAGGGTAGGCACTAGCATATTGCATTGATTGATCGAAAATAGCAGAAAGTACATAGCGACGTCAAATATATTTTCTAAAGTAAACCTTTTCTATAGCAAAAAAACGGTGAACGCACATATTCGCTAACCAAGTTACATTTCTTCGTTCTCCCGGTCACCTTACTCGCTTGGTCCAAGTAACTGCTTCCCGTCGCTCGGAAGTTGTTTTCATCGCTAACATACGCACACACACACACACGTGGGCGTTGTATTCTTAAAAATGTACAGTTTCGGATCTGATGGTCGACTAGGTTTTCGGCTGCTACGTGCCGGCACAACATAGTGTTCCGTCGATCTTTGCACGTAGTTGAGATGATTAGCGTTGCCAGTTCTGCTACGACTGTTTATAAGACCGCCGTGGAATTAACGGGCCCCGGAAATTTTTGGCTGATAAAAGAGGAAATGAAATTGGCTGGTCAGTTATTCATCTGGATGGTTGGGCTACTAATATTCGACGAGTTACATATATCGGCGTGAAAGGTACTGCTGTCTCCGTAAGCACGTGCGTATCGCACGGAAGAAGGTAAAAAAGCGTGTAGAGCACAATCAAGGAGACCCAAGCCAGGTCTCTGTACGACCGACCATAGGTTGAGCGAAGGGACATGACAACGTCAGTAGAATTTTATTCGCATAACAATTTGAAATAGAAAATAAGCTATAGCGACTCCAAACCTTCCAGTAAAATCTTATAAAATTTAGATAGAGCGTATACTCTGAAAGAAAAATATTATTGTCGACGTTATTATGACACACTTAGCGTGTTGTTAATTGCGGTTTTGGAGTACTGGAGTTTTGGAGCACAAATCAACTGCTTTATTAAATGTCTATATGGAAATAACATTCGTCAATAATGCTTCTGAAATTAACATGTAGTGATCTATACATTCTTCTGTTAATCAAACCATTTTTATTAACCAAGTACTGTTATTCCAAATCCTATTCCTCAATCATCCATTCGCCTATTATCGTTTCTTAACGACGATTGACGGCTTTACTACGCGTAAACAACAACGTTGTCAAGAATTACTGAAGAAATATGCAATCATTAGTGTTAATACCTTTAGCTGATACTATCCTTAGGACAATGAAAAGGAGTGCCATTTACATATTTACATTTACACAAATAAGTTATCATAACCACAATAGGTAAAGTCAAAGGAAAACTCTTGTTCATTGAATCTGTTCGTGTAAATCTTCTACCAAGCAACATAATTTTTGATATGCTAAAACTTGCTAGGATGACGGCGTCTGGTTAGGATGTCTCGATAATAACCTAAAAGTAGTTATTTGGCTCCTATGTATCATTATATAGTTATATCAATTATCAATTTACTCACTGCACACGTTAAAATGGTTGTAGAATATTCCTCAGTGGGAGGCTTACGCTTGAAACGGTATCAACTGTCCAGAGGTTGAAATACGTAATTATCATGAGAAACAGATAATAAGAAAGTAGTTTGATTGTAAATTTTATAAATAATAATAAATAAAAAAATAAAAAATAAATAGAGCAACCCTATCGATCGATAGTAATCACTTCGTGTGCGTAGCCAAGGTTTTCTTTTGCGTGGTTCCAATGGATAATTATCAAAAAAGCGTGGCGCCGTGTGGTCAAACTTGAAGCGTTATTTTAAAAGCTGCTTTAGTAATACTAACCTACATAGGACAAAATTAACTGGCCCAAAAAAACCTTATTTATCATACATTTTCAAAGTAAAGAATTTTCAATTAAATCAAATGTTATTAAAGCAAACCTATACACTGTACAAAAATATAGCCAAAAAGGACTCTCTGTAATAACTAAAGATACGTGTCCTGAAAAAGAAAAAAAACTGCATTTTCTAAAGAAGTCGTTAAGAGATAACATGACCATGCACCTGGCCGAGCAAACATTTTGTTTGAAGAAGTTGTTATTAACTTCATTATTAAATTCAAGAGGTAGTCATCTCCTCAAAACATGGTGCCCCTGTACAACGTCATGATGTAGCCATTCGTGTTGCTGGTTCTGTTATTTGTGGGCCAATAAGCTGAATGCTTTTATGCTATAAATATTTAACACGACCGTCATACTACACTAAGGTGGTTGTTTCAGGCTTCGCGAATTATCTTGAAAATGGTTTCCATCTAACTTACAAAAAATTTCCGCGCTACACTCAGATCTTGCTTCCTTGGCACACACGTCCACCCGTCTTCAGTTGAGAACGTTGCAGCGTCGAGTTGGACTGGGAAGGGCAATTATATAATGCCATTGATTTAGAGTTGTATCTAAATAAAATTAGTTTAGATACAGTGTAAAATTTACGGGTAGATATTAAGCGCTTTGTTAAGAAGCTATTGGTGACGCATGACGGCAGACGCAATCGTTTCAGCCTAACCATCAGATAGATGCAGTCGAGTCTTAAAACTCGCCGTAGATTATGGGTGGGTGCTCATTGACTATGCATGAACTAGTGTACTCAAATGGCAAAGCTTACACCCCGTTTATGATTGGCAAAGCCAATTATATAGTTTTCTGTCTCACAAACCATGACAGAACAAACATTTATCGAAATCGGGCCATAAACAGTAAGTGACGCACAAGGCAAAATCCGTTGCATTACAATAATAGACTCGTTAAAGACACTGACTTTGAAGGTCATAGAATCATCGTTCTGCCCTGGCATTATATAAATAATCTAAATGGAGATCACAGTTCTTCGCATAAGTGACAGGCACTGTTGGTCGCCTCGCAAATGAAGCTCTAAGCCAATACCTTTCTTCAAGGACCAGACCAAATCACATATGCTGCTTGCGTCCGATTTACTCGTCGATTAGTGCAATTTGGACACAGACATATGCACTTGCAGAAGTTAGCCTCTGATTTCATTTAATTATGTACTATACATTACATAATGGTTTAATTTAAGTAGAGCTAAAAATAGCAATCATTTGATTAGCCAACAGAGATAGAAGTCTCTCTGTATTACAATTCATACATAATACTAGACAAGTAATAAATTGAGTACAACGGCTAGAGTAAAAATGACCCAGTGTTATCTTTGTGCTGCCGAACGGGTGAGAACGCTAAAGGTATATCTGAATAAACATCGCTAGTTACTCGGCTTTCCCGGATCAGTGATGAATTACTGAATCGGATGATAAAATCGCTTGATCAAGTTTACTGCAGCGTAATTGTATTTATTATCTACAAGGCTGCTACTGGGTTAATCCAGTATATTGCTGATCGAAAAGTATCTTTATTACTACACGAAATTCGATTATGTAAAACACTTCAAAGTCGTAGAGCTGTCACTTGCCCATGCTCAACTTATAGTATAAACGCTACTACTATTATTATTCCGTGTATTAGAACATTGTTTATTGTCAACTAGAAGCATAATAATTCCATGTATTTATATTTGACATTTGATTATTATGCGTTCTCATTTCGATCTGCTGTCAATAGGTAGGGTCGTGTGTTAGTCTGTAGATTTGAAGTAGCCTACATGACATATATTTGTGCTTTGTATATTTGGTCGGACTTTCCTAATAAATATTTCCGAACTACAACCTTGGATTAGGACCTTAAACCTCATACAGTTTTGTGTGTAATAAGAAGCACTCAACACGTGTTCTCATAGCTATTCTGTAGTAGAATGACATCTGGTTATGAAGGCCACTATCACCGTCATGGCCGTTATTTATCGCTGCCCTTCGATAATGTGTGGTACTATCATCTTTATTCATGTCACCTGCCATTCATTTCTAGCGTACTTCTTCCTAAACAACGCTACGTCACAATAAATTTGATAATATATTATGCTTATCCTCTATTAAGATTTGTAATATTTACTACAGCAGAATTTCCGTATGTCTAGTACCGTGAAATTGTTGTAATCTCCCGGCCCTTTTTCCCAGTGCGATCGCTAAAGACGGACAGGTCAGGAAAAGCCGATTAGTTTACTATATGGCCGTCGAAAGCCAATGGCCCAACGCAATATACATATATATTTCCCCGTCTTCTACACCAGCCAATGGGCAGATGTAGCTGTATGGCCTAACCCGTTATGAGAGTCCCAAAGGTAAGCTTCTCGGGAATATCGTAGTGGGCCGAATTGAACGTGCCAAAAGACGGTCGCTTTCTACTCGCACGATTACTGTCACTAATAATAATAACAGTTGCTGTTCAAGCTGCAATGGCGTGTCTTCCAGGCACAGATTTGCATACAGTCACTACCCGCTACCGGTCGCAGCAGTAATAAGCCTGATCAGCAAAGGCAGCGGTACCGAAAGTTACCACGCAAAAGTCGTCATCGTCGTCGTAAACAGCGACAGCTACAGTAGAATAGTTTGATGGACGATTCATTTCAGCGATCCGTTTTTTCACAAAACTTCTTTCTGCAAAGCCCAGCGCCCTCTGGTGTCAGAAGCTGAATCATAATAGTCTAGTGGAATTTCTGCTACGGCTTGAATGAATCGAATGCCAGCGGGTGATTGGCCGTTCGCGAAGTCGCCAATAAATAGTATTGTTCAACGCGCTTGCTGGCTTTAGGTCATGTGCAGTCTTTTTGCTTATATCGCCAGCTCCTACGGCGCTGCGAATAAGAAAGCATTTTTGCTGCTGCGCTTTGCACGAAGCATCTCTCTACATCGCCGCCAAAGCGCAATGGAACGCCCAAGTCTTGCACAAAACGGTACTTGCGGCTGACCGATGAACTGCCGCATATAGACGTGATTGCCTCTTGGGAGTTCGTGACCATCCTACGATCTTTTTCGACTGAGAATACATAGAAACGGAAAGCCATCGAGAAGTGCCATAGATAGTTGTGTTTCTGCAAATGTGACTGTGGATTTCCGTCAAAGAGAACACAAAGAAAGATATCACCCTTCCGTAAGGATTAACGAGACAATACAGAACTTGTGGTGCTGGCGTTATACCTTCAAATAGATAAAAGATCGCTTGGCCATTAACATTGAAATTTTGTGCGTAGCGGCCTGATCTTACACACCTTGGCGGGTCTCTTATGTGAATGAAAAACTACGTGAACGCATCTTCGTGGATTTCCCCATGAACAAGTGTGGCCAAATAGACTGCCTGGACTACACAAGTCTCTCTTAGGAATGCCACTAGGTGTTGTCATTGAACAACCAAGCAGAGGAACTACTTCTAAGCAAAGTGCATGTCGATTTAGGATTTGCATAGTTATCCATTCGAATGACCAATCATTGCCACAATATATTTATATAAATAAAACACACACATCGGATTGCCATGGGCAAAAATGCAAGCAAGCTTTCGCCAGCCGAACTCAAGGATTTTAAAAACTGCTCGAATTTCACAGAAAAAGAAATCTTCGATTTTTACAGCAACTTTCACAAGGCCTATCCAAAAGGCCGAATGAGTACGGATCAGCTGCAGGCGATGTACGCGAAACTTTTCCCTGATGGAAACGCGGACGAGTTTGCCGAAAACGTATTTCGCGTCATTGATCAGGATGGAAATGGTACGGTTGATTTTCGTGAATATCTCGTCTCCATGAGCACCACCCTGCGCGGTGACCCTCTGGAGATTTTACGACGCGCTTTCCTCCTCTATGACGTCGATGGAGACGGATTCATCACTGAGGACGAAATGAGTTCAATCTTCAAGAGCTATCATCGACTTCGCGGAAAATCGGGAAGCCTGGATCAAAGCGCCAAGCAGATTATTCAACAGTTCGACACCAATGACGACCATAAGTTGAACTTTGAAGAATTTGTGCAATGCGTGCAGAAAATGCCCAAAATCGTCGACCAAATGATGTCACAGAGACGAACTAGTGTTGGTACCAAATGAGCGATACGCAGATGCGTAAACCATAATAGTAACGGTACAAACACTAAAGCTCGTCGTTAACATATTTTGTCGAAGTATTTCCGAGCTGCAGACTTCCAAGATAATATATATATATAATAGTACATAATATAATATTGTACATGATACAATTGGTAGTGCGAATTAGGCGAATCACGGCTTCCATACTAACTGAATCACATCGTACTCAGTCTTTTACGAATATTTAAGCATAAAATAATTTAATAAAACAAAAAGTATGCAACTTTTGATTTGTTCTCTGATGCGTCTGCTTCTGCGTATCCTTTCCACCGCCGTTCGTTGTTGTTGGTTTGTAACTTCAGTTGTTCTTGCTGGTCTGACTACCTTATTATCGATGTCTCAGTCGACGAAGCTATTTCATGATAGCAGATAAGTATGCGCTAATGCAGTCGAATGCAGTCTACAACGAAAACGAAAAGCTGAATTTATTATTCTTAGTGTCATCAGAGGTAATTTTATTTGTCACGTATCCTATATTTGATAATGTAGCGATTTGCTTCCTTTGGCTGTTGACAAGCCATGCAAAGAGCTGGTAATCTTATCGGACCCACTTCCACGATTCATGTCTAGGGATTGGCAATGGTCGTCGGACTCGACGTTGAACAAAGAAGCAAATACGCAAGTGCTCAGGCCGACGTCCCCATTTGTTTGCACTTCCTTCCACCGTATTCGTCAAATAGAATTTTCTACCACTATTCGACAATGTTGCTCTACCAGAATTGACACAACGATGTAGACCTTGCTGCAATCTGTTTTTCCTTGTTTTAGAATGGAGAACCAACAAAATATTCAGTTTGAAACTCAGGCTTCTCCGAGGCAAACAATAGGTTAACAAAAAATGTTCTGGTAAGCAACGTTGCCTTTGCTAAATGGACTGCCATGGACAAGCATTCTGGGAAACCGAGCATTTTTCGGTAATTCAGTTCGTACGAGCGTATCGAGTAATGCCAGTTTCACAGCTGATCGTGATTCTTGATCTTTATCTCTTACTTAGCCTTGAGTGGTGAACGATAACCGACAATTGATTGTATTTATGTCATTACGAACGGTTCTTCGGACTTTCGTTTCGGACTTCGGTCTTTCGGACTCTATCAGAGTATTAAGGAAAAACTTTGCTGGATTGTACATGCAGATGAAATTTTGTTCTAGCAACGATATACTCACCGATGCTTACGAACAAATGCGACATGCGGCATCCAATCGACCTGTCACTGAAACTGCAGCTCTTGCAGGTGAACTTACCCATCCGAGCAACATGATCTGACGCGAGCATTAAGATAAATTTTTTGTTCTTTTTCGTATAAACAAAAGTCAAGAATTGAGAAAATGATCAGCAGTGACCATCGTAAAGGTCATCTTCGTCAACCGTAAATGGACACTGAGGACAACAGGTATGAACAAGTGATTGCCACAAAACATAAGTACATGCTCTCTCTATGCATCCATTATTTACACATAATAAAACCGTACATATACATATGCTCATGTAGTGTTCATATGGTATTAACAACATTTCAAGCAGCAATTTGCAGATTAGGCTTCTGCATGAGATAGCCTAGTGCTGGGGGTTCTGCCCTGAAAAGCAAGGAAAATGCAGTAGTCAACAAAAACTAAAGAATTTGCCCGTAGCGTGGCGTCCGTCATATGCAATAATGCGTGACCTTGTGTAGATATGAATTTTATAAAGAAGTTCACACGAAAAATATTTGTACAGCGGCATCAATAAGATGTGACACAGGTCGAAACTGCTTGAACCCATCGATGAGTACAGTTATTATATCTATTATTTATTATTATTATATCTAATTATATCTAGAGGCTAAGCATAATATTGGCTTTACATCTAACGTTACATTTAAGTGAAATATTAGCAAATCTTCTAATCAGACGAACTTGTGTTCTTGACTACTATAACTCCTAATAAGCCTTAAATATTTATGTGCAAAACAAGATGCTAATTTGAGAGGAACTATTCCAGTCAAACATTACTATTTGAAAAGCGATTTGATCAAAAAGTTATCAAATCAAGAGGCAACAAGTCGCAGTTTTGCGAAAGGAACCAGCTTCCTACCAGATAGTTTACCATATAGTTACAACATATGTACAATATCAATGAAAAGCTATTGCGCAAAATGCTATATAATTCACAAAAATAATTATTTAAGTGAAAAATAATAATAATAATACGTTGAATTATTGCCATGGTTTTTTAAATAGTATGCTCCATAGCTAATTATTTCCGCAACGTAAAGAAACGCATAACGTTTCCAATGAACAAATGGCTTAGCCTTTGTTTAATGTAATCTGGTTTACTGAAACTCAAAAAATACGCGTATGAGTATACATCTTTGCAAACAAACCACGTGAACTTCTGTAGTAAATTATTATTGTCAACAAAACAGACTCGTGTTTATGTACACATAGACAAACAGGAATGTAAATCTTATATATTTTAACGCTATGCCTGCTACGTCATAACCTGCAAACGACTGAGTCTATTTAAAAATAAATTAACAAAGAATATTGTATTTACTCAAGGTTTGCCATATTATTTTTGTTGGTTGATTAACAACAATGAAGCAGCTTGCTAAGTGGAATTGTCTTGTAGTGAACTTTATTTATAAAATTCACACACATCATCATATACATCTTTCGATCAACCAACATGTGATCTGCGAGTGAGTCATACATAGTTAACCCTAACCTCTAGAGCACAATAGCTTTAAAAGGCTTTATCGTATTAGTATGTATGTCGACTACGTTGGTATCCAATATCCAGGTGAAGCACAGCTCGAAAAACTAGGGGAACTTCAATAAGGCGGACTAGTCTCCATTGAACTCATTCATGAATTCATGATTATTTTAATAATCAGTTTAGAATAATAGATTTGGAAATATATTTTTAAGTTTTGTCAATCTGAAACGTTAAATCTTATACACAGATGTGTCAAACCTCTAAACTACAAATATTTCGATCGAATGGAATGTCTAAATAATTATTTTTGATCTAAAGTTATTACCTTGAAAAATATATGCAAAACAAAATAAAAACGCAACGAATCTCCGAGTACAGCGAATGTTCTAACAGTCGAACTATTTACGTGTACGTCATCTTTTATTTTCAGTTTAACTGATCTTATAAAACGATTCAGAATTACTTTAATAAAAAATATTATCATCACCAAAGAAAGAAGTGGGGGTCTACGTGGTTACCTTGCGGATTGTATCTCACAGACGACACTGGAATCATCACCATTAAGATTCTCCTTCTCGTCTAATCCAAGAGAAACGTAAGTCGCGCAAACATTGGAAACTAGTATATGCTTTTCAACTTCAAAAAATTATTTCGCGTTGGATTCGCAATATGCCAGTAGACGGCACTTGATTTAAAATTCGTCCTTGAATGGCTGTATCCCATTCTACATGGTTGTGATTGTCTCCGGCAATCACTACACGATTTTATTACTTACAGAAATTTGGGGAATGATCGATCAAAAGAACAGCTGCAAATAGTGATACTGCTTCTAGAGTAAACTGGTAAACTTTTTTTTGCCAATTTGAAATTTGCCCAGAGGGTGTTGGAAATGGTGTTCTTAGGTTTCACGAACAATATGGAAGAACATGGTCTGACACCCAGTTCATCATCCACGATAACCCCTTTTTGCATCAAAGCTACGCCAACCAATGTAGCCGACATACGTCGTACAGATCAACCCCACACTGAAAAGGAAGCGTCAAATAGTAAAATATTTACCTCTGTTTACTATGACACAAGCGTAGATGTATTCGATTCATATAAGATGTCATAGGAGATACACTTGTAAGGTCTAAAGTCGCATATTTCTCATTATGCAGTACGACGAAAAGTGTGCTACGTATGTTAGAAATGAGCTGTTTGTATTAAGGCTTATGATCCGACAAACAATACTTTGATAAAATTATATTGAACGAACGTGTAAACACTAATAATGAAGGCCTCTATAAAACAAATCTTTTTCACCCAAGTGCACAGAAGTAACTATAACCACGCAATGCTGACCAACACTTATAAGACCGCTGCTAGGAAGTAGTTTTGGTAACAGCAACGTTAATTCAAAGCCACAAGAAATCGAACGGTGCATACCGTCATTTCAAGAAGAGACGCTCTGAATACAAATCGTTTCTTTATGTAGATCTAAAAGAATACATATAATGATAGCCTATACCATCTGTAATTGTAATAATACATAATTTCTGATAGGCGTTCGGTTGCTATAATGACGTCGTATAGGCGTATGGTGCGAGCCCCCAAGCATTCCGCTGTAGTTCCAATACCTGCATCATGCTTCAGTCATGGAGGTCATCTTCACGGTAAAACTGAGGCAAGCCATATCTACAAAAAGATGCGGAGTTTTCTACCTCGGAATGTTGATAACAAGACCAGCCAAAACAACTGAAATGCTTACGCCACGGAAATTTCTGAGACGAAGTCCACAAACACTATTTATTTGATTAACACGCGAATCTTAAAACAGAATACTTCCTCATTTTTACCCTGTTAATGTAATATTGTTGAATAAGTTTATTGAAACTAGATTTGATGGTCTGTTAGAGAAACAATTGGCCACATACCTAAGAGGTTTATATAAAATAGTTATTTTAGCTAGAATACACCCTGATCTGAAGGGTGGGGCTTAGTTTCTAATCTTTTCATTTGACGGTGCATAGAATAATCGAAAAATCAGTTTCCCTGTAGTCTTTGCTCTGTATTTCTAGAGTTCGCCGAAAGCTTAATTTTATTTCCAGGAACCGTTCTATTTATTAGGCTCAAAAACGTTGAAATGATAACAAATTCTGTCAAGCAGTGCGCAAATTAAACTGTTAAGGGCATGCTAAGTTTTAGTGATTAACAGTTTTATATTAGCTCGCGGAGATGAATGCTCAGTATGTCCAAAATACATTCTGCTAAGTTGATGGTTTTTTACGACAATTGGCAGTATAGCCTAATAGCGGTCAGCAGTTGGTCAAAAAGCTATGTTATTTCTTACAGTGTCGTGAAAGCCATCAAAATTTGTCATATAGCACAGAGCTGTTCGAGAGGTGAAATACGAAGTTTAGATCCATTATGTGCTGATTGTCTTTCCTTCCTGGGAGCATGGACTGTGAAAACACCGTGCTACATTATTTTAATTGTCGACTAACAGTTTGCGTCCATCTCAACAAATAGAGACCAAGGTTTCGTAAGAACTAGTTGAAATGAAGATACCAAACGTTCGTACAAACCGCTAAATCCTATTAGTATTATGGTGTTAACAAACCTAGAGTGAGTTAAGCTTTGCTGTATAGTTTGAAAAGATGGGAGTGAAAAATTACTTGTTCAATGAACTAGGATCGAACAATTGAGAACAGCGAACAGTTATAAGCAGTTGTTTTTATCCAATATTAATTCCTACGATCTGAGTACACCTTCGTGCGGCGATGTTTTTTCCGCCTGAAACTTGATTTACTTATACAGGCGACTAACAACAGCATCAATCTGAATCTGGTTTTTCAAGTACCCCATAAATTTAACATCTAAATCTGGTTTTTCAAGTACCCCATAAATTTAACGACAAGGATTTCTACCAACTAACAAAGCGCTATCAGACACATAATTTCGCTAACAGCTATGTGAATTCTTAATTTTCAGGTGAAATAAAAAAGTGGAAAACACTTCTTTTTAAACTAGAAAGAACTATTATCCTAGACGTAACGCCAAGAATTTATTCTTTCTGATAGCAAGCAGAGTCATTGAATCCTGCAGAGCTACACAAGTCAAAAGCTTGATGCCAACCAACCCACCACATGGCGAGTACGTTACAAATTGTAAGTTTGACATTGTACTTAGTCGTACGCTGAAAAGTATATCAAGTCGGCTAATATTTCAGTAAGACATCGGCTTACTGTTGATGTAAATCAAATTATTCATTGAAAAAATACAATCAAAATATGCTACATAGAAATATATATATTCCTATGATGTTAAATTTATATATAAATTTAACATCATAGAGTATGTATTAGATATTTCCTCCCCTCCCCTAAAGGAGTGTAATATACAAGGGAGTGCGCCAATACTTTTTGGCTAAATTGCTTCGTAAGTAACTATGTCCGCCTAACTTTTGCCTGCTGGCCGATATACGCCAACGACCACCGCATGATCCCGCTCATACGGTTCAAGGGTAATCTGTTCCTGAGGCTTGAATTTCTCCGATTTCAACTTTTCAACTTCGCCGGCAAACACTGCTTCCGGTTCGGCTGTGGAGTCGATACAGTTCGCCTTGATTGAGATCACAAAGTGTCCACCGTTTTTTAGGAAGTTATGCGCATTAATGGCAACAATACGAGCCTGGTCCGGCTGGGCAACGTCAGCGAAGATACAGTCAACCATGCCGACAAGCATCCTGTATTTGTGTGGGTGGCGGGCATCCTCAATAATGGGTATAACGTTGGTACGCTTTTGAGCCACACCTATAATAAGAGAATTTTGATTAAAATGTTTTGATTTTTTTTTAAACTACTGGTACAAATTTAATATTTCGTTTGTCTTTAGGCTAAGCGTGCCCAAAAACTCACTAATCTATGGATTTTTCAGTTAAAAACAACAAGCTGAATTAAACAGTCGATTATAAAATCGTTGAAAAATATGCAAGACAGTTTGCATAATACAATTGAAAAATAAAAAATAAAACGTACTGTATAAGAAAGTAAAAAATACAAGTTATGATTTAGTAATCTCAACTCACCTATTAGATCACGTCCTGAACGGTGTGAGAACTCGACGGCATAAACGAGACCTTCAGACCCTACAACATCAGCAACATGCGATACTGTCGTACCTGAGGCAGCTCCCAGATACAGAACCTTCGATCCTGGCGGCATGTGGATTTGGTCAACGCCACCCAAAATCGCGGCAGCCAGCTTAGAACGAAAAGGATTCCACACGCGATACTCGACTTTCTCATCGCCATCTTCGACCGAAATGCGTTTCTCGTTGTAGACCGATTCACCTGGCACAAGATTCTTCGTAACAAGTACATCTTCTTTACCGCGACCAATAAATACACCGGGGTGGCGATGAGGCTCGATGATGACTTTTTTGCCCCCCTTGAAACCTCCTGCTCCTCCTCCACGACCTCCACGGCCTCCACCACGACCGCCTCCACCGCGACCTCCTCCACCTCTTCCGCCCCGGAAGCCACTATTTTTAAAACCCCCACGATCTCCGCCACCCCCACCACGACCTCCTCTGAAGCCTCCGCGGTCGCCGCCACCACGACCTCCACGAAAGCCTCCACGGCTACCGCCGCGATCACCACCACCTCGACCGCCACCTCGACCGCCACGGAAACCGCCTCCGCCCCCACCGAAACCTCCTGGAAGTGTGTGACGAACATCGTATAACGAACTTCAGTGCTAGAAGTAGGCTTAATTGAATGAAAAAGATCAAAAAACGTAGCTGTAATGCGTAGTGTGCAAGTAGGTAACAGATCTTAAATCTTTTGTTAAATAAAGAAACATGGAATGGTTATACATGAGCAATAAATGAAAAGCGGTATTTCAAGATACTTAGTACGACACAAACGAAAAAGTCCATTAATGTCTCGGTCGTTCATCTGTTCAACAGATAAACGCCTGACACGCTTCAGTTGTCGACTTTTTTTATGATTACGTCTCAAAAATGCATGAAGGACTGTTTTAATGTTCTTCTGACGAGATACGGCCAAATAAAATACACATAATCCGCGTAATTTGAATGTGTTCTTCTGATAATGACATATAGCAATTGTATAGAAAAACCGTTGTGCAAATAATGTCAAGTAACAATAAACATTCAACAATGGGACGACTATGTACAGTAGTTCTTTTCGTTTCCTTTTAGCAAGCGAATCCAATAAGCTGAACTAGTAATCTTAAAGCGAATTTAAGTAGAAACCTACAATTCGATTGCAGGCTTAACTGGCTCCAACAAGGATACATTTGAACATTCAAAATGGTATTTGTACATGTGTGAAACAAAAACGATAAAGTAGTTTAATTCTACAGATTAACGTCAACCGTGTCATAGCTCTAGACAAACATACACAAAACCAGCATAAACACTCTGCTCGCGTCTCATGTGCCTCGGCATCCCGCTATTCTGAGCTGATAAAAACATGTTGTCTTTTGAAAAACGTTGCCAGTCTCTGGAAGAACGAACGCACGCTCACTTACCTTTTCCGCCGCGTCCTGGAAATCCCATATTTGCTAACTCTGATCCGAGTCTATAAATAGTCAGACACTGAAGATGTATGTGTTAAACTAACCCTAAAAAGATAAATCTTTTTTGAAATCCTTGGCTTTTCACAGAAACTCTTGTGTACAAGGCGAGCACCGCGCAGAAATAGAACAGCTCCCACGTGCTCACAACAAATAAAAACCACTCACAGTTCCGTTCACTGTGCTGCCGCCTGCCGCGAGGAGCGCGCCAAAATTTGACCTTTTATCAAGAACAACAACCATTAGCCCGTAGGGTTCGCTTATATGTGCCTCGCCAGATATTAGTGATAACATCATACATTATACGTTATTTTTGTTGTACAAATTATGGACGTTGCATTAGACTATTACAAGCGAATCCGGCGGATCTTGGTATCGAATAATTTTAAGTACGTGCCACTAGCAGACGAAATTTGGTTGGTAAATATCCAAATCTTCTGGGAACTTGTAAGTATAAGACAGTTAATTTAAATTAACTTTACTCAACTATACAAGCCCTAAGGCCGCATCCGCTTGAAGAAACTGAGATCATTAAGAATTAACTGACAGTTTCATGTAACATAACTAAAATATAGCAACAACAAAATCAGTATCGACAACAAAATACTGCGAGCAATGCCCAATAATTCTCAGTAATTCTAGTGGAATACTTCGTGGTTTTCTATGTAACGTATATAGGGTGGAAATGAGTTGCAAATTTATCTGTGTAATAAGTCAGTGAATTCATTACGTAGTTTCTGTGCTGAGTTGATAAACTTCGCAGCATCCTATGATTATCATTCAGAGGATATCAAACAGGCCGGTGCTGACCGAGATTAGGCGTAATTCAGTCAGTTGGATGTGTACGCAAGTTATTTTCTCCAGGAAAAATAAATTCAGAAAAAAGATATCTTTTAGTATCGAAAATCAACGCTCAGTGGCCAAGTGGTTGTTGCACAGAAGTCGCAGTGCTGCAGAAAATTCATCGAAAATAAATGAGACGTTACGACAAGGAGGCCTTAAGTGAAAGCACAGTACATGTATGGTGCATATATTCTTAGAAAGGAGATTGGTGTGTTGAAGACCAAAGAGGTGTTCCCTGGTAAATATTTGTATATCTAGAAGCTGCCAGAGCGCTGAGACAAATGTGCGGAAAACAAAAAAGGGTACCTCCAACTCATATAAAGGAAATCGTCATCCTAGTCACACTTCTTCAAAATTTATTCAGTTTTAAAGTCCGCCATCTTCGCTTATGGTAGCCTAATAGGTTGGCATTATTTTTCGTATTTATATAAAAGGGAGAGGATGAATAATGGAACTTGATTACTAACCTCTTTTTGGCTTCGGTTGGTTTCAGTCGACGGCTCCTACTTCGACTGATGATCTATGCTGAAAAGTCGCGCACATAAAAGAGATTCGGCAGAACAAAACAAACTGTATCTCATTCACTAAAATCCCAAATGGTGATCGCCTCCCAACTAACCAGCCGGTGTTAAACGGTCATAACATGCGGTCGGTAAACATGCGGTCATCATTGGATCGGCTAACATCTGTACGCAGTGGACTATCTCATCTCATGGACAATGCGAAGGACTAAACCTTTTCGAGGCATCGCGCGGAGTATCTAGTTGCTTAATGCTCCATATAGAAAAGTAGGAAAATTGTTGTATCAGTTAGCTGCAACGCGCAATCATAGGGCAGACTAGAGTACATACTTCATACACTATAAAGGCAAGGTATTGTAGATAATTCATATATATATATATATACATTATTAATGTGTATTAATAATTAAATTGCAGTGAAACCCAACGTGTAGCGCTGCTACGGGTAAACGATCTGAGATGCGAGCAGTTGAAATGGGATACTATCACGATAATAGTGGTGAGAAGTTTGCAATCAGAAACAATGATTCTTCATTGAATCGTATCGATCACTCAAGATTTCTCAACAACATGCCTTGGGCGGTGAACGTCCAAAGACTTTGCGAGAGTGGCTGGCATAGCAGAACGCTTCGAAGATAACTAAAACAACTTCAAATGCCAGTCAGCAGTTCCATGAACTGATTTGCGTCCATTTTTAGTGCATCGACCGCAATGGAATTTGGCCGGCTTTTGGCAAAACTGGCGCTCGGGCATCAACGGTCGGCATGGCGCACTTTGCTTATCCTTGTCATATCAGTGAACTTTATAGCTATCCTTATCATGTGGTTTTCACTTGATCGTCGCTGTCAGTCCCTCTCTAATTTGCCAATCGAGGTAAGTTCAATGCAACCTGGAATGGTCGTACGCGCCTGGTAAAAAAAATTACTCAGGTTCTTTATTATTATATGCATTAGTAAAGCGCGTATGACATTCCATGGCAAAATATATAAAATTTCTTTGAATCCGTTGCCATTTTTTGTAAATATGACATATAATGCAATGCAGTATATGTCATATATACCTAATTTTTCCCTTCAAATTAAAGTAAGATCAAGGATAATGAGATAGGTATCCCAGAGAAAGGTTAGTTTGATTACCCTTTTAAAGGGTAGCGGTTTTTTATGACATACATATATATATATATATATGCTTGTCATGTCTCGTTATGTGTTGAACGACTGTGCTCTCTTTTCTAATAAAACTGGAATGGTATACATACTTATTTTAGATTTCTTCAATTTAAAACACGATGTGCTATTAGTCGTTACAAACATGTTTAAATTGCAACTCAATTAATTTACTTCGAAACCTCGGTTTGTCGTTAATTTTGGTTAAGTAGATACTCGTACCAAATATCCGAACAAAAAAATCTATTCGCTATAATTACCTAGATGATGACTAGAATTGATTCTAATTATTTTTGTTTATTTTCTTATCATAAAGAAATTGCAGGTAGTCGCGCAGCCAATGAAAATCGATAAAATGGCGTTGTTTCAGCGAGCTTTCGACCTCCCGAATCAAATGGTGACCGTCATCTTTCGAGAGTTTGAGCCATACAACCACGACCTCGAAGAGACGGCACTTTCTTTTCATTCAATATTCTCTCGTATGAAAATGCTGATCGTCTCCGACAGTGTGCTCTATCCGCCTGTTCGCAATTTACCCCTAATGGCGGAAACCATTCGCCTGGAAAAATATCTCACGGACCTACCCAATGCAACAGTGTCAGTGCGCGTGAAAACCGACTACGTCCTTTTGGTACCTGATAACGTGCGTTTGACCCAGCCCGCCGTGTTAACCGAATTAGTCAAGTTACTCATCAGTCAACCTGATCGTATGGCCGCAGTTTCCGTGGGCGGGGCCTTCCTTGTAGATTGCCTAAGCCTGCAGGTAGACTCGCGCCAATGGACACTGAAGTATCAAAACCGGGAAAAATCTGCCAACTCATGGACGTTGTGTGATGCAATTTCCGGTGAGCACGTATTGCTCATGTCCACTGCACTTTTGTTCTCTCTTCCGTTTCCCCTGGAACGACCGCTCTTTGACTCGATCTATGTGCAGACAGCACAGCGCGGTATACAAGTCCTGCTGATTGGAGATTTGCAAATCACCAAGCCAGTCTTTCGGTTGTTTCAGACAAAGCATTTAATCGACAAGCGTGACCAGTACCAAGAGTATAGAAAGAGGGCGCTCTATGATAAGCTTGGCATTAAGAAAGTGCAAAGAAACGGGTCGCACGTAGAGTGGTACGGGTGTAGTAAAAATACGCAAAGATGCTTTGGCACGATTCATGGAGACACACCTGAATATTTGTTCAAAGTAAGAAAATCATGTAACGATCTATTTATACGAAGTGTAACAATGAGGGGAGAGGAGACCTATAGGTAAATTTACTCGTTAAAGGTTATCGGTTATTATTTGTATAATTAAAAATGTGTTCGACTTTTATCGTTGATATTTGGTTTTTTAATCTCGTTTCCACTTTCGTTCTACGTAATTTCTTCGCTAGATGACCGTTGGTGTGGAAAAACAGTACTGCTAGTCTCAAATGGCAGAATCAGTATGCCTTCAATCGAATGCAGTTGTTACACTGATAGGCATTTAGACAATGTCAACTGGGCTGTCACGATGCAAGATGTTCCCTTTTCATACTAACCTCACGGACGCTTTTTATTCAAAGGGCAGATGGACCCCACCGTGTTGTCTAGACAACTTGCGCATCACCGCTCGTCACGTGTTCTCGGTGCTGGAGGCGGCCAATGTTCGCTATTGGCTTGAAGGGGGATCGTTGTTGGGAGCTGCTAGAAACGGAGATATCATCCCCTGGGACTATGACGTAGATATCGGTATGAATTAATTTTGTGACTTACAATCATGTTTTCAAACTGGGAGATATCACGGTACTCTATATTTTGTTAGGAGAAATTGGGACTAGCAGTATATAGTCTCCTACAGCAATGGCTAGACATCGGCCTATTGTAAGATTGTAAACTGTGTAGCATTTCCATATCTTTTTATTTTTGAGTGCGAGGAAACCTTTGAATTAGCGCTTTTGTGCACCATAGATTAAATAGTGTGATGCACACATATACACAACTAACCTATAAATTTGCGACGTACGTGACTCTTGTAGGAATCTATGAAGAGGACATAGTCAAATGCAGCTGGCTTGCTAACGTCGTTGAGATATTTAAAAAGTCGAACCCGAAAATGGCCGGACGGAGGTCAGGACTGCGTGACCCCCAGGGATTCGTATGGGAGCACTCAGTGTCATCGGAAGGTACTTTCCTACGGGTGCAATACTCGGAAACTAATCGTGTACACGTTGACATATTCCCGTTTCGCTCAAACGATGGCGTAATGACCAAGGATACGTGGTTTAAAAATCACCCACAGGACCGGGAATTTCCGGAAGCATTCCTCAAGCCTCTAACAAGAATAAAGTTTGCGGGGACGTACGCTTCAGCCCCTAATAATGTGACACGGTTCCTTGAGTTTAAATTCGGCAAGGGTGTTCTGGAAAATCCTCAGTACCCTAATCCAGATTTGTTGGTGTTAAAAACCAAATCCTGATACGAATTTTGAAATAGCCATTCAAATGTGAAAATGGTAACGACTTTGTATATACATTTGAAGTGTTTTACAGCCGACTGTTTTGGAACAGGTACTGTTCTCTATTCTTCAAGGCATCGGACTTCGGAAGTGAATTTGTGCTCGTAGCGAGACTTTGTACAATATTGTGTAGCGATACTAAATAAGTAGGACCGATTATATCACCGAGTATGTCTCAGTTTAACGAGGTTCCGTGCAAACATGCTAAATAAACAAGACTGGGTAAGATGAAATGGACTAATTATTTGTGCTAGTGTCAAAAGTGTAAATTTTAAAGGAGAGTATGATATAAGAACCATTATGCGCAGTCCAAAAAGGAAGTAGCGCTTAAACGTCAATTTAAGATAAATATACGTGATTTGCTGAGTTACAGAAATCGGCTTGTTGGCATTTCGTCGAATTGCTTCTTATTATTCAAACATTGGACGTGTCAGTTGTAGACATATGTAAAGTTAAACACATCGTAACTTAAGTGAAATAACGCTGATCAAAAGCCCAGAAGCCGTCCAGGCCGACCCATCTCGATCCATGCACATCGTCGAAACGTACGCCAAAAAATGGTTCGACTTCCTGGGAGTGGTGTCGTCCTGCAGTAGATGTCCAGATGCATTTCAAGACCAGTCATAAACACCTTACAATTACGAGGTTGGCAATACTGGCTTTATTATCATACAGTTTTTACCTGACTTGCGTCCGGGTATCTTCATAATGCGCCTTGCAACGCATAGCAATAACGAGCTGTGACATTCGGCTGTACTCGGTTATTATCTACTATATGACAGCTGTATTCCGTATTGTTCTGTAGCTTTTCTTAGAAAATAAAAAGTATTAATAACCTAGCATGAATTTGGGTACGCAAGCTTCGTAGTCTTTGTGAAATGAATTTACCATGATGAGCTATCGAAGTCCCTTAAAAGTTCGAGTTAGACATAAGCTTTACATTCAAAAATTACTTCTAACACATACGAATGCAGTGTTGTTCTAATGAATAACTAGTCTATAATAGTATAAATAGACTTATTATTAATAGAAACAGTGTGAAAGTTTATTTACAAAACGACTGATAGCCAGACGCCCATGCGTATATATACCTTATCAACATAAATCTACTTTATTACTTTTGTATTATATATATAAACAACTGTCACGGTCAAGAACTAAGCTGTCTATCTGCTCCTATAACGTAGTGACGTATGTAACAGTGTTCAGGTTGATTAGTTTATACGGACGATCCCTGAGTGATCCAAAAGCCACGAAAAATTGACGCAAGATGGAAACAAAAAGATGCTGCTGCTAACATGTTAGGTATATGCCTTCAAATATCCAGCTACTAACATAACGGTAAAGAATGGCAAGTTTTCATATCACATCTTGGGAATATAGACACACATTATGTAATTCGGTTGATACCTTTGCATTGGATATTTGTTAGCAGAATAATAATAAATGCTTTAAGTAATTTCTCAATAAAAGGTGACGACGCCTAGAGATCAACCAGTCAAGTGTTATATCACACAATTTTGATCTTGGTGGAGATTGCCCAGGTTCCTAAAATTAAGCTCGGTGTGAATACTGCTAAATGCAGGCTCTTGAGTGAGATAATCAACTGCCTTTTTTCTTGGCACGAAAATTACAAATCATATGTCTGTCTCATCATTGAACGGGCGAACAAACTATTAACGCACGCTATATATAGCCTTAATTAATTAATTCTATGCAATGTATAATGGCTCCATCGCAAACAATATTCTTGTTTTTACTACTTTTTCGGAGGCAGCCAGATATTGTAAACGTGATGTGATCAGATGATTAATGATTTGAAACATTTTAATAGCATGGCTCAGTAGAGATAATACAGGTCGGTGCAGCTTGTAAAGCCCCATTGTGCTGAGTGAAAGGATTATTTTTTGAGCGATAAACTATGTGTATCGATTTTGTGCTAGATATAAGCCTTCGATAATTGTTAATTTGATACAACCTCGACAATACCTTTCCCATTAATACGTCTTAAACTTCTTTGATCATTTTACTGTACAGTACTATGTTAAACACATAGTATGGGTGTAAAATGGAGACGTTTGTAGATCTTAATGTATCGAGTAAGTCCGATAGGGGAGGTTCTATTTACTGCTTAATGAAAATGTTTTGCATTTAGTCCTTAAGCTGTTAAATGTAGCTTAAGATGGCTATTAACTCTTGGATAAACATATACAATTCATAATATATTTCTCTAATTTCGTACCACGATGATCTTTTGCTAAAATTCCGTTAAGCAATATTCTGTGTATGTGTTGGCTACACTGTACTATACTGTACTATGAATGTGTCATAAATTCTGTTCAAGCTTTTGTCGTCTCATTTCATCATTAAATTTGTCATACATCAAGCAGACTATGTACAAACCGGTCAAGTACAGTAATCAGCATAAAGAATATTAAAATGGCAGGGTAGCCGATGTAAATTGGCATGCCAAATGCTCGGAGTGTCACTACTTGAGTACCTCTGGGCCGTGCTGAATTATCGGTGTTACAGAAGGTTTCATTGCAGCAAGATGTGCATAGATGAAGCTTGTGACGCTCGCCGACAACGACGCAATCCGGTTCACATTTATTTGCACAGGCGCGTTCGATCGAGTGTGTTCGTACACCTGTGGCCTGATCGGAGGTGTCCAGTCGATAAACCTATTGGAGGATTGCATATCAAGGCGCCCAGAGAGGTAACAAAAATAGTTACAAACGACACAGAAAAATACCCGCCAACACAAAAAATGAAACCCCCCGTCTCAGTTAATGAAACTTTAGTCAAGGGAGTTCTAAACAATGCGCGATACGCAATGTTGTGTATTCCCGGTCGCAGCGACCCTCGCCCATATCAGCAGCGTCGTGACACGTGAATATTTACCAGTTATATAGAAAGATTCCGGTGAATTTTGATTACTTCATAGCAATATTCGAGCGCCTACAAAGAGAGCTCGATGTCAGTGATACAGCTAGCAAGATGCTTACCGCGCATCCTCCTCCGTTAGCTATGCTTTGACTGCATGTCTGGAAGGTCACGTTGTACTGTGACGCATTGTAGCATGCCGCGCCGTCTATTTCCGAGTGACACTTATAGCATGAAATGTTCTTCATCGAAGGATATATTGGTTCACCAGTTTTTCTACTGCCAACAGCCCAACAAGTGTTACCTGCGTCGAAGTGAAAAATTGTACAGAAAGTCAAGTCGCTTGCCAACATCGGGCGGGCATTAAATTACGATATAAGCACTGTATTAGATGAAATTGAATGTTGGGCATCTACATCGGTGTTGCTAAAAGAAAACTGGAAAGGAACGACCTCTAGAGTTTTGACGAAAGAGTTCTTTCACGAGAAGTTGCCATGCCTTCTGAACGTTCGTACTGACCACCAAAATGTAAAATAGATGGTGCGAGCAAATCATCTACTTACATAAAACGCTTGCTTATCATAAATGGATTCCACAAAAGACGATAAGGTTACATATATCCGTTGTATGTAATTACTAATCTACGATCAGTATGTTTATTTAGTATCTCTAGCCAGACCATTTTCCCACTGGAACTCTTATTTAATTTGCGCTGGAAGAAGAGGCTCACACAAAGGTAATTTATGATGTGAGCTGTGCTAAAATTTCGAATAGATCAGAGCGGCACATAAATTAGCTTGAAAGCTAGCTCGGTAGAATATCTAGAGCTCAAGTGATACGGATACATACGGATCAAGTGATTTTAAGAAATGCCCTAAAAGAATAGCGTCTAAAATGCTTAGTTTTCACCTTAGACACTACATCAAGGTAGTTGTTTTGTTAATTAGTGAGGCCTCACAATGAAAGCTGAATTAGTGGTGCAACGGGATGAAGCGTCCAACAACAACAAAGATACTTGGGAGCAAGAGTAACATCCTCGAGAAGATAAATCGGAGTGCGGCTGACCTGTTTTGTTCCGTTACATAAGGCTCCACTCTACGGTTCAGCCTATTATTTCTTTTTTAGAACTACATGACGCGAAAAAGTCATTTACGTTATGGTAATACTTAAAGGGTAGGTGTACTGTATTTGTCCACAGGCAACGAAATCCATTGTGGCTTTTGAAGCAATCTGCCATGTGTACCATCGCAAATATAAAAAAAAATGTTTATCCATCTAAAAAAAGGAATAACTTACAACCGTTTACCTGCAGCCTATTCTCAAGTCAAACCTTTTTATGCCCGTAGAATTTTGTATCAAAGTAAACATTTAAGTTCATAGCTTCACGTTATGAGATATCTCATCTATCGAAGAAACGCCTGGCTGTTGGAAATTATATTTTACGGTGCATCTTTACGTACAAAAACGCTAAAGAATTGTTGTTGTATTTGCATATCGTCTACGGAATACGCGTTGTGCTAGCACGAGTACAATCAGGTAGAAAGGCTCGTGTTTAGATATATAATAGTGGGTCATAAGGTGACCAAATCAATCGTGGTACCTTGTGTAACTCAACCCTTTACCTGCATTGGAATACATTGGTTTGGTTCCATAAAAACGGAAGAAATTAGTGTACTTTGGTGGCACAAGCCAAGCATTAGGTTTCCCATTATTTTTATTTGTTGTTATATCTTTATCGATAGCTTTGGAAAGTCTAATAGTCGATATCTGGCATAAATATTTTTGGTGCTCTACAGTATAGAAAACGACAATACTCGCTGAAGATTAGGACATAGCTTGGCATCCTCTTCTCGTATATTATGAGAGCCTCTGTTTTGTCTTTCTTAGTTACAAGACTGTATTAAGTAGACTCACTTCATCAATTCTGTTTTGTCGATAATTTCATAGCGCGTTGCTTTTTCAAGTGGTCCTGTTCGGTTTTCGTCGTCTCATTATGGCAACACAGCATACATGTTGGGAACTTTCTCTCTTGAACATGACAAACCATGATGTTATTTTGGCCATCTAGTTCGCTGTAAGCATGGCAACAAAAAATGCTGATTTTCCTACCTTGTGATGTATAGCTTTATGTAGGCGTCTATAGCGCAATCCAAGTGGCATTAGTCAAGCGTTTCGCACAAATCAGCTTGGGAAAGCATATAGGTAGGATGAAGCAAGATGTACGTTACTTACCTAAGAAGCTGAACAAAATGAGTAATGGCACTGATGTGACACATCCTCCGAGTCGTCCAGGGCCTTGTTTAAAGAAATCTGTTGACAGGGTTGCCATTTTTACACTGAACAGCAGGCAAGGCCTGACAGATGGCTGTTTAATAACAAACACTCGGCTGGTGATTTTGAAGTTATTTTCCACCACGCCGTGAGTATCCGTTACGTAAGTGAATGCGACATCGAGTTATATAGCCAAATATTGCCTAGAGTGGTTGCGTTGTGAATAACAGCAAAAAAAAAAAACAGAGAGACGTGTAAGAAAAGAAGCAGTAGCGTGGTGCTTCTTCCAAGATGGTTCTATAAGGGGTGGTAAGTATTGTTGTGTAAATGTTGTCTCTGTGCATGTGCGTCCCAAGGAGGTGAGCGTCGAGGAGTTGGGCAGTTCTCCAATGAGGCGCAGATGGAGATCCCTGCCGGGTGCGCGGCCCTTTTGAACAACTATGTGGATTGTGAGAGGAATGGGTTATGTGTCTCCATGGAGGAGCGCAAGGGGGGCCGGCAGGAGAAGGCAACGTGTGTTAGTCACTCGCCCGATAAGTAGCAGAAGGAAGGGTGCTTTGTCCGTCAGAAACAGAGCAGACAATATTTCGGTCTGCGCCAGTCTTAATGCTCCTTACTGCTCTAAGGTAACTTCAACATACATAATGGGTCCTGCGCCCAAAGAGGCTCGCCGTTTGAACACGGAGTGTTATCAAACTGCTATGAAAAGAGTAGACTGAGCGGCATGCTGTGGCGCTGCTGCGGTTGAGAGGACTACAGTCGCCTTTTGCCAAGTATACTTCCCCGTCCTGTAAGTCTTCATAAACACACTTATGCCGTCCGATTAGATTTACTATGTATATATTTTCCATGGCGGTCTAAGACCCACCAGTAACTCAATTTCAAACATTTAGGCTTGAGATGAAAAAACAAAGCGCTGGCCCATGTATGTAGCTGTGCATCTTCCAGTGTTGTTATTGTCGTGGTGAAGTTATAGGATGTGATCCTTCCAAACAGCTAAAACTTTGGATCGGTGTTCAGATAAAAACAATGAATTTGTAAGCGTGCTGCAACCATGTACGAATTCATCCTTTGGTGTGACCTAGAAATTAAAAAAGTTTTCCATGGTTTGTATGAGAACTTGAGCATCGTTATAGTAAACAAGAAATAAGACAAAAATTTACGTAGAATTTACTAAGTGCACTTTAATATATTTTTATGTAGATGAACACAATTACGGAAACAAATTATAGCACAATAGGAACTAAGTTACATCTTAACCTTTGTGTGTAGTTGTCATGAATGTGGTTGTCGCTAGTGGCTGTTTAAGCAGCCATTTTAATAACTAAAAACTAGGAATTGTTAGTTAATATCTATGAACAGGCCATTTAAAACTAGTTTACGACTTTCGATTGTGCCGTAACACGCAAGATCTATCACCATGTTCATAATGAATAATAGCTCCCACGATTTTTCTTGGTGTTGTTTGTTCTATGGTTAAAAAGCTTGGAAGCGATGGATTTCGCCCAGTATACCGTTCTGTTCGTCCTGGTTCAGTACAAGTAGGACGTATCTTGTCTAATGGGGAGATGATGGCAACACGGGTTTTTTTCCAGACAGCATATTCAGGTTACAAGCTTCAGCTTATTCTGAGGTAAGGAACAAAGCTACAAAGAGCTATTATAGCGACTCGTATGCCTAATTGTAGCCGCTAATGACACATTATCGTTCAGTAAAATCTTTTGTCTGCCATTTTCCGAATCGGCTATGGAAGTTCCAATGATTTAAGCCGAATTAAAGTTGAAACACGAATTGTAATTTGTAAATGTATATAAAGCTCTTAATGAAATTTTAAAAGAGACAGTTGACATTCAAATAAGATTACCGTGTCCGGATAAAAGGGACTTTTGTTACGAATTGTAACAAGCATAATTAAATTTCGTACTTCTCAATTCGGTCATAAAGAGCTTCGCCTATGTAACCTATTTATCTCGTTGCTTTATAGTAACTTGATAAGTTGCTAGAATTGTTGTTGGTTAATAGAAAAAAAAAAAAAAAAACTATGCAAATAACACGTAGTCCATCGATTAATTATGAACACCAAAGTAATAGTTGATCAGGCAAGCTGCAATCAAAAATTGTTCAGCGTATGTGTGGTGCTGAGAAGTTTCCACTCCTAACCTGTTGAACACAAATTAGTCTATTAGCCTGGCAGTTACTTGCAATATATTATATGACACCTCTAAACGCACTGTATGAATTGTAGTGTTCAGCTTCTCTAACTAACTACACTGTAGCATCTATTAATATGGCAGGACCGTTATAATTATTATTACAGGAAACCCACATCAACTATGCAAGGACGCACTGTTTACTTTGGACAAGTGAATTAAAGAACATAGTAGTTAATATGAAAGCAGCCGTTCCATGGTTGTGCTTAAGTATATCAATATCGTACAAAAGCTATGGCATCGTTTGCTCTTCGGAAGCTGGCCCACCGTCCCCACAATCGAACCGTCTTTTCGAAGTATGAGGCGCTCAGCGAAGCAGAGGGAGAAATATCGTCGTGAATGCTTCAGTTATCTTCATCTAGCGGAAGTCCTTTTTCCTTTTATTAGTATATGTACAACATCCACCGGGACAATGATGGACTATGGTAGGCGTAACAAAAATATAAATATTTCTATTTTAGCTGATACCGCTTTATACCTCAAAACGCACTGTTTACGAAGGAAAACCTCTCTTGAGGACCGCCGTATAATTTGTTATCTAACATTTGGTTTCTTCAGCATTTTAGTGGCTTTATGTTTAGCTGCGCACAGCATGAAGGAACAACCGCTGATGTTGTCTCCTGAGTGTGCTCGGCCACCGAACAGGGAGAGTTATTATGAAAGGACGATTTAAATGAAAGGTTAACCAAATGCATTGAAACAATCAGCGCAATTTTTTGTGCCTAACGCAGTTAGTGCTTTGCGGGATGCATTTTTCACGTGTCTGATGTACAACTCGAATAAAAGAAACTTGGTCAAAATAGCTTTTAATCTTCCATTAGATAATATCAAAGTGCTGTCTTCTCTTGCTGCGATTTTGTCACCCCGGAAAACCTACGTATGTTCCCAGCAAAACCACATTTCATGACGAGATAGTGCTTCCGCAGTTGCATCCTTTTCTTTTTCTCCTTTTTTCGTAAAGACGGCTTCTTTTTCCTAAGAGGATGTTCTGTCCTTACACCTGTATATCCACAGCGACCCGCATCTCTGGGAAGAGCCTGGCGATTTTTGTTTCAAATAATTTCTCAAAAGTTGTTGACCTTATTCCACAACAGGGTCTGTGCCTTGGACCGTGCGCGGACTTCCAGTCGCCGTTAACAATAACGCTTACAGCCAATGAATAGGAGTAAAAAGTTCTGATCCGCAACCGACGTTACAAGTCGTGCTCGTTATCTATAGTAGGTTTTGTTTAAATGGGGATAGAAGATATATCTTATACCATATATATATATATGGTAAACTCTTCTATATATATATATATATATATATATATATATATATATATATATATATATATAGCCTCTGTAGTGGATAGTGAGTACCTAACACTTATAAATGCTCTAGGAGGGTGAACGTTGTAAAAAGTATAAATAAATAGAGAAAATCTTGGATATTTTAATTGTTAGTAAGGATGTTTTCCTTTTTCATATTGTATGCTCCAATTCATTGTCTATAGTAAACTAAATGACTCGATTCTGTTCAGGTAAAGCATGTTTAATTTGAGATAAATGTGGGCCGAGCAAACAATGTGTGCTCCTTGGCCCCTCTCTATTCCTAATACTGTATTGGTTCAAATGAAATATATCATCCAGCCATAACTTTTCCTAACCTTCATCCGCACATTTAAAGACTTTCCTATTGGCCATATGCCTTTACGTGTACATACTGTGAATGAAAATTCAGCTAATGACTTATCGCATTTGTTCTATTTACGTTCTAGACGAAATCAATGATACTGTGTCTACTAGCGTACACTTATTAATGTAATTTTTCTTTATTAGAGTTTAGCGGTTGCCTTTTCCGGTAAATATATAAATCACATTAATTACGGCGGTAGTTGCGGCTTTGAGAAGGTTCGACAATCGAAAATTTATTCCTCCGAGCTTTATCTAAACTTTAATTTTGCTCGACTACGTCAAAAATGGTCGATCATTTATTTGGTAGCGTTAATCGATCCAATTTTATACTAACTTTTCTTTAGATTTTCAAAAATCTACATATATGAATCAGTTCACCTCAGAACTTGTCATTTAGGTATCAGAGGAAGCTGCTCTGCTGCTCGAGCCGTCTTCTGCGCACGTTCGCAATCTGCCTCCTTTTCCCCCTACCTTCATGCATGCAACCACCGCTCCATAAGGTAAACCCTATGGAGCGGTGGTCGCAGAACATACTGGGTGAAAAACCGATTCACGACCACCTTACGGCGATAGACAGGCAGACAACAAGCTCATGAGTCCTGAGGGAAAGGGAAATATGCGGGCGGTGGTGGCGTTGGCCGCTGCAATGGTTTCAGTGCTACGATGACGATTAAATGGAGGAGAGGAGATAAGAGAGAAGAAGGTTTAGAAAGGGGGTTGCAGGCAACGGCGGCCGCAGACGACGGTCGCGGGCGGATGGCGGACTCGCGCTACTTCGCCCTGCTCGGTGTCCGTCCGTCGGTCCATGGGTCCGTGAATGGAACCGTTGCGATACAGCCGTTTTTGCTACCAATGCTATTACGACTACCCCTGCTAGGTTCGTCGCGGATCGTTTGTCTTAGAAGTGAACATGAATTCAAGTAGTGGTATAACGCCACTAGCCAGCCAAAGCGGCGATCAGGCCAGCAGCTGCCGAATCCAGCGTGCTGATTCTATTGTTTCATTTTCGTTTGTCACTACTGTTGGTGCCAGCTGCAGTCCACAGTGACGACCAACTGTTGGACAAGTCCGTCGGTTCAGCGAGCTGTTAAGTCGACTGCTGAACTTGGATTTATTTAACTCTAATCTAACGTCTATTCTGTCGTCCACTTCATGCTCCCATAGTTGGCGCGAGTACGGTCATCATCATCATCATCATCATCATCATAGTTACTAGGTTGCCGCCTTCGTCGCCCACTGTTCGCTCTGTTCAGTTCAGTATTGCCGACGTTCGTTGGCACTCTCCGTCGACAGTTCCAGTCGTGCGGCCGTTGTTGTCGCTGCTCGCCGCCACCGCCGCCATTTTGTGCGTGAGGAGTACCGCTCTGCGCTCCGCGTCGCCGCGGTTCCCCAAAACCGCGCCACGCCGGATACACAGCAACAACAGCCGCAGCAGCAGCAGCACAGCGAGCGAGTGAATGAGTGAGTGAGTAAGCCAGGTAGGCAATGGACGGCAAACGTAAACCACCGCTACGATCAGTACCGCCATTAGCACCGCGCTCGTATGGGCGCCGAGCCACTTTCTGATCAGTTGAATAAGCGGACGCAGAGCCAGACGAAGAAGCGCACCAGCATATGTGAACGGCCACTCTACTGTACAGAACGTAGCTCTATCCGAAGGCTATTAATTCTACCGCAGAAAGTAGAAAATAAAACGACACAGGGATAGAGTAAGAAAGGGAGAAAGAGGGAGAAAGGTACACGATATATGACTACCCCCCATTGTCTTCAGTCATCAATTAGCCGATTCTGTGCAATTTTACACAGTGTGACTTCTAGTGTTTTTGTGTTATGTTTCATCCAAGCTTTCTGCAGTGATGATACGGTGAAGTGAGTGCGTGCGTGCGTGTGTGCGTGCGTGCGTGCGTGTAGATGTTCGGTCATTATGTCAGCATTGACGTAGCGTTTTTCGGTTTGTTTCGTGCTCGTATTCAAGTGTTTTTCTCATTTTTTATCCGGCTCCTTTAGAGGTAAGTAAGTAGTTGTAAGTTATTATCTGATTGTCTAACGCTCTCCCTGGCTCATGCGTGAACATGTAGCTACGTTGCACTAACCATTACGTGTGTACGATTTATAAGTTATTCTGTGCGCCGGGTATCCTTTATTGAAAGAACGGTTGCTGGCAGAAGAAGACTTATTAGCAACGCCAATTCATGTGGGCGATTGCGCGCTCTGCTATTTGAAACAGCTTTTCCATTAAATCGGTCCCGTTCGGCCTGTACCTATTTTTTTTTCACTTTTTCGACCTACCCAAGGGTGTTACCCAAGCAAACTATTTCCTGTAGAATACCAGTTGGGAAGTCACAATAAGATTCTATATATGGATAACTTTATGAAAATGTTCCTCTATAATTAGCATTTACTTGATTGAAGACTTGCCAATGTTTGTGGGCAAAATCTGACAACTGACATTTTTTAGGTAGGTGCTAGGTCTGGACTCGAAGAGCGACATGTGTGAGGCTGTGGGTCCAAGTCCGTGTGCCTCATCGGATAAACGTAGACGTTTCTTTATCTTTTTTTTTCACTGTTTTTTTGAGTCTGTGCTAAAGCTAGCTTTTGTGTTTGAAGCTAACACTATCCTGTAGACCATCGTAACGTAGATATATATATATCGCTCACTACTAGATCCCGTAATTTGTGGTCCGCAGTAGACTGCTGCTACTCCTGCGACCTTTGTGAAGCTCGAGGCTTTGTGAGGTGCTGCTGTTAGTAATAGCACTGTCACCCCACCCCCTCCCTCTCCCCCGCTGCTCCCCACTCGGCTTAACCCGATGTCCGCCTGTCTCTCGCAGCTGCTGCTGCTCTTAAACCGCCTCTAGCAGCAGCAACATCAGCCCCGTCCGCTGTTACCGCCATCTCCGTTGCCGCCGGCGCCGCAACCGCTACGCATCGAGTTGTATCGTAACCGTGTGCACCCGCCCCTGTGCCCACTCTCTGTCCGACCGCCTGCCTGAACGCCGCGCTGCTGTTCACTGACGCATTCAGCACCATCAACATTCACACACCTACGTATGTACAAGCTACGTTCGTCTAGTCTATTCTACTCTACTTAAATATTGAGATACGACCATAGCTCAGCCAGGGCGGTGACAGGCACCATTGCCGCACTGATCATCACCACAGTCATCACCGCCATTTTCACTGCGTCCGTATTAGCAGTCCAGCAATTCCGCCAGTCTGAGTTTCAGCGTGCGTGTGTGCATGGCTCGAGTACTATTGACGCTTCGGTTCGTAGGCTTCTACGTTCTTCGTAGCGATAATGGCTAAGGTCCAGTCGTCCCAGCAGAGCCTTGGTTCAGGCTCTCGTTCGTTCGTTATCACTCTGTCATTCGCCCAGCCTTACGGTTTGCTCGGCCACCGTCCGTCCGTTCATCGCGTAACAACAGGCGGCGGATGTCCTCACGCAATAATGACTCATCTCATTCACACACACATGCACGCACATTCCGATTTATACTACTAGTACTAGTATGATTTCTATTGCTAATACCTCCACTATCAACACATTCGACATTTTTCGGCAACTTATCCGCGCCAACGTTCATTTCGCTCTACTGCTCGCCTGTTTACCGCCGCTGTTTCGTCGCAGAACTATTCTGCGCTCATTCGCCGCACGTTTTCCGTCGTCGTCAACGGTCGCTACCAGTTGCCGGTTCCGACCGGCCTCCATCCGCTCTTCGTTTACTCGCTGGCTTGAGGGTCGTTCCTTCACTCTAGCTGGTCGTCGTCCACCGCTTGTTGTCGCTGCTGTCGCTGTCGGGCCGTGCCCCCACTCTCAACATAATCCCATCCCCCCCCCGTTGCCTCCTACCGACAACAGTCGACCGGCCCCCCCGAAGTCCGCGCTCACTGCGTCGCGTAGAACGGCTTCAAGTCGCAGTCGCGTCCGATGTTGCTAGCGGCCGGCGGCAGCATTAGCACCGAGAGCAAGATCAGGCAATCAGCAGCAGCGCAGCCAGGCTGCCTGTTCACATGTCCTGCCGCTGTGCATGTCTCATGTTCACATGTCTCGGAAATGTGGCGGTGCCGCATTGCGACGAGCTGTTGTCGTGGTCTTTCGACGACGTTCGTCATTCGTCCCCGGCCAAATCCTTAGCAGCTGCAACGGCAACGCCAGCGGGGCGACACGATCCGACAACGGCAGCAGCAGCAGCGGCTGAGGCGATGATGGTCGCTTGGCGGTGCGCTAGTCGTAGTCGATCCCTGGTAGAGCGGGGCCGCTGTTGTCTCTCTCAGTCGGTCGCGTTCGGCTTCTTCCATGCGGCGCCGCAACGAGGTAGGGCGGGACCTGTGAAAGTGGCAGTGAGCGACTAGTGACGAAAAACGAGCAACGAACAGCAGTAGAAACAGCGAGAAAGACGCGCGAACCACCACGATCGCCATCGTCGTCGCTACCAATAACGGGTCAACCGCAGTAAACACTGTACCCCGCGCTGTACTATCATGTATGGCAGCATTGCTGGAATACAGCTGCGGGTTTGGCGGCGCTGGATTCAGTTACCGAGCGGCAGGGGCGATGGCGGCGCGGACGCTGACGCCGCGAACGCAACCGCCCTACCAGCCGCCGCAGTCGCAGCTATAGGAACGAGCGCAAGAGACGACCGCAGTCAGCACCGTGGAGTGAGTAGTGGTCATTGATCAACTGGTCGAAAAAAGGACAGAAACAAAATGAAAGACTCCACGAAACCGATAAAAAAGGACTAACGAGTCAGCGCGCGAAATTCGCCGCCGAACGTATCGACTGAAGGTAAAAAAAAAAGTTGCCAAGGACAACGACGATGAACATGTGCTCGCGTACGCGCAATGCTCAACTGTGAGAAAGAGAGATGGCGGTGGTAGACCCGCGTGGAAGACAGACCTGCATCAATACACAGCAAGCCCTGTTGCGACATTATAATAATATAACAGCTCTTGCTAATATCGCTGCTACAAAATCGATATCCCTCGATACAATGATGAACAAGATGAAAAAAGGGACTGCGGAAGGAACTATGTTATTGCAACAGTTGATGCATTCAGTGTTTTTTCATTCATTTGTAAAAGAAATCTACGTCCATCGTGTGTCTGTGTGTGTGTGTGTGCATTCTGTTTTCGGCTGTATCATGCTTCTGATGATGAAAATTGTGACTATGGTGAGGAGCGACAGAAGCTTGATGAGGGAAATCCAAAACCGCATTTCGGCGAGCAGGTACTAATCTCGCAGAACGAAGAGAATGCATGACGTCCGAGAAAAACAAGATTATTTTTGTTAGTCTGAAGGATTCCAAAAGAAGATTGCTTCAACTGGTAATCTTTCTTGCAAGCTATTCTCGCCTGTTATCGGAGCTTGAATTTATCACCTTGAATCTGTCGTTCTAATAAATAAAAAAAAAATTGTCGAAGTTAACGTAGAATAATTAAGTCAATAAATAACGTCACCTGTTTTGGAGTAAATCCACTCCGCAACACATCTTTGTACCATCCTCGCCATTTATAATAACTTATTGAATGAAATACACAAATATTGTAATATACGGAGATTCACTTTCTCTATCGCATTGTATTTATGTGGCGCCGGAAGAAATATGTTACCTATAGGCGACACTGGCACTGGCTAGACCTTTCTTCTGCTAATTTTACTTCTCTGCATCAGTGGACATGTTCTCGTCCTCTAGTGCTTAGCTGCGTAATGCTCATCTTAGTTTAGATCGACTACGCTCTTATTATCCACGAACTGCTCAATCGCTAGCGTGCCTCAAGAAGTTCTATCGAAATAAATATCTAGCCCTATATGATACTATTAATATTATTCTTCTGTTTGTACTGGCAAGTTGATTGTTTCTATCTAGCTCTAAAACGTACTGTTATAGTCACTTCAACTGAAATTTCGAATAACAAAAATATGCAATGTAATGGTAATCTTCTGCCAGTTATTACTGATAAGGAGTCCATTTTGTTACGAAAAAGATAGCCAGGTATTACCTCCACTTAAACCTTAAAAGGTCTGCGATTTTAATTCAATCGAACACATGCATCTTGCAGATGTGTCAATAAGGTAGATTATTCCTATTATCCCATAGTGTAACGCGCTGTACGCAGGCGGTTATTGTTCATTGAAGTCGTACTAACGAGCACTATACAAATTGCACTGGAAATAGTAGTCGCCACGGATCGGCGCAAAATAGACAAAAGCTTAAATTAGATTTAATTTGCCGACCGAGGGTGCGTCGTTTTATCTTCGAATCTCGAAACAGCTGTGGAGGGTACGGAAGCGCCTTCCGACGCTAGGCGGTGTCACGGTAGAGGTGGTAAGAGGCCGTTCAAGATTTGCAGTGCACTCTGTGGGTCTGACGTTCATACCACGTATACGATGCTCACTCTGATATATACTCCTTGAGATACCACAAGCAAGGAGCAAACAGTTCGTTTCATTAAAACAATACGCACGAGACCTAATGATTAATTTACTTAATGCTCTACTGACTCTTTTTTCGCATCGGGACTTTCCTTGTCAAAAGATGAGCTTAATCTACGGTTTTTCAAGCAAGGCACATATATCACTGTATGTAATATTTGCACGCGGATTTACTTTTTACATTCTTTGCTTTTCAACTGGCCTAGAAAGTTAGTGTATTGAATACAAATCACCTTATTTACCCAGTACCGTTACATTAGATATGGAATTTCTTAGCTAGATATTATTAGAACTATACTTCCCGCTAAGTATCTCAATGTCATTCTGGATATTAGGCCTCATAATCAGGCCGTTATTTACTGACGTCCTTTTTGTTTATTTTAGGGTTCATAAATAATTTGTAATAAGGTACAGTTAACTCTAGGTACCATGAATTACTGGTTATTATTCGTTAATATCCATAATGGGGGGCATATGCTAATAAGAGTCGGGCGAATCTAACTTTTGTTATATGTTGTTACTGTATAGAACATTAGACCATGAATAACTATGATGCCCTGTGTGTGAAAATATTGGCAGTCAACGCTTTTTTTTTAAATAGCAGGTGTTCGTAATTGCGCATCTGCAGAGACGGAAGCAGTGAAGAAAGAAATAAGTTTTGAAAAGTGGGCTGTACACTAAAGCATCGCTTTATTTTAGCACTGCCCTGTCACCTTAAGGCGCATAGCAAACTTTTGGAAGGATAAAATTGAAATCTACCAATAGCGTGGCTAAAATTCTAAGAACCATCTGCTACACAAAATAAATTTCATAAGCGGATTTCAAAGATCTTTAGTGATTAAATCATTTCATTGTGATGGACCTGATGCTTTATGCAGACCACCGAAAAGAAATGATTCATCGTGTCCCGGAGTAGAGTTGGACCCCATCCTGATGGTGAGACTTAGCTCCTAGTTAATGCTTTGGTAAGCATTAGTCATTGCGTTATATTGTGTACTATCGATCCATTCAATCGGTACATCCTGAGACGACATGGCAATTACACTAACAGCACGTTTTTTTGCAGATACGCGATAAGCAAGTTCGCAGGTTGCTGGTGTGAGTCGCGTGTTCGTCCGTGATGTGTGCATCGACAAAAAAAGATAGAAAATAAAATCGTACTTTGAAAAAACGCTTTGGTCGTTGTGAATTTGCTTGCTTCTGCCACTCCTCTTCTCATAGATAGCTCTTCTTCATGCCGATTAAAAAATGCACGTTATCATAGTACTTTCTATAAGAACACCCTGCAATCATCATAAAATTGCACATTCTACCCGGTGATCCCTATACAAGGCAAGATCTCGGCGGGTTTTGGACAATACTGGCTTGCAGTAAATCTAATTTCAGTTCTGTCCACATATGCGTCTCAGTTTGCTGCTTTCGGACATGTTTTAACTCTTCAGAAGTGAACACGTTTTAGTGACTACAGTAAATCATTTCATGTTGGAACTAAATATGAAAGGTCATTTTCTAATAGTACACTTCTCCAGCGCTAGCAACGGTGCAACATCGTGAAGATTTTCATGTTCTAGCATTTTTTCCCGAGTGATTATGCTACTATTTGCTGTTCGCTTTGGCTTCAGGTGGAGCCAGCGGAGGTTCAGGAGCTAATGGTAGTGGCGTTGTTAGCACGAGCACCATCACACCGCAAAGTAATGGATTCGTCCCAGTATCGCTGTATATGTCCCTCGTACGGGCGGAGGAAAGCTGCAATTCAGAGAGACCTTTCAAATGCCCCTTGTGTGACTATTCCGCCAAAACAAAATACCGCATTAAAGAACATATTATCGACCATAGCAAATCGTTCGTCTGCGATGTCTGCCAAAGGGGGTAAGGCAATTTGTTTGTTATTTCAATTTGACACAGCATCAATCTAAAAGAATAGACAGTTACAAGTGAGTGTGATATTTAAAAGTTTTTAGAAATTTGGAAACAGTTATCTATTAAAAACATATTATTTACGCAGTAATTATCCGACCGCATACGTTTTGAAAAAATAAAATTTGGAACCTGTATTTCTTTCTACATAAGACTATCATTCATGGATGAGCTCGAACGAAGCAGAAAATAGCTCAGTCGTTCCTAATAACTACATTACCTACGCCACCGTAGCTGTCAAGCTATCAATCGTTTACAACAATAACAACAACAAATATAATAATGGGACTGAATATTTCGATATCTGTGGCTAGTTAGGTTGAGCCACGCTAAAGCCAATATCGGCCAAATCGAAATGTACAACTCATCAAATCATTAGCTCTGCCACATATCGTGCACACGACTCATTGTCGACCTTATTCGTTCTCTCCGTGCTGCTTCTGCTTATAATGATGATGGTGATATCGCGGCCCGCTGGATGACGCTGAACTAGCGAGACGTTAAGCGAACTTCGACGGAACGTTATTTTCTCGTAGTACCTTTATGGTCGCTGCAGACCCGCGGTCGGCGTTTCCCGGCGTCACCGCCGCCGCCGCCGCCGCTTGGGTCTGCTATTGGCGCCTCCTGCCAGCCCGAACAGCCGCAGCCGCTGCCAATAAGAAAATTGCTGGCGTGCGACTAGAGATTTTGATAGGTCGACCGAGGTCTTTCTGTGCATATTTCGTGACTGTCACTCGCTGCTGCTGTCGCCATTCCAGCCTTAGCCAGCATTCGCCCCGACTAAACTGTTCCTACCAGCACAAGAAGTGGTCTCTGATCGTGACCAGCGAACTCGGACTAGATAGCTACAGTGACGCGGTGTTTGAATACGACTCGAATCGCTAGATCCATACTCCATTTCCTCGATCCTTTAGTTTGTTCGTTCGTCGGTGCTTGTAAGAAGGCGATTCCTTCCCGCGTACAGAACTGCACAAGCTTTCTCCAGGGCTGTGCTAGCAGTTCTCGAGCTCGACACAAGACCTAGTTTATCTTGCGTCTGTCGTCCGTTAATATATGTACTTGCCATTTTTACTAATTACATTACATTTTAAGAAATTGACCTGCGTCAATAGGATCGGAAGCAATATAGAGGAAAGGGGAGGCAGTTATTGCAGTAGGTCAGTCCCGTAAGAGGAATTGGCTTCATATAGTCGGAAACACCTCTTGTAAATCGCACTTCATGTCGAAACTTCCTGAAACAGTTTTTCTATCGACGCCTCTGATAAACTGGCAAAAACGAGAGCTTTTCAAAAATCGCGATTTGATCTAAAGCCATTGCTATGTATGGTTAGTGGATCACAAGTGCAAATATCATTTTAAGCACCTCTTATATGAACTACCTATTATTTCTTTGTTGTTGTTCGTGTTCTGTATTTGCAGATTCGGCCGCAAGTCATCGCTTCAACAGCATCTCGTTTCCCAACACGGCCTCCATCAGGGCATTGGGATAAAGGCCTGCGGGAAGCGATAGCCGGCAAAAAACGCCAACCCGAGGCGGTCATCTTTCAACGTTCAACGGAAACATAAAGCCACCTAAAGGACGAAACGAATCAACCTGTAGAGCTTCCTTTTGTTCTCATTAATTCCAGCCTAATTAATTGTAATTATTTTTTTCCACCATAGGGAGTAATACCGCTATAATTACTGATATGTGTTGTAAGACAAGCAGCTATGATTAAAAATTGCCGCTACCTGTTTTTGTCGTCTTGACCCTGATATCAGAGTGCACCTATATTCTAGCTTAGAGAATGCATACGGACTACATTACAATGATATTAGGTCCTGCAGTTATGTTCACTACTTCGTAGGACATCCAGCGGCTCAACCCTCTGTTCAGATTGATCGAGAGCGGAACAATGCACCAACATAACACAACTGACCGCTTTTAGCCACTACATTAAATATAATTATGATATGCGTATGATGGCTAGTCATTTGTACAACGCCTTCCGGTATTGCCGAGGAGAGAACTGAAAGTAACCAAAATTATGAAAGTTGTACAGAAAGCATATATTTAGAAAATGGGTAGAAATGAAGAAGACCGAACAACCAATGTGCCGGGTCAACTGTAAATAGAGATTGCTGCCCGTGATTGTGACTATAATAGAAAACAGAAAAAGACTCGAGACATCGTGCTCTACCATATATATATATATATATATTTCAATTAGAGATTCAGCAAATTGTCCAGTCGAGCCGGCGATCGATGTGGCGCGTCCAGATGCATAGCCATTCATATGGATGACATATGTACACCTATATTAAAGTTTAGTGAATCGCGAGAGTAAGCGACTCGACATGATTTGAAAAAATGAGGAAAGATTGAATGAGAAGGAACAAGTGTTTACGCGTAAACCATCGCTTACTGCACATTATTTATGAATAACACTTACACACACATGATCATAATATATTGCAGGTACGGAGCATGCGAACCAATTTGTCCCGTTTCATTTGAAGCGGACAGAATTATTTGAATTACGAGTCAATCACGCCAAGCGTAATCCTAAAATTGTCAGTTTTTCGACTTATTTTTCTTTCTGATGGTATATTACACATAAATATGTACTTGACGATTCACACATACGCACGTAGACGCATTTTGTCTAATCAATATGTCTCATATACACCTAGTGCTATCTATATAAAGTGACATGTAAAACACGTGGCGGTGTGGTTCTATCTGTAATCATGCCTCTACCTTCTTAGAGAAAGGTGGCCTCGAAACAGCTCCCCCATAGTTGCGTGCTGTAAAGTTTGATGGCGTTATTTTTGAAATTTTTTTTTTATCAAAACGGTAGCCGACAACAGGTGTGGGGGTGTATCCACTAGGACTTAACGAAAAAAGTCACCGATCGCCTACCAACCCACACAATGTGCCTTTAATCACAAAGACAGGAAGAGAGCGAAAAGGGATAATGTAAATCGTGTTATTATGCCGCAGAGACAAAAGCTATAAAAAAACAACACTAGAGTATTCGATAAAAAGGAAAGCGGTCTCGGTGATGCCTTGTAGTATGTAATATTGTTTGTTGATGAGTTTTTTGCCGGTGCTGATTATATATATA
>NW_019211460.1:32409496-32425464 GCF_002443255.2 Varroa destructor | reverse complement strand
ATAAAGTGTAGATAGTACATAGAATACAAAGTAACCACTATTATTAATCATTTTTGCAATTACCTTGTTTTTTATGGAATCATGAACATAATAACGTGCGGTATTATCATCTATCCTTCCTGATCAGGAAGGAAAGTTTAAGCTTCAGTTAATTTAACATGACAACGAATTTTACATTTTTCGGCCGTGACTCTCAATCAAGTGACACCTCTACTCAACCTTTTACCTACAACCAAAAGAAGCGCCAAAGCAAACGATTTTGCCATTTTACCAAAAGAAGTTGCCGAATCCACTTCAAAATGTTGATTAATTAATTGATGATGTTGGTGATTTTTGATGGGTTCAGTTTGTTAAGTGTTATTTTTCTTAATAATTTTTCTTGTAAAAATTGCAAACGCTTACACACAGAAATGCTGAGGCCAAAAACGATATTCAAAATTATTAGAAACTCAGCCCAAAGATTGAAATTAGGTTTTATATTGCTTGTAACTATTTTGTCTTAAGTAACATAGGTGTCACAATGCTGTAACATCAGTTACAAATACAACCGTACTCGTCATGATACTATACGCCTTGGTTTTTAATGATGTTATTTATTAGCAAAAAACGCGAAAGCATAGAGAAGGTAAAGAGGTATTTAATAATAAACAGCAGTGAACGAATTTTACTTTACCACCATATACACTCATTAACTAGTATTAGCTTGCTTCAAGTATTACGACTTATGACCGCATATTCAACGATATTGTTTCTGTCAGGGGGCATTATCAGTTGCCACTCTCGGAGCTGGAGACAGTATGGTTTCGAAGATTTGCTGCATCACGATAAAGCTTAACAGAATGGTTTATTCACTAGAATATTTTAGTGACTAAAGGTTCTCTCGTGTAAATTAGTTTGCCCTACTCTGTAACTGTTAAATCACGCGTCAAGATAACGAGTTGTAATAAACTGCACGCGTGTGACAGAGTAAATCAATCAAGAAAAACATACATTTCTGTTGTAAAAACAAAAAAAAAACTCAAATAAATTGACTTTTATGAGGAATCTACATAAGGCCGTTTCTCTTCCCTAATAACTAAGCCCTATTAGCTGCTACAAAAAAATTGATTTGGTGAAGCTGGTAACTCGGATCCGTATGCCGAATAGTGCTACACAATTGACATTTGCTATAGACAATAGCAACTTTATGCACGGTCTGAGTTGGGGACTAAAAATCAAATTATTATAATATTAACTATAATAAATACATTCTAATCAATATATAACTGACTTTATTTTATGCTATTTACACAGGTTAGTTGTCTGAAAATACCATTTGCACCGACTTATATATAGCTTCTAATTTAAAATTAGGTGCCTATAACAAGTGGCAAGTTTTAGTATCCCCGAACCAAAAACCTATTTATTTCTCTCTCAGTTTTGTGTACTAAAACATGGTAAAGCAAGACAGTGTATCAGAAAACCTGAGAAAAAAGCATTTAACATTGAATGTAGCAAATATTTCATTGCAATACATATCTGGCTCGGGCAGTGAGCGAGCAGTAGTTCTGCCAAATTAACTAACATCGGATGTTTTAAATTCTTTATTGGTGGAACCAGTTAGATAGGAGATGTATAATTGAAGTACAACTTGTAAGAAAGATACTAACTTCAAAATTCGAGTTAAAAATCACGAGTTCAACGACGAATTAGATTAAATAAGCAGGAACTACCTGACGAATATTCAAAAACACAAGACCTTAATTGGGTTTGGGGTGAGCGAGCAGTATAAAAAGGGGCAATAACTGACTAAACTTCCATTCCGTAATTGGAATCCATACTCATTGCGTAATTGGTTCCAATTACGTCCAATAATGTCATCCAATAAATATGCAAAAAGGATACGCACGCTTATCAGACTTCATATATATATACATAGATCTGTTCGAAATGATATGGCAGATCTGTTTCAGTCTGAGGGATATTATTTCATGATCCGCAGAATACATTTCGGATTCATGGAACGTTCAATGCTGAATGTGATAGGTGACTCTCGAGTTAGTTACTTTAAACATTTATCAACGTGCAATAATTTGTATAAAGTTCTCAACAAAAACTCTGAAGAACAGCTAGCAAGATTATGATAATAATAAACGTAAAGGATGCTCTGCTTCTTCTGCGAGATAATTGTTTACTAGTTTAATTGCCATTCTGCTTTTATGTGCGTCATAGCCCAAACAACTGAATCCTAGGGACAGATATCAAGTTGATTCCGTGTGCGGTCTTTCGGTTTTATTTTTAGTATTATAGTTCACACTCGCAAAGTCTCAATATATTGCGCGATCTAAGTTCATAGTGTCAATAGCGTGAGTAATGGCTCGATGGCGGGTACCTTAATTTAAAAATAGACTTACAGTGCATTGAATAGATCGATTATAGTACACTGAATTTTATAGTTTGTTTTTAGATATATACATTTTTCTCAAGCAATGAAAAATATGGATATAACGCTCTGGTAGTAATTACGCATTTGAGCGAATTCGTCGTATCTGTCTCGCTCGGAAAAGTTCTGTTGGACGCTACCTATAAACGCTACACGTAGTCATGCTATCAACTGAATATATGTCGTATAGGCGTGCGTAAGAGGACGGCCGCATCGAAAGGAGAAAGGGCTAAACACGCAGGTCCTCCTACAAATAGAACTTGAGGAAGTAGGACCGTTCTGAGAACCATCGGCTGCTTTTCTGTTTATTTATGTGAGTTAAAAATAAGTGGAGAGTGGCGCTCTCTGCGTTTTGCAAGGTGAACCACAACAATACAATGATGAGTTTCGGAACATCGGAGCTTTCTAGGTTTTCCGATACATTCTACCAAGTTTGGTCGACCGAGTCGTATCAGTAACATAGCAGTTATTCAACTCTCAACATATAGCTTGTGAAGTACTACTAGGCGCCAGCATTGCTCAGTAAAGGAATCTAAAGTGTTGCGGGTAAGGATTCCATGTGTGTTTATCATCATTTCGATTGGATCCCTGTTTCTACTACCACGCCCACGTTGCTTAACAGTGCATTGATTGGCTTATCTCTTCATTGTGGTCTCGCATGATTCTAGTAAACTGTTTCGAGTGGTCGTATAGCTACAACAAGTTCGGATATGTTGTGTGTCAATCTTAGAGCAAAAAGAGAACAGCAAACCATCTGCGCCTTAGCAAACAGAGTGAAGTGAGCTTGTTTTTCAAGAGCCAAAAAGAGCCATCAATATTTCCTCAATAGCGTGACGAAGTAGACAGTTTTTGAATCAACACCAATTATACAATATCATTAATTGAATAAATTCAACCACTACGCCTACTGGAAGCGGCTAGCCATTTGGTGCTGTCGAGAAGAACACTAGGAGCATCGTTGGATGTATAAGCTTCATCCGTCTGTTCTGTCCAGCTGTATGTCATTGGACAAGTTTATATTTTGATTAAAGGATCCTTACGTAATGATTAACACTTCCGGTTAGGTTCGGGCGCCTAAACTTTTTCGAGCTTCAAAAATCAATGATGAGACAAACACTAGATTAATCAAGCAACAAACACCATTGGTTTCTGCATATGATCACCAGACAACTATTTGCGAATTGCAGAAATCAGTTATTATGCGTCTAGCCGTGTCGTCAATGTTGTCGTCGTTCTAGTAGAAATTCCAAGCCGCTCTTTTGCGGTCGTTATCATTTGCCCAGTCGGCTCCCCGTGCGTTTCGCATTAATTCTGGCGACTTCTACTACACAACTGAGTAACTCACTCCAGAGCAAATAACAGAATCACGCTTACATAGCTACAGGGGAGATTACATAAAGACGCCGGTCCCAGAGACGATCAATACCAATGCGATTGTCACTCTGTCGATCGGCCTAAAAACAGCGGTTCGCCTTTTTCTTTTTTTTTTTTTTATTTTGGCTTGTCGCGGCGAATTCCACTAAAAGATCTAATCGTAGAGTCTATCCGCGGGTAAGAACAATATCTAACTTTGCTATTGTTTCGCATTGCCTCTCAATATAGTCAATCAATCCGCTGACAACAACCTAGTGGACAGGACCTACGTATGTAGATGCAGTCGGCACCTTCAAATCCTCACGGTTAGTAAGCGAAAGGAAACGAAAGTGCACCAGTAACGACAAAACAGGCTTGTACGATTTTGGTTGCAGAAAAGTAGAGCTCGTATGGACATTCTGGCGACCTCATTTGTATCATTATGATTATTATTATTATGCAACAAAAAAAAAAAAAGAAAAACGCCCGTTCCTAACAGAAATAGTGAAGCGAGAAAAATATAGCAATAAATATTATTTCTTGTACTAAAATGTCTATTGGAAAACATTTGAATGTCGAAGCTCTTATAGTATTAAACGTTGCTAAGAACTACTGCCATCGATGAGCATGGTATTTCGTGGCGAGTATTGCAATATTCACGGCATAGGCGATAAACACACAGCAAGCCCAGATGATTCGTCCGCACGTCATGTTACCAGGGTGATAAAAAGTTATCCGATTCTAAAAAAGCTTCGATCGATTCACTCTGCCTGGAATAAATAACAATCATTAACGTTCATGTGGCACCGATATCATGCAGCCTCTCTTTGGACGTCCGTTATAGAGGGTGACAGCCGCTCGCATGTCTGTCATCGCCAAGCGGCCCACTGGAGATCGGCGGGCCGTGGTCCATGGAAGAATACGGAGTCGGGCGATTTCCTATTGCCCCCTTCTGCCAGCTAGTGACAAGCCGCAACGGCGTTAACGGATCGTCTAGTCGGTGGATCGCAGCCACCGGCGCGCGGTGTAACTGATGGAAGCAGCCATACGGGAAACGCAGGAAAACGGCCGCTGCGAACCCATAGCAGCAGCACCGTTGACAGCCACAGCCGACTAGTTACAATCTATAACAAACCTTAACTTTATCTCGCCAGAGAAGCGCCGCCACGAACCGCAAATATTGCATCGTTCACGCTGCTCGTAACAACGTGGCAGTAAGTCGCTAATAGCGTAAGCGTGATACTACCAACACCATCAACCATGAATGTGGTTCATATTCCGCACAGTAACAGCGACAGTGGAAGCGGGGGAGTCACAGCCCAGCTCTATGCCCCACCGCCATGCGGTCAAAATCCGGATTTCTTGAGGCATATCAATGCACAGAACGGAAAGATTCTTGCCTTTCTAACGGTCCTCTCATTGGCCACCTACCATGGAGTGATTCACTTATTCTATGGAATTGAAACGTGCAGGTGGATTCTAAGCGATGGACGCTTCCAGGTAAGCTTCTACCTAAATAGGTGAAAATTTACGGCTTGTTAAATAGATGATAGGCTGATGGGGGTTTAATGGGATAAAACACAAGACATTACCTTGAGAGTAGTGGTAGACGTGGAATAATGGCGGTCCGATATCAATATTTACAGCTGGTTCAATTTTGTAAGTTCTTAACCATTGGCATCTATTCGCGGCACTCTAAGTTGTACATTGGAGCCTAAAGGTCGACTCACGTATTATAGACGGCATGCATTGTAGAAGTTAGTTGATAGTCTAATTGCTGTCTTTTGACACGCGCAGGCAGCGGAGAGATTCAGACAGAGAGAATTCATCTATTCTTATTTATTACAAATTGCTTATAAGCGGTGATTTTTTGTCCGTTTTGCGTGTCGGCTAGTATTTACCCGACCCACAGCATAGTCAGAATGCTGCCAATTATTACCGAAAAATTTTAATTCTACTCAACGAAACATTAATGTTATCTTACAGTGACTTAAGCGAATGTTTTTGATATGCATTGTCGAACATCGAATATAAGATCTGTAAAACCTCGAAACTGAAATCTCTGAAATGTAAGCTGCATAGCTGTCACTTAAAGCTTTACCTTCGAAATTTTGAATTAATTTTTGAAGTTCTCGAGGGGTTTAAAGGATAAGGGCCTAGCACCGAGTAAATTCTAGAGTCTTTCTAATTGTCTCATATCACTCAATCCTTCTTCCAATGACTGTTCTGACAAACGTTTTTCTTGATGCTCCCATCATTAATAATCCCACATTTATGATATTCCGCCTACTACTTAAGGGATCTGGTTGTTGTAGCCAAAACACAGACAGGACGAGGGTGAGTCAGCATAACAATTACGGCCCCCCAAGCAAAGAGATCAGGCTAGTACGTTCCGGCCAGTGAGGACACGCGTTATGGTACATTATACGAATGTCATTGCCACAAAATTGGAAAAATTAAAATAAGCTATGCTATGCGCCACATGTGAGTTACAGAAGTCACTGTGTGTCCGCAGTGCCCCGACGGAGCTTCCAAAATAAAAATAGATGTGTTTGATAATAATGTACCACTAGAATATCCATACAAATTACCTAAAAATTAGCTGTTTGTTTAGTAAAAAAAAAATTCATCGGTAATCTATATCTGAGCAACTGCATCGCGACAGTATGTCGTTTCCATTAGAACTGCTTAGACTTTATAATGAAAACAATGACTAGCTTGGAGAATGTTACTTATCATACAAGAGTATATAATTACGAATAAAAAACACAACAATAATCAAGCTGACCGTGGATAGAAGTTACGGTGGCTGAGTGACTGGTATATTTAATTAAATTTCAGTTCCAATGGCCTTTCATGCTATCAAATGTTAATCTTCTGAAGAAATGTTTGTCCTGTTGCAAAGTTGTTTAAGTTAATGGAACTGAGGTTAGCACATCTTTTTTTTTAGAGTATTTTAGGGTAATGCTGTCACGGACACCGTTGGACAGCCATGATCCGTTCAATCCTAGGGTACGGTGAAGTTTAGGTTTCTAAGAAACATGAGTTACAAACTCTGACCCCTCTTCCTTTTTCTTGAGCTGTTATCTCAGGCTCCTGTCAAGCTATTTCAAATCACAGTCTGTGCTGAAAACCAAGTGGTTTTGAATTGCCTAGAACGTTTTATGTTGTGTACAATTTGCGTCCTTTTCTCAGACGACTTTTGAGTGTTTTGTGGCATCGTAGTTTAGCCATTGAATGACTATTCGTTCAATCAACGATATTTGGTACAGCTTTGCGAGTCCGCGTTTTTACCCATGACTGTAGAGCTTTTTCCTCAACCGCTTTTTATATTATTATGGGATCTCCGTGTGTTTGATTCTGAGCCAACAGTATTCATGAAATTGGCTAAACGAATGATTGAACAAAAAAAGTTTGAATTGACACAATTTGGTACGCTTTGGTAATTTTAACAGACGTTATATTTCGCAGTTTTCTGCTAATATAATAGGTGCCACATACAGGACCATTAGTTTGACTACTTGCAGCAGTAGTTTCATTTTGGAGGCAGCAAGAGGTTTGATTAACCTCTTGCTGAACTTGTCAGTCTGCCCAGTTTGTTAACCTATATTGAGGGTTCTTTAGGAACACGCCAAATGAATATCACCGCGGTACCTGGCGGGCCTTTTAACCTGTATAATGCACGTGATCTGCATTTCTTCGCATTTTTCCTCTTTTTAAGAAAGCGATTGCATGACGCTTCTGCAGCGTCGTAGACGGGGGTGGCCTTTCTTTTTTTGGCTTTTACCTTGCAATTTCTATAGATACCTGTCCGTAAACTAAGTTTCCAATAAAATGGAGAACTTTGCCGCTCCGTTACCGATTTGATTATAATCTATGGTACGCTGTTGAAGACATCACATACGTGAATGTATGCTAGGAAGTGAAACGCTTTTGTCGTTAGAGATTTATTATTTATTTCCTCATTTCTAGCTAACACTTTGACAATCGCAAATACGGTAGGACTTTTTTTTTCTGGAATCTGTTCCGATGCTCGGAGATAATGTTTTTTATTTCCTGTGAACATTTTGACCTTTTATGTTATTATGCTTCTAAGTCACTTTGGATCCTGTCACTTTGGACCTTTAGATTACGACTGGTCGCATCGCAAATTTAACATCTATTAGTTATACATTTCCGGCACAAATTTCAAGAATCGCGTTACAAACAGAATGACTTGAAACGATGGCAGCGGTTTCTCATAGTTGACTCATGTACAATATGATATAGGATGTATAGGTTAATCTCTTTGTGCACCTCGTTGTTTTTGATGCAAAAATCTGAAGACTTTCCGAAAACACACTAAACATGATAATCACATTTGAATACTTACAACTGGTGTAGAATATTTGCTATATATTGCAATCATTTTGGGACTTTTCGCCACGTGAATTTTTTCGCGCTATCAATGGTTGTATTCTATCAATGTCTCACACACAGGGAGACCATGTGTGGCAGCCGTACGGGTGCATGTTACATTCGTACTCGAACGCCGAAGCCCGCATGTGTTTACGGTATGTGTCGTACTGGGGGGATCGAACGCACGTAGTTTTTGTCGGTGACTCCCGTGTACGCCAGTTGTATCACAGCTTCGTTCGGCAGTCAAAACCCTACACTGCGAGCGATGACCAAAGATTGGATTTTCCTGTACATCACGATCTCTCCTACGAAGAACCGAAATTACACACAAAGGTGGGTGGATGCTTTTATCGTAACACGTTTTTTCCTTTGGTCTCAGTATTCTGTGACGACGCGCGATTTCGAGGGATTCATAAATGAATGCCTAACCTAATATAGCCTTTGAAGTTCTTTAAAGCGTTATTACACGGTTTTAATTGTAATCCGTACTTTATTACCGAATAGGAGTTTTGGTGTCATCTTCTTGACGGAAAATTATTTATGGATTTGCGTCGTGATCTATGCCAGAGTGACTGTTGCATAATGTGTGTATGGTCTGCCAAACAAACAGCGTTAATAAAAATTAGTCCAAAACTGCTTCGTATGGTTCATGATTGCTGAAATAGCTGAGTTCAAGATTACAAAACCTTTTGTAGGACATGCTTTTTCGGGCCATAAGTTAGATATTAAAAGGTGTACAACAACAGCAGAATACATTTAGCTGATGAGAAGCAATTCAATGCTAGTACCTACACACATATAACTCAAGCATCTAGATAGTCGGGGTTGTATAGTAACTAGTAGGTTGTGCTGTGACCGCAATGCCCCTAGGTCGAATCCTGGTAATGGCTCTGTTTTTCTTAACTAGACAAGCTGTTAACCGGAGCCTGCGGCATTCGAAACACTAAGCACTCATGTGACAGCCTAATCAGTTTATAGAAGAATAAATAAATACAATAACGTTTATTTACTTTCGATCATGTATCTTCAACAACACGTCTATGTTAAAATATACGTGGCCCCTAAGTTCTAATATTTACAGGGTTGAAAAATCAAAAAAGACTGAAAGTTCTCGCCATTCATATTCGCTCAGTTGGCGACAGAATCAATGTGCCAGGCTTTCAAACGAAGGCACCACGGGCAGCTGCAACATCCGTATATATATATATATATATATATATATACCTACAGATATAATGATGGCAGAATAGTTGAATACTCATTTACCAAACAATAACTACAAAAAAGCAGCTTAGTAATATAATTATGTAATATTACAACCAAATAAGCTATTTATACGTTTCTGGAATAAGTCCGTAAGTCTGCTGAACGTTCGCGCTCACCGGCAGTCAAACGAACAGCTGTTTCAATATACCATAGGGATTCAAGAGAATCATAGATCTACATAAATGGCTTTGCCGAATGTTTTCCATGTTCTTTGTACTGATCGTTGTCAATAGTCCTTTGCACGGACGAAATGATAACATAAGAAGGTCACAGGGATAAAAAAGTACTCGAAAAGGGCGAGGTTTCTAATTCGATTCATTTGAATTTATTGTTTTTATAATATCATCGGGATGATACACGAAATTATATTATGATAATAATGCTGGCACTACTTTTAGCTCAGGCATATTCCGGATCACAATCTTGCCAGAAAACTTACCTAATTGCTACCCATCTCTACTAGTTGATCCGTTTCTTATGAGACATGGCTTACGGACATGTGCTAATTAGCAATAGTTATATCTTCTAGAATAACTAAAACAAACACACGGAAAGTTTGTAGCCAAAATAAAGGTATGTAAATTTCCCCGAGTAAGGCAACTTCATCACCTGAAAACTGGCTACTGACACAGCCCACTCGTACAAATACTAAAAACTCACCATCCATGAAAATAGGTAATGAAGTATCTGATCAAGAGGATATTAGCTTGCAAACGGTTGACTCCTATCCATTTATTATTTCAAATCTATGCACAAGGATAAGGAAAAGATGAGTTACAACGTTTTTTAACCTCAACAACCAGCCATTTGAACTTTGACAGACCGTCTCGCTATCCTAAGCGATTTTATATACAAGTTCTACAAGGACATTAATAATGCTATTCAATTTATGATCCAAATATCTTCACGAATAACTAAAGTGAAGCGCTTTCTCGCCCTGACGCTCCAGCTTGCTCTATTTGGCAATGTGAACTGCCGTAGCCTGCGCAGGAGCATTTGAAGTTGTTGAATAGTGCTAATATACATCATATTTACGGTACCTTAACTACGCAGTTAACTTCATATATATCTTTACTTATTTCATTGAACGACACCGAAATGAAGATGAGATGAAAATAGTGCGCATCTTCCGCAGGTTGATTTTTACTGGCAACCCGTGGTTAACGGTAGCATGTACGCGGTATTTGATCGCTGGTTGGGTGCGGGAGATCGTTGGAGTCGACGAGAGCGGGCCAAGGAGCCTCCGCCAACACTTCTAGTATCCGCCAGCGCATCATGGACGATCAAGCAGAGCAACGGCAGTCTGGATGCACTAGACGAATATCGCCGAAATGTTTCCGGCGTTGCCGTTCTTATGGACAAACTTAGCAAGGCTGGTACACAGGTAAGCTTGTCGATGGCCTAACGTCATGATTTTTGTCTAGCTCACTGGGAGCCTCGTGTTCACGTGTAAAATCATAAAAGGGAAACAAAACGATGTTGTGAAAGAAAAAAATAGCCTGTGTTGCATTGTCGTAGTCTAAGTATTAATTATAGTTAATTTATAAGCACCTAAGAAACACTATGTGATACTTAGAATAAACTTAGTTTGCACCTGTTAAATGTCTGTATTTGTTACTCTGCGGATCTTTTCAGGTTCTGTGGGTTCTACAAGATCCTGTGGATAATGACAAGTTCGATGCGTCACGTAAAATGATTACTAATCGAATGCTCGATTTATACAACGAAGCCGCGTTGGAAGCATTTAGTTACACGGATGTGCAGATTTTTTCGGCAGTTAAGCACATTGCCAGTGGATACTATGACCGCGAGCAGTATCGCCTGTAAGTCGCTGCAAATTATACCACCAGATCGTAAAAAACCAATCCAATTAGAAAATCATACTGCAAGGATATTCGGGTGCCTTTTATTCTATACTTTTAGGCATAAACCTGTAATTTGATATAATGTAATTGTAATATTTTTGACGTAGGCAGTTTAGGCTTACGAACAACATGTTTCATACTAGGTAAAGCGATTTCGTTTATTTGAGTGTTTAATTTAACCCATTATGTAGCTAATTATTTCCTAGTTAGCGTGAGTAGGACCTGAATGGATAAAAAAGCGTAGATAGAGTCTCATATCTACGGTATTTCTACCCATTATAGGACTAATATCGTTATTATCATTACTATAATTATAACATACCTTCATACTTAGTCGATAAATCCTATTCGTTTTGTTACAAATGCTCGTCTTGTGTTAGGTGGGACGGCTTACATACGAGCAATTTTACTGTCGACTACGCTATTCAGCTGTTGTATAACATGTACTGCAATGGTAAAATGCGTTGGGAAGATTGTACCTGCTGCGCCCAACCTGAAGCTCTTACAACTTTACAAAAGGTGAGCGATATATGGATCATCTCAAGGGTGGCATTGACCGTTTAACAGTTTTTGAAGGCGTATCTGACCGTACGTAACATATCGTGTTATAGCTCGGCATAATGTCGCTACAAAAGTTCCGCTACCACTACCTAACTAGTAACACTAGCACAACAGTACATATGTTATTGTTTAATGGTAACGTATTTGCCTACTAAATTAAGGCACATATGGAATAGCCTCAATCAGGGTGTAGATACACTTTGTTTCGTGCTTGGAACCAGCCGTCTGAAGTGATGCGTGTCGGCAATATCGGATATAAAACTGAAAACGTTTTTTAATTCCGGTCTGAATACCTCTTAACTCCCATTTACAAATATTGTGCCTTCTTTTCGCGTCAATGCAATGTGTTTTTTTCAGGTGACAATGGTCTGCTTTAGCGTAATACTGCTCATTGCCACAATTCTATTTATCAGGAACCATTCATTGTGCCATCGTCTTCACCGTAGTCAACGAGGTTACGGTCACTATCAGCGCTATGTCCCACTTAATCATCACCACCGTCATCAATATCACACTAGAACGAACGGCGAACTCACGCGGTTGGCGAATTCGCTGAGTAAACTCGGCCTTATTATGGGCTACTTTTTGATCTGCGATCGGACTGATTTTTTTTTAAAGGAAAACAAGTACTTTACGCAGCTCAATTTCTTTTTACCAATTTGTTACGTATTTGCTCTTGGCCTATTTTTCACCGAAGACGTCAAAAAAGAGGAACGCCGGAACTCTAAAGAGGCTACCACAGCTGACGACGATCCGGACGCAAAACACCGCAAAGAGAATGGTGATGAAAATAGCAGTGGTAACCTGTTATTTGGTGAGCCCTCAGCTTTTGCGACGACAGCCAGAAGCCAGCAGCCTCGCGCCAATGGTTTAGGCAGTCACGAAAGCGGGTTTGGCGTCGCTGAGGGTCGCCGAGGCGATTCAGCAACCGTTATCAGCCAAGCTGGCATGATCTTGCATCGCCGCCAAACCCAGGAATGGAAGGGTTGGATGCAGCTGGTGCTGCTCATCTATCATATGACGGGCGCGTCAAAAATTGTGCCCATCTATATGCACGTTCGTGTGCTCGTTACCTCGTACCTCTTTCTAACGGGCTATAATCATTTTAGTCACTTTTGGGCTGGCGGCGACGCTAGCGTGTTTCGTCTTGCGCGCGTCGCATTCCGTCTCAATCTGCTCGTATTCGTACTCTGTCTGTCGATGAATCGGCCCTATCAATTCTACTATTTCGTGCCGCTTGTCACGTTCTGCACGCTGCTTGTCCATGTGGTGATGGTGTTGCCGCCGCGGGTGACGGCAACCAGTGTTGAACAAAATCCTGTGCAGTACCTGTACATGGTGCTTAAGTTTGTTGCCTTGTTCCTAGCGATAACTATCCTGTACATGTCACAGGTGCTATTTGAAAAGATCTTTTTGATGCCTCCATGGAAAGCATTATTTGTCACCTCGCCCTCGGAGAACGTCCGTGAATGGTATTTCCGTTGGAAGATTGACCGCTATTCAACGCCGTGTGGAATGCTGTTTGCGTTCTTACTGCACACGGCGAAGCGACACGGGATGTTCATCGATTCGCCAACGGAGAACATTATTCGATCGCGATTGGCTATGGTGTTCCTTACACTGGCATCAGGGTTAGCGTTGCTTGGGGCAACCACGTTCGCCTTTTACTGCGGAGAAAAGCCGGCCTGCAACGAAGTTCATCCTTACGTGTCGTGGCTACCCATTGTTGCATACATTACCCTGCGTAACGCCTATGGCAGTATCCGGGCAAAGTACAGCGCGCTGTTCGCCTGGTTTGGCGAACTCTCCCTCGAACTCTTCGTGTGCCAATACCATGTGTGGCTGAGTGCAGGCACGCACGGCGTTCTCGTGCTTATACCAAACTATCCGGTATTAAACGTCTGCATAACATCTTTTGTACTCGTCTCAATCGCACATGAAGTCAAGCAATTAACAGCGTACTTGTCAAGGTACGCTGTCCCACAGGACGGTCGCAAATTACTGCGGAACGTGATCATTCTTTTGATCATACTTCTCCCCATAGGCATTCATGACAAGATGCTATAATTTCTACATTGCAACAACATTATTAATATCACTATGATTACCATTAATAGGATTGATACTTGTCATAATAACAATACTTGTAGAAACTGTAACAAATCTGACACAGCGTCAAATAACTGAGCATATGATTTGAGTGACAGTACAGCTACAAAACAGCGCAGACAAACGTTATTTTTTTGCTCAGCGACAAAGTGGTAGACCGTACCTACTAGATGTCGAGAGCGCTACAAGTCAACTTAAAAATGAGGATACATAAGCTGTTGCAACAACTCGGCTGACGTAAACAAACCGAGAGATAGTAAAAGGACTTATTAGGTCAGGAACAGTTACTGTTGTAGCCTTTTTGTGTTCGAAGTTTTGTTGTCGTAAAATGCAGAGTGTGCAAACCATGCGGCGGTAATAAATGAACAGCGAAGAAAACCAGCAGACAATAGAAGCAGAGGAAGAGGAAAACGGTGCTTGCCAAAACGCTGTCAACAAAATACCAAAAACTCACAATCAGAAGGTCGTCGCGTGGATCTATGTACATAATATAAACATTAGAAGCTCGTGTGGGAAAATGTCACTGAATACGTCGGCTAGGCGCGTGACGCGAGCGGACTGATGTGAATAGAATTTTGCGAGCACATTAGCAGTTATTTTAACACTACATGTTAGAAGCGAATAATTAAAAAGGAGGCGGTGATGATGATGATAATAATAAGTGTTATTATCATTTACCTGCATCACGTAACATTGCACGCGTGTCATACTGAAATCGTTACTCTGGTCTTTATTACAAATCGAACCATAATCTTCCCATTCTTATATACTATTCGTATTTTACTATTTGTGACATCAATGTTCTATGTTCTGCGATCAATATGCCCTTTTCCGTCTACATCACTCTCCTATGGTCGAGCAACTCGGCATTGTGACTAAGCGTCACACACACACAGTAACACTGTGTAAAACTTAAAAAAAAGGTATTTTTTGGGATCAAATACGCTTAGGCTTTACTTAGGCAAATTGCAACGATTAATATACATACACTATTGATAACAGTCTCTCGTCGAAGAACAATTGTCTGTTGTGTGATCTACTTAGTAAGGGGATGGTGGGATACGCCGCTAAAGAATGGATATTCCGTACGAAATTGGCAAAAGTGGTGCAGAAGCAACACGAAATGAGCTGAAGGTTACTGGCTTATTACAAAATAATGTGACATTTAGCGATAAGATTAGACTTAAAATGCTGAAGTCTCTATGCGGGCAATATGCAATAGATACTAGAGGTATTACAAAAAGATAAATAATACTGTTACTTTTCTTAATCGACAAAGGATCCAAGCTCTGTATCTTCTCGCTCGTGTAAGTGCAAAAGAAAAGGTGGTGCGCGGCAGTAATTAAAGAAGAACGAAGATTGGCTGAAGTGCGACGCGCATCACCAGTAGTTGCACGGAATGCACCATACTGAATATAATTTATGAAATAACAATAAACACTGCTGTAGTACGGGACACGTGTAGCGCCAAGCAAAAAATGAAAAACGGAAAAGAAAAATGGAGAAACAGAAGGCAAAATAATCGTATTGAAACATAAATAATTAGTGAGAACAGATATATACATGTCTGCTGAATTACTTGTTAATAAATTACACTTATTGACGTGAACAAGCAATTAGACAAAGAGATAGAAAATGCGCCCATGAATTTTAGACAAGAATGCTGCTATAGACTTAGAGCGGGCGAAGGCTAAATCCAAGTAGCTGTTCTTCGTAGTAGACTGAGAATAGACCGAATTGTTACATTTCATCAGCTTTTTTAATCAGTCTAAGCAACTGAAACATTTTCCGGAGTTCGAACTTAGTGTCTACGTTCCTTTTCACCGAGACATGTATGCATTCTAAACTTGTTTAGCCGACCCGTTACCTACACTTTGAAAAGTATACTTACTGAGTGCATTGCTTTAAAACAGCATCATAACGACGAAAAAGGAAGCTGGAAAAATACTAGCGTGACCCAACTATCGTTACAATTTAAGTTTTACACATATATA
>NW_019211460.1:32404010-32409396 GCF_002443255.2 Varroa destructor | reverse complement strand
TATATATATATATATACGTGTATAAAGCTTCAAATGTAACGATAGTCAGTTCATAATATATATATATATATATATGGCGACGCAATTTTCACATATAATTCGACATGTGAACGAATATTTAATGAAATATAATAGTTTAAGAGTAATTCCTATCTAGTTGGGTGTATATCTATATCTATATATATTCTATATCTGGTTTACTATGCTTCTAAATTTTTGTATATACTTCATCTTCCTTTGTATCGTTCACTTGCAATTTGTAGGTTTTTTTAAAGCAAATATGGCATAAATGAAAAGACTGTTTGAGACACCTAGAAAGAATATGTTGCCAAGATTAGGCACTTCGGCATGTTAACCGTTCAGAGTTGCCCCCGGTGGGGCAATGGAATAGCACACAATTAGCATTAATATGAATATCACGCGGCGCTTGAAACGGAACGATAGAAATCACTAGATAATAAGCGACAGCGACAACGGACAACACCGAGATGAAGGCGAAATAAAAGCTGATTTTTTTATAGCAGAGAAAACTAATGAGTTAATACTGCAAATTCTGATACTGACGATACCTGCGAAGACAGTTGTCTGGGAATGCGACCAAAGATTAAACACAGAAAAAATGTAACATAACATTTGTATACAATTAAGGCTCATTATGAAAATAAAGTAGTTGTTAAATAAAATATCAGTTATGCGGTGTACTCATTTCTACTGTAGTAGTTTAAAAACACGAGCTACCTTCAAGTATTTTACATCGGCAGTTATCCAATAAAGCCTTGTGAAAAAGTGTAGAGTTTAAACAGATGACAATCTATCTTAATTGCTGATATGTAAGATTAGCTTCTATTTAAACGCGTTTAATTAATTGAACGCGTTAATTATTATCAAAACTGTTCTTCAACTTAGACGCGACGCTAGGTTTTGAAAGTTACAGCGCTTTGTTACATTCCTTTTTTAATACAGAGTTAATATGAATAGAATCGCATCTGCAAAACTCAGAACATCTGAGCATCAATTATCTATAAATTCCACAGAAAAGCTTCGATTAGCCCTTCATTTTAGTGTTCATCATAGTGTTTTATTTGTAGATGAATGTATGCGTAGAATAGTAAGTAGACAAAGCTAAGGCGTTTTAAATATTTGCGGGTTTTTTGTTGTCCCACTTGTAAATTACACGCTGACTTAGAAAAATACTCGAGTGACAACCGGCATACGTGACATCTTGTTTTTTTAGACTATGCTTCAAAGCTCAACGTATCAAGGCTTGAAGGAACTCTATTGTCTTTACAATGCATTGCATATACTATTGTCTGCGACAATTAATAAACAGCCACCATGCAAGCTGGTGCTACAGCCATGGTTATTAGAATGGACAAGATGCACCTGAGCATTTTGCTGATCATAATCTAGTCATCAAAATGTAAAGAGAAACAAATAAATTTACTCACAATTTAGACTAATCTGTTATCAAGCCTTGCATTTAGTTGCCTTCTGGCGGGATTGGACCTTTAAGACATTGTGCGTTCGTGTCGGTGGCTCTTTAGAGGTACTTTTTACCAATTCTTCCCTCATTTGAAGTTCAGTCGATCTCTGTCGACCCTTGCAAAATGATTTGTGAGATGAGATCCGTTGTTGGATCATCCGAAATCTCTACAACCGATTCGATTGTCTCAGTCACAACCGTGTCTTCAACAGAAGCTACTATTTTAGCGGAGACTACTGATGCCTTTTCCGCCTCGGCAACACCACGGACTGCCTCACCACTTCGAGTAGTCTCTTGGACATCAATATTATCGTGATCAACATCAACGCTCGTTGTTAGAGTTTCCTGAAGGTAAAAAAAATATTACAGCCTTATATTATGCTACATACATTTTACAATCTTATTTAATTCGCATTATGCACATAAGCTAGACATTAATTCCATTAACCTTGTGCTAAAGCACACTTTCATTCGGCTTTCTTTTTCCTAGTCATCACTGCTCACAGAAGCCAGCACAAAGCTCTATAGAAACCATTTTCATTACCTGAGTAAGAAGGCCATTTCCGTCTGTATCGGTAATCGGTTGCCGCTGTAGTTGTTCATGTTGATTCTCCAAACATTTAATAGTTGTATTGTTTTCAACCATCGATCGTTGAATACGACGGGCTCGTTTCCGTTTAGGTCCGTCTTTGTGAGCGTGAAGAACGTGTAAACGTAACCGGAACGATGACAACATTCCTTTATCGCAGAGCGGACAAAAGATCTTGTATGCCTTCGTATGAACGGATACGACATGGTTGTCACGCGAATTTTGCGAGTGGAACTTTTTACCGCAATGTTCACAGGCAAAAGACTGCTGCTCTAAATGCTTTCGTCGAATATGATAGCTAAGAAGAAGCTTTGAACGGAAAGCTGTCTCGTGACAGTAATCACATGTGAAAAATTTTTCTGCTGAGGGCTGATTTGTGGCCGGTGAATGAACGGAGGCCTGGTGTGCTACAAGGTTACTTTTGTACTTAAACCGTAGTTTACACTGGTCACAGTAAAATAGCCAGTAAGGCTTGCGTGGCCTTGACTCGGCTTTCGAATGACGAAGACGATGTACACAAAGCGATGCCGCTGTTGTGAAGCTTCGCCGGCACGTTGGACACTCGAAATTTCTTGCGGTTAGGTGGGTTCGTCGATGGTATTCGAGATGGGCAAGTGATTCAAAGAAATACCCACACGTCGTACACGTGAATGGCTCAACATTTCCGGAGTGACACGATTCCACATGATGAGCCAGTCTTGACTCGTTAGGTAGCCGACGTCCGCACATCGAACACGATACATGCTTCTTAAGATGCCGAACATTGATGTGTCGATTAAGTACATCGACTAATGGAAAACTCAGGTCGCAATATGGACACTTCAGTCGCTCACGGTGAGTGGCCCGATGCAAGCGAAATCTGTTCGTCGAGTATGAGCTGTACTCACATTCGTTACAGCGGAACCTCGTTATGCCGGCATACGGTTCTGTCCCGGTGACGGCCTCTGCATCTTCGAAGTGAACTATGGCCAAATGACGTTTAAGACGAAGTTCAGTAACGAAGCGGTTCTCGCAAAACTCGCACTCGTAATTTAACTTCTGCTCATGAGTCTTCTTCACGTGTTTGTGCATCTGAGCTACCGTGCGGTATCGGCGATTGCATACATTACATTTCACGCTTAGTTCAGTGTTCAAGTGACGTACGGCGCGATGCGCGCGTAGGTTGCCAGAGGACGATGTGTGAAACTCACAGAATTCGCATCTGTACGGTTTAAGCCTGTGATGGTTATTAACGTGTGTTCGCAATGAACTTGTCGAAGCAGTCCATCGCCCACAGATGCCACATTGATAACCACGGGATGACGAAAGTAATGCCGGTGGAGGCAAGGCAACGTGTACGAGCTGATGTGTCATATGCACCGTTGGATCAATGGTTCGGAATGGGCAGAGTGGACATTCAAATATCACCGCTTCGAGATGAGTTGTCGACACATGATCAAGCAGGAGATCAGCGGATCCACAGGTCGCACCACAAAACGAACATGTTCCCGCTGCAGCCAAACATTTTGCTTGATGTGTAGCTAATGCGGCCGGTGTGCAAAAGGCATGAAAACATGCCTCACACGAATTGCAACCTAAAAGATTGTTCCGTGGGTGAATTTGGGCTAAATGTGTTTGCAGCTCGGTCGCTGAATCAAACATTTTATTACAACGCGTACATAGCTTAGCGGCGTGACGTGATTCGTGTTCTTCAAGAGCAGGCTCCGAAGGCAACCGTAGCCCGCATGTACTGCACGTTAATTCTATTAAATGAACGCTATCTTCGTGTACCTCAAGTTTCTCACGATTAGAGAACGACAGGTTGCACCGCAAACATGCATGGCCGTGTTTCGCATTCAGGTGAGTGCTTAATAGGCGTTTGCTAGCGAAAAGCTGGCCACACGCGCCACATGAATGCATACTGTGCAAGAGGTAGACATGGAAATCTAACAGCTGACGCACATTGGTTGCAAACGAGCACTCCGAGCAGCGCAAAGGCGTTTGCTCTGTTTCAGTAACAGCAGCCGTGACCGTACACGCTGAACTCTTTGGGCAAGCTCGATCATGTATTGCTAAAGTTAACGGGCACGAGAACGAGCTTCGACACATCGCACAAGTCCATTTCTGCAGCGTAGAGGAAGTAGCATTGGTTACCGGTTGACACGAGGACGGAGCAGGGCACGCGGTCACTTCTTGACTGTGTAGTTCCGAATGAATCTCCATTTCTTCTAGTCGACAAGTAGTAAATGAGCAGAAATAGCATTCATGTAGTCGACCAGCTTTACTCGCACGGCCATTTTGCACCACGGGACACGTGCCGGACACGACTTTTTTGGCCGTAAAGCAAGAGTCCACGAACTGATGGCGCTCATCCAAAGCTGAGGGGCAAGGAGGTGTTAAGGCCTGGGCCTCAGTCTCGACCAATCTTACGTTTGATGTACATTTGATAGTTGCTCTTGCTATATTGAGCCTCGGTATTAATCGCAGGCGTTCTAAGCTGTACGAGCCGCCGGAGGCGTGAATAGCAATGATGTGTGCACGAATGCTCGTTTCCCGAACACTGCGAAATGTGCAGGATTGACAGCAGTACACAACGGTGCCTTGCTCCGAAGCAGATTTTTTGCAAGAAAAGCCACCAGCGAACGCCTCTCCTGCACGTGATAGCGTTCTCGATTTGCTCGCATCTGACATCTGTAACAGAACGAAAAACATTAGCAACAAGCAAAACTATTTAGTAGTTACAGCATTTATTATATCACCTATAAGATGTACACTGGGGAAGATGAAATAATTGTGAAATTAGTCCGATCGGAAAGCCGGGTTGCCACTTAGGAGTGTCTCATTGTATATAGTCATCAAAATCGCACATGTAATGCAGTTCAATCGATAGAGTCTTGCATCTTAAAGGAGTGAAAATCACACAATTAAAAAAAAAATACTATACATTGACTTTTAAGTGCACAGTGTTAGTAGCTACATACAGTATAACCAGTATTTCTTATTAAATTAAAACAGACAATGAACGATGCTACACGTAGCTTTTACATTTTTAATTTATTGGAACACAACAACTTCCGGAAAAGATGAAAGAAACGACTGCGTTAACGGTGCAGTCTGCTGAAAACTCACTTGTTCCAGCGGAATAGTTGCGGACGCTGAGGTCGTACACTGCAGAAAGCGTGACATAATAGTGACGCTCCTATTTCGATTTAGCGATAAGGCGTGAAAAATGCGCTCTTGTAGTACACTTCTGAAATCTATTCGGAAAACCGCAATTCAACTTATGGCTAAACTTCAGCCAAATATTCTCAAAATGGTTTGCTTAATTATATATA
>NW_019211460.1:32371117-32403910 GCF_002443255.2 Varroa destructor | reverse complement strand
TATATATATTATTTTTCGTAACTTGTTACTAAGTTTTTTTACTTATTATAACAAAATTGGCATTTACTTAAAACTTATTAAGCGGATTAAGCATGCACATTCCTTGTTACGGCAAAACATCTATTAGAGGGGGTTAATTGAAAGGAATTAAATATCAGTAATTATCATTTAAACGTTGGCTTCCCATAAAACACCAATTTATTTCTATGAAATTATGAATTATGCATGCGCGCGACGCCAGAAATTGGAATCTGTAACCCGAAGCCCCATTGTTAAGGGCTCTAGTGGCGGTAAACGCTATGAATAAAACAAGGTTTATATAGAATATTCTGGTAGTTCGCGTTAATAATTTTCTTTCAGAAAATCTTTGTTTAGTAAATTACTGTTAAGGACAATCCTTGAAATGTATCACACACTTATGAGGATGCTCATTCCAGGGCTCCGTAAATGTGTAAGAGTGTGTAAATATTCTCGTACACTTCCTTTATGATATGCTGTGTACGTCTCGGTTTGTATGAGACGTACGAAATTGATTGTCTTGATTATTGTGCTACGAGGGGCTTTGAAACTATCAGTCATAATATTTTACTTCGAAGCAAAATATTTGTATAGTAAACTCAATATTTCATTATTATATGCTGATGAGTATTCTCATTGTGAACATTTGATAACGATTGTCAAACATTTACAAAAATAAACATATAGTTCTAACATATAAGTATATGCGTTTTCACCCAAACAGATCCGTGAATTTTAAAACAGCGTTTGTTCAACAAAGTGCACATAAGTATAAGACATACTCTCATACGCAAAATGTTTATAAAAAAGACGTTGACTTCCACGAATACTTTTCATTGAAAAACATTAAGCAATCCTCAGAACTGGCCGAAGACTTATCGGCTGGTGTCGTCTTCCCAGATGTTCTCGGTAGCTAGTCCGATGCGAATAGACTTAGGTATCACTGACATCCTCCCTATAACTCAGTTTATAGTTAATTACCAAAAAGTAATTGTTAGATTTAATTTATCCGTCCTTGATTCGTTAGTTTGCTTAGCTGTTATGGCAATCAAGACCATAGCAAATTTGCGCCACGATTTTAAATCGGCTCAATTGGAAAGCTCAGTTCCCACCGTTTGATTGCGCCGCGTAGTATATCAGCAGAGAAGACAGTCATGATATCTTGCTATTTGAAATAGTGCAACAAAGTCTTAGATCATAAACTTACCCAACGCTTCCGATCTATGAATAAGCTTTATACGCATATGCAACATCGTTCTGATTGGAAATAAAGTAAAACTTCGCGTACCATTTCGAGCGCTCGCAACCGCAACGCGGAAAGCTTTATTGACAATAGGAGCAGAGGGTTTATATGCTACAACTTGGAGCAGACGACAATCTTGACGCGGTTAAAAATGACTGACGTACGGGAACGGGTTAGAGGAAACATCTTCGGGCCAACTGTTGTTTCGTTGTGCGCTTTATCATACAATAAACTAGTCATTTGTTGACAGTATTTGAATACAATTTATCTATGAATAAGATCAGAAAACACTCGGTTTGGCGAAAAAAGTCAAACGGGCTGGGGTATCCACCACATTACCAGATTTTCTCACATTTGAAGAACTGTCAGTATTAATAAACGCTCTTTCTTTATTGTAAATACTTTTATAGTGTATTCATGGCTGGAATCATTATCGCTCAAACTGGACGCTTTGTTATTGACCAATGCACTCAACTCTTTTTTAACTATTGACTGATTAAGAGAATAGTTAAATAAAAAAAAAGATGTTAGCAGTTAGTTAAACAGTAAAAACATGTCGTCAATAATTTGCATTTTTGCCTACGCTTTCGTTGTGCCAAGTAAATTAATCGCTAGCCCACTACGTAAATAAGTCCCATTTTTTTTGCAATTAGGTGTTACTTATAATGAATCTAATAACGCTGACGAAGTCAAAATTCAAGTAAATTGCAAATAACGGCAGTATCCTTATTAGCCTGTTCCCGCACCTTGAGCTAAACGCCAACAGATCGTATCATGCTTACCCGAATTTAATACATTTAAATCTCTTTGTAGAGTTGTCGTGCACCTGATTTTCGGTTGTGTTGTTAGCGTGTATTCATGAAATAATAGTAGGATTATTGATATGCCAATCAACTTATCTTGTACTTATATTGTAATTAATATATTGATTGACTTATCTTATTGATATGCCAATTATCAATAAAATTGTAAACTTGGTGGCCTTCTAGGCGTTTAGCTTATACGTACCTGAGTGGACTGACTGGTCTAACAAAACTGATTTTAGATGACTCGAAGTTATTTAGTATGTTCGTATAAATTTTAGTTAATGCGGTAAGACCTAATCATTTAATTTTACTTTTTATATTTATGCTCATTCTCTATCAGAACGAAGTTTGTTCCTTTGACTAATGAAGTTTGTTAATGTTTTGCACCTTATAGTATTTTCACTATTCTCGGCTGTCAATATTAATTTCATCTTAAGTTAACATTTTCGACTTTAAAAGTCATTCTCAATATGATTGTATTAAATAATAAAACGTCACGCTGTAAATATATATGGGTTTACAGTGAAGTCTAGTGTAGTGAGGTCGACAAGAACTAGATCATTTATTGCGTTCTCATGTATTCATTATACGTTCCTCACCTAGGTTGCCGATAGCTGCTTATATATAGTAAAGGGGCCTTTTTGTGGACGATAAATGACCAGCAAGGCTGCTTCTACTCTAATACACAGCGAGACAGCCAGTTCGGTCATTTCTAACGAGTATTGTGTTTAGAAATAGGCCACCTAGACGCGAACGTGAGAAAGAAACAGACTGACCGTCACCTCAGAAATTTGAAACTTCAGTATAAGACGCGAACGTGAGAAAGAAATAGAATGACCGTCACCTCAAAAATTTGAAACTTCGGTATAAGTAAATAAGTTAGAGTAGCGGCATAAGATATGTTGCCCAAGCCTCACATCCGCCGTAAATTAAGGCCATGTAGAAGTTGACATATAGGAACAAATGACAGGTAACAAAATAGCATGGAAAAAATATAATAAGCAATAGAGAGGATGTTATAAAAATTTTAACTAAATAGTATTATTAAAATGAAACAAATGAATTTAACATATCTCTTTAGAATAAAGGATGATATAATTGGTCGCTAAGTCAGAAAATGCTGGTAAAGATTAAGCTAGTCTAACAGTTGGTCAAAAAAAAAGTACTAGCGAGGAAAAAATTAGGTTCAAAGTAACTTATTAAAAGATGCTTACCGTTCATTATTGTAATATTAAAAGAAATTATCACATTTGACTTCGTTGCTACTGGTTCCTGTTGATATGCTTAGTTTTTGCTGGCAAACTTAGTTTCGACTTACACATTTCTTCTGTGGCTTATTTTAATGTATAAATGCTAGCTGATAGTTCCCGTTGTAAAGTTTTGTTCAGTCGTGCACATAAACATGTCATCTTATATACATAACGCCAGGCTTCGGACGCATGTCAGATCCACAACACTCACGTCTTTCTCAGCATAAGACTATTCGCTAGACTATCTGCTTGTATTGAGGAGCGAACCTAAAGATAAACAAGACTGTTCATGACTATTATACAGAATAGAGAAAGCAAATTGACCACATATGACATCTGTGACTACAAACCGACCCAGCCTGACGCAGATAACACAGTACGTTACTTAAGTATGAGAATATTACTCCTGTCCCAAGTATATAGTTTCGCTGCTGCGTCTCCTTATTCAGGGTCGGCTGTAATGGCTACGTCATAAAATAAACATTTCAAAGCCTTGTTTGAGCGAAAAAAGAAATGAAAACCTACAAAGGAAAACATGCAGCGACAATGCAACCCACCCCCATACCTACCGCAAGCCTGCTTACTTAGCGATCTGCATTTTTTTCTTGGGACTGTAAAACTGCTTGTTCTCCTTGCTCTATATTATCTAACTATTTGCTGGTTGCATCTAGCTCGTGGCTTTCAAATCGTGGCTCGTGGATGGCCGAACAGAAGAACAGGCCGATCGGAAGTGGTTGAGGAGCCTCCTTTACTCCCCAGGAGAAAATTGTGTAGAAAAGACGGAACATATTTCAATGCCAAACCAGCTAGTTCTCTAAGAATAGGGTGTTGGACAGATAACTATAGGAACAAGTCTTATTTAGGCTACAAACGAATGCCATTTAAAAGTTATAACTTTTAAATGGCATTCGCAGGTTTTTCAGTGAACTAAAGGTCATGTTCTAGTCGCTTTATTTACATATAATGTCTTTTATTCACAAATCCTCTTGAAAATATCTATCTGCTTACATGGAATACTTGCATACTTCTTTTATCTGCTTGGGCATCAAATCGTCGATTATCAACCTAGTCGTCTTAACACCTTACTTCTATATATGTAATAATACAATAATAAATACAAAAGAAAAATAGGGTAGTATATTATCACACGAGGACGGTTTTCGGGCGGGGTGCACCCGTGTGGGCCAAGATGTAGGTACATCAAATTTACATCATCTTCCCATTTTTATCTTGTTTCACATATACGTTCCACCAGCGTTTAGTCATCATTCGAATTATATACAGTTAAATTTGTCAAGCCAGCCATTTTACCTGAACGGAAGCCGCTAATAAGAACGAGCTCGTTCTGTATTTTGCTGCATAATGCACGTAAAACGAGTGACGTGATTATAAATAATCGCGGTAATGATAACAACAATACATACCTATACATTTTCTGCTTTTTTTCTCATAAGATTGTGTTTGTCTTTTTTTTTTGCTCAGATTACATCCTGTTTGTTTACCGCGCAACGTAAAAAAAATTGTAGCAAACAGACAAATGAGAAGTGTCATTTTCTATTCAGGACCGACTCTGACGCATAGGTCCACGTTGTCTGCAGTGCATATGTTTTGATAAATTTCGTCAAGGAAAATCACTGTTGTCCTCTTAATACGATTCTACCAAATCTGAAAACAGCCGTTGTCATGTGTGCACCCGTGCTGCATTTCACAGAATTGTAGTTGTATTTTATACTTCGTGTACACGTTTGAACCATTTCCAATATTAATAATATTGAATTATCACAAATAAGCCGTCAAAAAGAAATTAATGCATTTTGCAAGTGAATAATGATGAATAGTCTAAGTTCTTTCGGCTTTAACAAGGGATCTTATTCCGGAAAAGGCAGTTTGTGGCATTTTGCTTAGCATCTTTTTTACGTGGCCGCCAGAACATTTTTTTCTTCTAAAAGCCAGAACAGCTTTTAATCGAACAGAAAATCACCATATGTTTTTTGCACGTGAACGTCCTATTTTCGAACATTCTGCAAGTATCAATTTTCCCTTATTTTGGAGGTTAGGTCAATTGGAAAAACATTTAAAAGCGTATGTGCACATAATTTTTTAATGTATGTGGACAAATAAAGAAAACACGCCTCACAAGTAATAAATACTAACTTTACAGTATATGGATCTTCAGGAACCAGATAAGCATCTGGAAGGGAAACTGAGAACAAATAGTGCAACCATCCCCATACGAACGACAAAGGCAATGTTTTATTTGAAATATGTGTATATATACCTGACATCTAATTATCACCCAGATAAATAATACAGATTAGTTTTAATATAACAATTAAAAAAAAAACGGTTGTAACAAGTGACCATGATAAATATGAAAACTACTCTACTATCCCTCGTTAATTGCACATTCAAACATCGTTTGCAACGTCCTCAGCGGTCGGAAAGGATCAAAAATTATCTTTCTCTTTGCAGTGTAAATGAAAATCCAATGCTATAGGTGAGCGTTATGTATCGACAAGCAAACATTATAAAATTCCTCCTTCAGAAAGCCCTTAGTACGTAACATTCACATGACGCTGTCAGATAGCTATTGTTTTTTTACAGATAGCGTTCATACTATTCTTTACCGCCGTTGCTTTCTTCATCACCATGACATGCCCCAATTATTAATGAAGTATAAGTTACCAAGACCAAATTCTACGTAGCTTAGTCTCATAGTCGTGACCACACTCCCTATGGATTACTGGCCTTCAAAGTTATCTTTATCGCTCATGGGGAAGTCCAGTATAAAATCTGCTAGGACTTGAAGAAATTGCTCGGCAACGGCGCTATTGTTATGAGTGTCCTATAACTCCATGTACCAGGCAAGGAACGCTGCGAAAATTTTGTTGAGGTTCCAGATCGTTGGCCAGTCAAGATTTTTTTTATTGTCCGAGGACTTATGCCAGACGCGCGGAAACGGATGTGGGATGATGTGGACGATGGGAACATCTGGTCCAGCAGAGCGGACACGAGGAAAACAAAAAAGAAACGATAGTAATTAACCATACATAAATCCATAGAAATTGAAATCGATCATTTATCTTGAACATATTCAACGGTAGGGACACAATTTTGGACAGCTGGTTTTGAAATAATTTTTTAATTAATTTGAATTAACAAGTGAAGCCATTTTGATTTTCGTCTAGTCAGGAAAACGAAGTAGAGAAACATCGTATTTTCCACTAATTAAACGTTCGACACACGGGTTTCAGTCATGGCCGAAGTATTTGAACATACTGTGGTCGAATGCAATTCGATTACAGTTTCCATAAGATAAAACCTGCAAAGACCATCACGTTCAAATAGTACGTAAAGTAAGCGCGTATTGGCATTACGGTTAACTGTGAACATTTAAGGCGAACCGGGCGCTAAAACTCTTCTAGCTTTTTTTGCATCGACCAGTGAAATTATTATTACTATTATTATTATTATTATGAAATCAGTAAAATAGAGTAAGTAAGCAAAAATAGGGCAGTCAAACCCGTAGGTTGTTCCTTCCTGATTAAGATCCACAAATACAAATATTAGCAAATCGAACTTTGTGGCTATTTTCGAAATGAAAAACGGAACGCAGATACCTTTGCGCATGAATGGTATATGATCGTCCTCGATAGCACCAAATGTGCTTTTGCCAGTAAAGTACTTAGTACGTCCACCTTCCATTAGCCCAAGGTTATTTAGACGTTGCTCAATATCAGTCATTTGGTCGAAGAGCTGTGGACCAGAGCATGTTTTAGTGGAAGACCAAAGGTTACCACTTACGCCTAACACTAAATAACAACTAACCAACACCAATTCATATGAATCAATGAGTAGATAATAAACATATAACAAGCATACAACGACCACCAGAATTGCCTTCTTGTTTTAATATTGCCTGATTTTAAGAAAACGAATAAAAAGAGAATCGTCGTTTTAACGTGGACTGCATTGTCACGGATAAACCTACAGGTTGCGTATTTTCACGTGAAGTCAGACGGACAGCCCGCAAGCTAGCCATCTACGTACCTCCTTAGTGTCAGCGAAAAAGCTGTGGAAGCTTGGATTTTTCCCGCCAAGAAGGTCAAGTAACACAAACACTTCAATGCGGTCGAGTTCGCTAACGATGTTCCTCCTCGCCGCGGGTTCACAGCGATTTTTAGCTGCGTAAAGAAATCTGGTTTGGTGCATTTGGTGTGACAGCTGCCGGGAGCCGTAGAGCGAGTCAGTAGAACTCCACTGTTCGTATGCCTCTTCGCCATCGAAGAATATTAGTTGAAGGGTCAGACCAGTTTTCTGCAATTGGTGCATCGATTCAGATTTCGATTAAGACCTAGAAAGCCGTGCTTCGTGAAGGTCCCCCCCTCCTGTTCGTGCTTATCCTCTTATACTGAAGAATGCGCCGATCAGAATACGTCCTTATGGCGCCCTTATAGTATACACGTTTTTGACGTTAATATATCATAATTAGAACAATTTTTTCCAACTTACTCTGTCTCGATGCAATTTCAATTCAGGGTCGAGTGCCTTGACTATGTTGATTATTTGACTGCAGGGTACAGCGCTATCTACAGCAGCGACAAAGTTCTTCATCACCTGCTTAACAATTACAAGAGAGTAAGTGGAAGTTCATTGTTCCGAATGGAAACGTTTTATAAAGATGAAGGCATTTGCACAGTTCAGCATCAGCCCACGATAACGTTATCAAGAAATGCATTTTGTACCTAAAAGCTCTAGGATGATCCATTAAAACACTAACCATTTTGTTTTGCTTCATTGTCAACATAATAACATAATGACAATGCTCCTATGTGCCGTCAGAAAGAGAAAGATTTATGCTTCTATCCCATTCTAAACGCCTTCACAATCTCCTGAGTCCAATCTATCTTCTGTACAGAAACTACGCTGCTTGTAACACCTTGTGGCCATTACTGCGTTGCTCGAACAAAATGTTTAGATCATCGTCATCATAATCATTTTAGTTACGATAATCGGAAACATGGCCGTATCGTCATAAGAGTACATCATTCTGTATGCATCAGAGTATAGCCTATGCCGCACAATGACTGTCATGTTTTATACTAGTTATATGAATACATCACAGGTAGCTATCCGTCAATGGTTAAAGTGATTCGAACGAACCGCTTCTATACTGCACAACGATGCCAGCAGATGGAGTTAGTGTCGCTGCTGGCTAAATTCAGCGTTGTCAGTGGCAATCAATGACAGAACCGTTCAATATGGGCCGAACACAACAGTACACAGAAGAGGATGAAGCGGTCTAGGACAGAGCTGCTTGATTGATTTGGACAAGTTACCACAACCTTGGCTGAGAAAAATGCAACGAAAAAACTGCAAGAGGGTAACGAATGTAGCTGTAACAAGGGAAAATGCTTCATGGTAATTGAACTGCTACACAAGAGTTCGCGTGGAAGGTGGACTGTGCTATAGGAAAAGTAACGCGTAATTCTTGGGTAGCTTTTGGGTTATGTGGTCGTAGTGTGCATCGTGTACGAGACAAAAATGAATATACATGGTAGATGGGCGATATATATGTATGTGTGGCGCTCCTCATTACCAAATAGATCGAGCGACAACAGCCATTGATCCCGGATGTTAACAAAACTATGAGTAAGACTATATATCGAAGTTTGAGCAAATTACAGAGTATTTTCGTAACGTTTTATCTTGAAACCCCGATACTAAGTAGGTACCGCCAATCCTTAGCGTTTCTTGGCTTCCCTGCGATCAGTATAAAAGAGTCAATTACGATACAACATAAAACTAAGAACTTCTGCACTAACTTTTAATTGGTTACTTTTTTTCGAGCAGAGCATACCTTTGAATCGTAGTGGCAAGCAAGTACCAACCGGTGACATGCAACGGTGTCAAGTGTAGCGACGACGTTGGTAAACGGTTTTCGTCCATGAGGCGTCATGTCACTGAACGGATATTCAGTGACTTTCCATTTCAGAGCGCGCAGTTCGGAAACGATAAACTGGCGCCCGGTATTATCCGCGAGCAAGGAATACACAAAACAAATACAAACAGCATCGAACAATAAATATAACGACATATTTCATAATGAAAAACAGCCGTCTAATGACCGCCCTGAGTATTACTAGTCGGAGGACGATACCGCCCTATCGTGTCTCCTAGTTAGTGAAGATAATCACCGAGTACGACGTGTGTTGTTGTTGATACCACGCTGTCAGTTACCACGCTTACAATCAATAACTCGGAAAACAATTACATGCATACCTTCTTTATACTTGGTAGATTACACAAGAGTTCAAACGGAGAACGGCACAAAGCACTGCTAGCTCAAAAAAGGCTTATGGCCTTAAATGACTATTATGGAAAACGCACAAAGTCAATCAAAAGAAAAGCATGAGAATGTTTCAAATCAGAAGCTCAGGTCAGCTGTAAGCATTCTTGGGCGATGTTCGTTATGAAGGAACAGTTCATATGCACTATAACATGGCGGGACCAATACATGAAACGCAGCCTAAGTAATTGGTACTTCATCTATGTCAACATAAACACTTGGCAATTATCTATAGTGTTAAATGCGTTTCAAATCATAGATCTGTATGGTTCATATCGGGAGAATTGTCCTGAAAACACTAAAAACGTTGACTATATTTAGGGTGTACATATGGAGCAAATGTATACTTACAAGCTGTGGTTTACCCGCTATTCAGGACTAGCCTTTCCAACTGTTCATGAAATTATTTTTTATTTTATTTATTATTATTCTTTTTTTGAAAGCGCACAACACATTCGTTTCGTTCTAATGTTCGTACGAGGATTACGTAAGCGCATGCGTACGTTCACATGACGTACACTGCGCTCCCATTTATCTACTCACAGCAACAGCAGAACGCCACAACCTTCGTTTGGCTCTCTATACAACAATCATCGCTCTGGCACACAGGATACGACATACACGGCAAATGCATTATCCTAAACGAGGCTACCCGCCTACGCCATGTAACAATTACGTGAGAAAGAACAGACGTCTCGCATAACTTCGAAGCTAGGAGGTCCGAAAGTTGGCAGAAATAGATTTGGTAGTTATAATAGTTAGACTCTATGGTCTAGTGCGGTGGATCAACAATCTACTCTGTGTGCTGCAAACATGCTGGTAACGGTTTAACATTGTGGCAACTCTGCTTACTTTTCTACTTTATCATTGTGTTCTCGGGAAGTGGCTAAAGTAGATAACAACAAAACGATCGACATTCTTAGCACCGTCAACCCCTGCAAAACTCTGAAATGAACTCTACGTTTCTGCAAAATAGATCGCAATGATCAACAGTTTGCCATCGTTTAGCGGTGCCAACGCTTTGAGATCAACTCGGGTTAAGCGTAGATGAGCTTGTGTAAATAAAATGCCCGTACAAAATTTCGTCGAGAAACTACTCCACAAACTCGAAGCTAGATTTGGCTGTGTATAAAGACAAATAACAATGAATCGACAAGCGTAAATTTCTCATTACCGCGCCTGCGTCGATAAATATTTACTGGAAATATCGATAACGGTCAATGATAGTCCTGTGCAAAAAATTCAAATGTATTTAGATTTTATTAGTCCATTACATTCTACGACCCGATTGAAGTCAATGCGTAAATTGTAAGTTATGATAACTTCCAATATAATCGTGCACGAATTTGAAGCTTCGAGATGCTGAGCGAGATTATATAAATATTATAAAAAATTATCTGCTTTGTTCGTCATTTTGGATCACGCAAGCGTATTTTTGGGCACTACACAACCTAACAGTTGAAAGGCTCTCTCATCCACCTATAAAATAATCATGCACTGCATGTGTAGGGTCTATGTACACGCCACAGGATCAACTGTACGATTTAAACCAAGGACCAGATTGCGTAAGACAAGAGCAGCAATAATTCGGTTTCTGCATCGAAATTAAGACAGAATATCCAAGGCCTTACTAGCTAATTTTCGTAGAGCCCGGACGTTACAAAAGACTGGTCAGAAAATATCTAAAAATTAACTCCTAAGAAAATGCAACTACTACAAATGCTGAACTTCAAATGTGATCAAGTTCAGACTAGAAGCACAGCTGTAAAGCAAGCATACTTTTTATATTCTGTTAAGAGCTATAATCTAACCCAATATAATGAGCAAAGACTTCAATTTAGAATTTGAGTCACATGTTATTGGTACGTATCTGAAACGAGGCGATAATTACACGTTCAATGTACGTACTATACGTTATCACATATAGTTGTCATGAGATTTGGTCAAAAAACGGTGAGCAGAGATATTTAGCTAAAAATAGTAGTTCTTCTCAAAAATAACATATCTAACAAAGGAGATTTATAGAAATAAGCTTATCTTTAACTTCTGATATCTTTGAACTTTTTGCTTTTCTAGAATTTCTGCTTCCTGTTATCGAGTTACTCGAGTCCAGTCTTATTGCACATCATTGAAACGTTTCCATACCACGAATATTTCAGCGTTTGCAACAATTCATTCGGCTTAGCCTCGTTAATAATGTATGAACTGATCTGTAGTCCTAAAAAAGGTCTCCCCTAGTGCAGGACCAGAGGTGATTCGGTTAAAGCGTTGCACTAGGAGAAAATGTTGAACAAACAGTCTAATACATATTTTTTGCCCAAGTTGACCTCATACAGCCTAGGCTAACGTTTAGGTTAATGTTTATGAGCGAATTAAGAATAAATTTTAAGCATGTCGTAGATATCTTACACAAAAGTGGATGATCCCATCCAAAAATCTGGATAGTAGTATCTTGACGAGTTATTGCCAGGTTTTGTTTGCCTTCTTGGGAATATTTACCGCTTTCGTATTGCTTAGGAAGTGTCTAGCATTTAGGACTTATAGGGTTACGCTTACATTCGGGGTTTTTTTCCAGCAAGTTACCAACAGTTTGACATCACGACTGTCTTGACCCAAAGAACATATAAATTAGCTTGCAACCATAATGGGAAGCAGTTTATCGTCACTGAAATTTGAGCGTAGAACAGCCAATAATAAATAAACCCCTGCCAAGTTGAAGCATTTCGTTTTTTACATAAAACCAACAATTCATGTGCGGCTTCTAAAAAGAAAACCTGAAAAAGATTTCCATAAAGCAAACAGAAATATTTTCAATAGCATTTGGATTCAAAGTATCCTGGAAAGATATTTCTGACGGTATTGAACTTTTTATGGACAAATTAACAGCAAATCTCAAACGGAATGTATCTATTGCCAATTATGTCATCATGATCAACTTTGGCAGTTAGTATTTATTAGCGCCCTCTGGATTTATTGGCCGCTTCAGACTTATGTATTCTTCACACCTTCAGCCTGTTATCAAACGAAAATTATTATTTCTGTTGAGTTTTTTACTCGAGCTATATTTTAGCGACTTTGTATGGCAATATCGTTTGGCACACGGTTACTAATAGAAACCCATTTGCGAGCTAAAGAAGCATTATTCTGGAAATGACTAGTGAGTGCTTCAAGTTCCCAATTGAAAACGTAACCATGATGAATGTAGATTACATTATATAAATATGACCGTCAAGCATAATACCTTTAGCACGTGAAAATAATTGGCCTTGTTTAGACGCAGCCTTGGAAACATAGCAGAAGAGATTGTCAAGATTTAACCCTGTCGTCCTGCAGCTGGTATAAATTAAACTAGCTAGGCACAGATAGTCTGAGTAAATTGTATAATTCAAATATCTATTATGTTGCTACTTGCCTGTCGCACTTTCGAATGCGATGGGGTACCGGGTTGACGCTCCACGCAAACGTTGTCCAGCGTTCGGTTGAAGTCGCCCTGGATCTCTGGTGCCACCATTCTCGCGGCGATCCTTGCCAAGCTGTCATCAGAGAGAGCACTCGGTCGGCGAGGCCACTGCAGAGCGTGTGACTTCAGTATGAGCCATAATAAACACGAGAAATTGTCGACAATTGAAACACCATGCAGCCCCAACCCGCCGTAAACGCAAGCGAACAACAACCACTATAAAGACACACGCAACGATCGACACACATATAGGCGAGCATGTCGATAGCCATCATAAACCCAATAATAAACCCAAAAGCAACAGATGCAGGTAACTGAAAGCACCGGTGCCGGTTACGTGGGTAAGCAAAGAGCGTGCAGTATATACCTACTTCGTACAATAAAAACTAATAAAACTTGTTATTATAGATGACGGATATCCTTCTATGAAAGCAAAGCCAAATATTCCATTACTTGACTTTATATATGTATAATAACACGTATGTTGAAAATAATTTCTGTTAGAGGAATCGAGTTATTTGTGTGTTCAGGTTATGTGTTCAAAGATAAAATTACGGAGCATTAGCGTCTCTAACATTGTTACAAAACCCGTACCTCCGAAAGTTTCCCTGCGGTGAACACGGATATGTATCGAGTCTTCTGAAGGCAAACCGTATTCGCGTCATATTTATCATAATTGCCTGTAGCCTACAGCTAAAGCGACACTGACAAATAAAAAGACGTTTGATCTTCGACTGGAGCTATGTAAGTGAGAACATGCACAAGGGCTTTTCCGATGGCATTCTTGTTTAATAAAAATGCATTTCTATTGAAATTCGCAATATGACGCACATTATTCAGCAAAATTTCACGTTATTGAGCGAACCAAGAGAATGCACCCATAGGAGGATATAGCAAATAGCTAGAATAGTCAAAGATTTTCTGGGAATTTCCATATTTCATGTTTTTTCAATCGTATAACCATGAAATATTTTTTTAGCACCGTTGCTAACATCAAGTTAACTTTACCTCGACATGCTGAAACTGTTCAATGGCGATTGGTGATCACCAAAACCAAGACGCAGTTCCAAGGCTTAAAACTCTGCTTTAACGCGGAATAGGGTTTCGCAGTTAATAATGATCTAGTAAAATGCCACAAGGCTCATATTGATCCATATAATACTTCTATGTTGGTAGTGTTTGTACAGTTGCTATATGTATGTATATATATATATATATATATATATATATACATATATATACATATATACATATATATAGCAACTGTAGAATACGTCCTCTCACAGGTCATGAAGTCGCGTTCAAAATCATTTCAACTAATTTTAAACACTGGATCCGAAGATTTCCCCCCTTTGCGGTCGTTCGGTAGCTTCTGTACGAGCTTGCATAAATAACTGATGATTCTTCTATTGCTTTGCGCTGAGAACCCCAGAGTCTTTGTGCGTAATTAGCGGAAAAATTCATTTTTATCTATTCAGCTTTAGCATCATTTTTTTTTTGCTCGTAGCATTATTCTGTACCTAAACAGTTCTTTCGACTCACTTCAATCGTGGCAAGCACGCTGACGGGTGACTAATTATACAACATGGCAGTCTTCGTGCGGCACAGGCTGTACTCCGATGCATTGATAAAGACGACAGGGCCATGTTTTCGATTATCTCAGCTAAAATGATTATGAAACATTTTGCTCGAGCAACACAGTAACGACCACAAGGTGTTACAGGCAGCGTAGTTTTTGCACGGAAGATAGATTGTACTCGAGAGATTGTGAAGGCGTTCTAGAACGAGATAAAGTTCATTTTTTACCTTAAAGCCTTTATATGATAAACTCATTTCTTACAGGTGTTAACACGTTTATATATATGTCGATAATATGATATTTGAGTTATTCAGTAATGCTAGTTTTATCGATCGTCGTTCCCCGTAATTCAAAATTTTGATAATCGTAACGATATGCGCATATATATATATATATATATATATATATATATATATGCATATGCATATATATATATATATATATAGACATCAAAGGAAAAGAGTGGAATGAATCGTTTGAAGATTAACTAATACGCATCGTGGCAGCATTATATATACAACGGATACATTTATGATTAATAAAAATAAGTGCGTCGTGTTCGCGATCTATTTCATCCGCCTGTTGTCTTCCTACCCTGACCTTTACCTACAGTATGTTTACCTCTCCCATTTGATCAGCGTGGGGGATCAGTTGGGTTTATCACAAGTCAGGATCAAGAACGTCAGGCGGAGGTCTAACATGTTACGACGGCCAAATCGGTGCGCGCACTAAGGACGATATATCGTTGGCGTGGGCCAGGAGCAAATGGGGAAATGCCACATAACCTGACCATCACCACCGTCACTGCTATCACCTCTGCGTAGACACACATTTATAGCAAAATGCACAGGCGTGCTTGCACACACGTACAACCCGTCTACTCTTACTACTGCATGACGTCTACTCGTTGCATCCGGCGTAAATTTCGTCATATAGGACAAGAAGCTGACACAGTAGCTACACCAGAGACTGCGATGGTAACGCTTGTAATAGCTAGTGGCTTATGTCGGCTAACCCGCTTCGGCCCATTGACAGTGAGACCTTGTCACATAGGAAGAAGGTACGGCTTTATAGTGAATTTATTAAGCTACGCATCAAGCCCATGGTTTTTTTTCGTCGAGACAAGGCTCAACTAAAAAGAAACGGATGCCAAATAGAAGGTGATTGGGATGCGTTAAGGACTTCTTCGACGAGTGTTCAGAGCAGTCGATTCACACTGTAGAGGAGGTGGCATTTTGCCTAGATTGATCCGCAGCGGCTTGCCCCGTAATGACCATCAATAACACGCTACATTCATGACACTGTTGATGTAGTATGGATCCACTGGCCAATGTTAGCAGCTCTGGCCGACTAAAGTCAGTGTTGATGAGTGTCTGCGTTCGAGTTAAGTAGTAGCAGTAACGCAAAATGCACGACTAAGCAATGTGAAGAGCACATCGAGTTCGGACACTCGAAACGTATGGTTTAATCTAATGGTTCGTATAAAACTGTACGAAATTCTGGGCCACCTAGTCTATAACGTGCCTGTGGTAACTGGTTTACCATTATACGCATACATTTGTTGTCGAATATGAAGGTTCTTTTCGATAAAGGGAAAAGTCACCTGCCATATGCCACTCATGTTTTTTTAGATTGTTCAAAAAGGTAGTTGGTGCCCATCGATCTATTCAGTTGTTTACATCGGGTTATCATTATCTACTAAAGTCACAAAAGTAGTTAGTTTGATACTATTTTTTATTTCAATACCACCAGAAATCACTTTGACTGTTCAGGACGAAAGTGGAAAGACACTGCTATCGGAGAAACGCATATTACACCGACTGACTGAACTGACAAATGAAAAAGCCTTCATTTACGTAAAAATTAGCATATCAGAGCAATGGAGTTCCGCTATGCGTCTGACTATGCACAGTGGATACGGGCAAAAACCACTGAGTTTAAAAACGACACTCGATTCAATTATAAAGCTAACATGAGCATGAAACGGAAGTGCAGAATTATCCCGCTTAAGTAACGCTTGTATCGAATATATTAATATTCGAATATATATTAAGAAGCGGCTAATATAATTAGCCGCTTAAGTGAAAGAAAAAGTTAACGCTGGTATAGCATAAATCACATAGAAAAGTTACATGATCGTAGAGATGAAGTGGAGATAAGCACAAATATTAGACGCGACCCTGCAAGTTTTTTTAGAATGACATCATTCAGTTCAGTATACTATTCCTGTTTCTTTGGTACAGCAAATAGTAACCTATAGTTTTTACTCAGCCACTCTGCTAAGCAAGCGTTTGAAGCTGGCTAGTCCAAGTGTCCATTAAACGTTAATATTGATATATTTCTCATTTTAAGTGCTTAAAAAGCCCAAGTTTACGCCATTAGCAACGAATCTTTTACATTCCCCAAGTGGAAACGTCCAACTAACAAGTTATTTGTTACAGTTATATCGGTAGCATGGATACTAAAAAAAAAAAACTGATTTCTAGCTGGCGTTTGTAAAGAAATTTGGCACTATCATTTATAGCTGCTCTAAATGAATGGGCCTCTATCCTCGTTGCATACTACTTGAATAGGGACAGTGCTTATAAGTAGGAACCTTCAAAGAACGAGTCGCACATCAAGTTCTGCAACCCGCCAACGAATTAAACCGAGGTTGCATTTTAAGGTACCTTACTGTTTTTAAAAAAAAAAAAGCCTATTGAAATAAATTCGAAAGACGGATTTCGTTATGAGATTGGCCAAACAATGGAAACTGACCTTTCTTCTACATAAATTTATAACCGAAAAGACTCGTAGGCATATGGCATAGGCGTCGGCAGTACACGGTGTAACTGTTTAACGGCAATGCAAGACTTCAAGAAAGTGCCAAAATTACATTCCAAAGATTAAGGGTTACAATATTATGCTATGTTTTTAACCTTTTATCTGCTCTGAAATTTAGCCTATGTACTTTTAGGTGCTGTTAATTACTATCGAGAGTGACTGGTAATGTATATAATGCAAACATAGATTTCATTGAATAAACAATATTTATCGCAAGAGAATGGTAAATAAACACCTATAAAGATGCTTCTTAACAATAGTAAAAATCAGATTATAAATATCAAGTTTGAATCGAAGATTACCAAAGTTTTTAAGAACAGGAGCTTCTAACAAAACATTGTAACAAAATTAAAACAAGTACCCATAATCACTTCTTACGTAAGCATCAAGGGCCTGCCCCCATTAGAATGTCTATGCCGGGGACCGTATTACTCTATAGTTTCTCCAGCCTATGACATGGCATGATATACAAGTAGCATATCTGCTGTTTGTATTTCTCTTGTGATAACCCTTTTTGTTTGAACGCTGATATTTTGACCAGTGATGGCCACATGCTTGTTTGCTTAGAGTTATCATGGCAAAACGCTCAAAGACATGTGCGTTAACCACTCCAACCTCACGGTCTCCTAAGAAGAAGGGCATATGAAAGACTATATTTGATGTTATGTTATCCCACTCCACACTGAAAAAAAACAATGCTAAATATATACGTCTATCAATGTGATGAATAAACCGCATAAAATTAAAATAACGTACTGCCGCGCACAATTAGAAAAGGTGATCTGCTAAGCACTCCCAAAGACAGCCCAGTGGGTTAGGTTTGTATCACTCAGAATTTGTCATGTTAGAATGGTACTTCGTTAATCATGTAATCAATCACTTACCCACTGTCACGTAAGGAGGCCTAAAGATTGCTCGTTTTATAACTTTTTTACACAGGAAAATAAACGTCTAATGTTATAGAAAGCTTCATCAAATCTTTCAACCTAAAAAAGCCGCACGTATTTCCATAAATGAGTACAAAATTTAACACATTGACTTCGTTCGCTAACTAAGTAGCTGACATTGCTTGTTTGGCAACGGAAATATGAGCACACATATCACAGATGTATATGCGATAGAAGGCAAGAGACAATCTTAGCAACTGGAAAAGGTAAACAACACTTTGATCACGGTTAGGCGGCTATGACAGAGAGGATAAAAATAAATTAAGTATCGAAGCAAGCTTGAGCGACAACAAACTTCTGCAATTTCGTTAAACATATACACGCGGATAACACGGACAATTGCCACAATAGACACACACACATTATTGCAGCTTACGACGAATACAACCGGGGATAGTCGGTTATGGCGTAACGGATGAAACCACTCACTCGTCGTATAGTCAACGAAAGACAGGGCCTCAGACGACAGCTGATGCGAGACTGCCACGAACGAAAAATGCAAAGCGAAATCGAAGGAGGAAAAAAAGATACAACAGGTCAGCGAGCGGTTGGAAAAATGGAACTATGGCAGAGGATCAGACGAAATTATACAATGTGTGCAAGAATTATGCACTTTATAGTAGAAATAATGGCATAGACACCTGTTAGAATAATTGGCTTAAAATGTCGAAGCCAAGATCGCTGCTTTCAGTCCTGCTCTATTATGTATACAGTGTCTCGAAAAGGTGTTTGCCTAACCCTTTTTGCTTGTTTTCACGTAGTTCGCACAAACAATGAGCAGAATAACAATTATAGGGCACTGTCCCTTCATCTATTCAGTAGCACACTGTTAGCTTGAAAAAGGTTTTAACCCACACAGCAGATACTCCTTAAATGATAAAAATTCCACAGCAGAATGAGCAAACCCTTTTTTAACCTACTTTCTGGGCTACAAAAGACATGGACGGAAGAAAAGGAGATGTAGTCTTGGGCGACAATCTTACGTGAAATGCAAAACGTTTAATACTAATAAAAATCACTGGGATTAAAATGGCCGTTAAGGAGTTTCGCAAAGTTTGCGATCCTACGCTACACACAAGTTAGTTAGAAATATAAAAAGTGAAAAATGATATTCTGTTAAGAATAAAATGAAGTTATTATTTTAACACGGAGTAAAAAATGTTAGCTGGACAATACAAAGTAGTCGCCTTCGATGAAGGTGGCCGAAAGCACATTTGGTATTAAGCATTACGGTATCACTGCAATTGCTAACAATCATAATATACAGCAAGCCCATCTGTTGTAATTAATTTTAGCGCTAAATCTTCAGGCAGTTTTTATATATTGACCGTACCCAATAGAAAAGACTTGTCCTTGAAAAAAATATTGGTTTTATAAGTACACCTAGATTCTCCGTCTCGTTTTGACGTCTAAAATTTGATAGCGACATGATAACTTATAAATATTCCACTTCTATAAAGTTTTGCTAACGAAAAAAATGACGGCTAGGGTAAGTTGAGTGTTAAAAGTTGATGAAAAGTGCTGTGAGGAAAAGTAGTTCTTTAAGGAAGGACATTCAAATTTAACATGGCACTAGTCAAAATTTAAAAAAAAGAGAAAAAAAATTTATAAAAATACGCATAAAGGGTTTCGTATTATATAACCTGGGTATAAATGTATCTGCGGTCAAAGCTCCCTAAAGTAACGGTTCAGAGCAATCATCTATGCTGGATTTGTGACAATTTTAATACTGCAAAAAGTTATGAATACCTTCAATGACCGGATCTACCACACATCCGTGAAATTAAATTAAAGCAGTTCAAGGTCAACCTGCTCGTGAGAATTTTATCGGGCAAACAAGGCTGGTCCCGTATAGCTATCGCATATTAAGCGGTGATTTAGGTGTCCGACCCGACATTCAATAACAGCGACAAAACAAATTATGTGTTAAAAATAGCAAATAATATTCGATCTTTGCGCAAAGTTTAGTGAGCAGATATTTTTCTAATCTCTAAGGGTATCTATGCATAGTCTCGACGATAGTCTCGATGACAATACGTTGGTAGCATGATTATTCTCCCACTTGTTGGATATCGTAGTTCATTTTGCAATATTTGAATACATAGTGTCAACTTTGCTTTAGTAAAACAAAGTTGTTCAGTAAACTTCAACTTAGTTCAGTAAACGGCACCTTGAAAACCCAGGAACAATTGAACCAAGGCAAGCCAGGTGTAACCGTATTGACTGTCCATCGATGAAGAAAGAAACTGCCCACCGAAGCAGTCACGACAGTTCGTTATCATGTACAGAGCAGTTTTAAAATTGGTTCGAGGCGGGCATATGGCAATGGCACCTTAGCATGATTAGTTGTTAGTATGACGTTTGTTTACTTCACTCAGGTGAACCGCCGCAACGTATTTACATATCTGTTAGGGTCAAACGAAGTGACGCCTTTTCTGGTTTCTGTCTAACTAGGGTTTTTTACACTGGCATACAGATAGAGAGAGATTGTTTTCTTCTGGGTAATCTAAAAATGCGCAAAATCGTCGCAAAAATGATCAGACTGCGTCGATTACTGCAATAGGCAGCCCTTAGAGGATGCTTCACAATGCAAGAAAAGGACGCCTCGTGCTACCTAATCGCACGGTCTGACAAACTTGTTAGGTTCAGAACGATCTCAATCACAAACAGCCTTGTAATTAATTTACTTCAGCGGACTATTTGTCCGCGTAGCCTTTCGCTTATTCTTACTGAACCTTAAGTGGTAGCACGTACTTGAACTTGTTGTGAAAGGTCAAGTTGAAGTTGCAAGCCTAAATGTCCTATGCATTATGGCTCTAATTCTCACATGATTTTCTGAAAGTTTCTGTTAGTTTATGTTCTGCCGTGGGTTCTGATTTGACACTACGCCATTATTTAGTGCAAGTGCCGCGCTAAGCACAAATATGGCTGGTCTGAAGCCCCCCAGTCGAAGTATTCCCTTCAGTCTTAGCACAGGATTGAAGGGAATAGTTCGACTATGGTATCTCAAATGTCGGTGCATTTCAGGTTCAGACGATTACTGTAGTCGGTTAGACTAGCTGATGATCGTTATCCCGCCTGAACGAGAAATTTTGCACTGAAATCTCTTGGTACGACTTGAGTAGTCTTTAGTCAGACGGAAGCCCTGACCGTTCGTTTTTTTGTCAAAATGAAGGCAAGAATCATAAGCCAGCTACCTCGAGTCAAATATTTTACTGGCTCGATAGCCGTATTTACATGGAACGTGCGTGTGCATTAACACCGAATCTCATAAGAAGGCCTGACGAAGCAAATTTAAATCTTGTCGTATATCTCGAGGTATATTTGAGAGGTATTTATTTGTAAAATGCATAGCTTCACTTCATAGTTCGCGTCTAAATTTAGTCATAAAACGTAAATCAAACGAGATATTGAAAAGCTTTTACTTGGTCTACGGGACAAGCCGGAGTCGGATTGGTTTAGTGGGCCGCCGAATTCTCAGTTCAGTTTAGAGTCAGAAAGATTACGACGAATAATTTACGAAATGAGCCTACGATGGACAACGCACAAATTGACTCATGCCAGTCGAGATACTCTGCTATTTGTTTGCCACAGTCAGTCTGTGCAGTATGAACGAAGACGTACTAGTCTTTTTTGAATAAGCCAAGCTCCCTGCTTTCCTTAACACGCGAAAGGTAATCGGCCAAGAGTCACAACGTTCAGTCGAAAAGAACTTGACAGTTTTACCTTTTCGCTCTTTCGTGTATAGCATACACTGTTCTATTTAAAGAAATGAAATCCTTGCTAAACTTGAATTTATTAAACGAATGCTTTACTCAGGATGTTATCATTACGATAATTGGTACGTTTTCATTGCACAATACGGTATCTACAAGCATTACACAATCTAGTAAAGTATACGTGTGCTCATGCATTTGGGAAAGTCTAGTGTGGAATAAAGCGAGACATTACACTGCGACTCAGTGCAAACAGCCGAATGTGCATGTGTTAAACAGACCCAGTTACAGGAGGAGCATAAACGCAATAGCATACACAGGGACAAACAGGATTTGGCAAATGCTGCTGCTTATCCATCATCTGTCCGAGTACGGGTCTAGGTCCTCTCATCCCAACCTTAATAATACTCTAGCAGACATTCTAGGCAATTTTTTCTGGATGAGGTGTGCGCCACAGACACGACTCATCACGTTAGATGTATAGAAACGTCAAGAGAACTGTTCCTTTGGTTATAGATAACCTGCGTTTACGTTAGGCCCCTGTCTTCTCGTTCAATCAGTGTTGCTATGCTTCGGACCTTCGCTTTTCTGACCACAGCATGTACATGATTTAGGGAACTCGCTGTTGTCTCTACGTGAAAGCACGTATTGTCTCAATAAAATAAGATGCGTTAAGGTTGAAACCGTACTTCTGTGAAGACGATGCTACGCGTCCTCGAGTATTAGGCAGGGTCTGTGTACTAAGCATTTACATACGACTGGAATAGGACAATCAAAACCTATATGGTTATCGGATAGTTGCTAGGCAATCGAAAAAGAAAATAACTTCGTTGTAGTACCAGCTACTAGCAAAAAGTATTCTTTAGTTGACGATTTAGGTATTTTACCAAAATCCTAATATGTATGATGAATTTTCTCGTATTTTTAGATCAGCAGCTGTAGCATGCGATTTTTTATGCTTAGGCTCGTTTGAACAGAGAATACAAGCAAACAATTACACATTGAAAGTGATTTGGGCCGTAATATCTGGTTTTGGGAGGTAAGTTAGAGATTACATCTATAATAAGAAGCTGGATCCCTAAAAAGGGTAGCCCTTTCGTTTTCCTACAGCCGATGCAGATGAATGAATGAGCATCTGAATGAAGCCATCGAATGTATGCAGCAGCAGTAGATAGCTTTAGTTGCGTGTATGTGCGTACTCCTGTGTTTACACAAACGCCCTAATATCCGGTGGGATGCAGATGAAAACACCTCTCTTACGTAAGCTTTTTGTATACCTTAATTATTTTGGCTCGTCGTTGGTGATTGTTGTACACGTACTAATAAAAGTAGAAAAAAGGACAGCATTTTATTGGAACAGGGACCTTCCAAATTTAGATCTGTAACGATGTTTTCGCCTCTTTAGCGTAATGTAGCATTAACACTATCAATCGAGTTGTGGGGTATGGGACGTTTAAAAAAGATTTCAAGAATTCGCTGAAGGTTACGATACCGCAGCTTTCGACAGAAAAGCGAAGTGGAATGCGATGTTCACGAAGCTATTGGAAGACACAATTGGTCAAGCAGACGAAGGGGAGACAAACCGGTAAACGTACGCCAAAAAAGTAGTTAGACAAATGAAAAGAATACGCGTAAGAAAGCGACGAAGACCATGTAAACTCCCAAAAATTCACGCCAGAGTCAACTATAAAGTACGAACATCCTTAAAATAAAGACCAATTTAATGAGATATTGATAAATTAAAGACTTTTTAGATGTAGCAAAGGTTTTACTGATTGATCTGAAATACTTAAAAAGCTGCCATGTCCCGAAAAGAATTTTTCGTACGAGCACGATAATGAAAGTATTTACATATTTATAGATAAAAATATCATTTTTAATTCAATGTCAATAGATAATAACATCATCAATTTGTATACACTCGTTACCTTATTCGACGACTGAGAGACATTTTAAAGAGAAGTACATTTCTCAGTTTACCAGTAACAATCGTAAAGCCACAAACTAAAAGCAACTCCATAAAGCTAGCCCCGCTCAAATCACATATTCATATGACACCCCACACACACACAGTTAACATACGCTAGTAATGTCTGACACATTCGGATCCTCATTATCAGCCTGCTGTTCAACAGCCGTAGGTTGTGGTTCGACCGTCTGGTCCTGATTTCCCTGCAGCACAAAGATGTTCGGACGGGAGGTCAAATAATATGCCCCCAGTGCAGTAACCGCAGTTGTCACAGCTAGCGAGACACGCCCATGAGACTGAAACGGTTATTTAGTTATGAAACATGCTAGGAATCATATAATAACTCATATATACTAATATTAGTATAATGATTCATAAGAGAATTAAGCTATTACGAATTTAAGTGTTCGTTCACTTAGAGCGCATCTGGTTTAGATCAAACACCGCAAAAAACTAACCTCTGAAACATCCAACTTCAGAGCTGTGCATTCATAAGTCTGATTTAGTTGTTAATGTTTTCAATGCGCGCCATACATCAAGCTAATCAAATCATGTATTGTTTTTTCATTACCTAAAGCATAGTCAACGAATTTACGAAGAATAAGTCGAAATAAAAATAAATCAGTGAAGAGACACATGCAATAATCGTAACAGGGATTACATAACGAAACTAGATTACAGTCCCTCATAAGATTAAAACAAACTAGACTACAATCTCTTTTAATATGAAGAACTGTAATATCTCATCGTTTTCTTGTTCTGTATATTGACGGTTACTATTCCATAAACGCTACACCGTAAGGCCGCTGAAGAAGTTGTGATAAAATACAGTAGAGATGAAAAATCGTCCCTGGGCATTCTATGGCCAGTTTTCCCATAAAAAAGAAGGTGGGATTATATAGGACAAGGACTGTATGAGCCATTCTGTTTTTTTCATAGCAAAAAGACGTCTATTTGAAATATTTCTATTGTTATACTTCCAGAATTTTCAGATGTACGTAGGTCAGAAACGTGATGCAATTCACCATCGAAACTAAATGTATAGAGCTAACATAAAGATAATTAGGTAGCCTTAAAATACTACTCTATTTAATTGTAAGAACGCGTATATGTGTATACCTGTCAGTTTCACTCTGTCAAACGCACTTGTGGTAGCACAGGTTGTTGTAACAACGTGTCACATATGGCTGCTTTTATAGAAAAGTTTGAAAAATTGCTCGACTGGCATAATACATCGTTAGGAAAAAACAATACTGTGGAAAATGCACAATTGACATTAATTATTTAGATCAGAACAATGCTCAACCACGATAGTCATATAGGCTTTAGTGCGACCGTAAGAGCGGTGAACCCATTATTATTACGCCCTCTCGGTGCTCAAACAAAGTTTATCTGCAAATGAAGAAACGGCTTCATACTGCCCAGCAATTTTATTTTGGACATAAAATGAACAAACCATAATCGTTAACCTGCTTAACTTGCCAGTACGGGCTTCTCGAGTCATAAGCACAGTTTTTTTTTTTTGAAAACCAAACGTTTTTTTAGTTTTATTAAATGAACGCGCGCGAGATTATCAGTGGTTTATATAGCCCCGCCTTCAGATTACACAACTTCAACTTGTGGAACTGTAGAAGCCAGCGACATAAGTGTCTCCAACTGATATTTTTTTAATATAAAAATTTGTAAGTCGGTTTCGGCCACGTAATAAAAAAGTCTTTATAGTATATATACTATAAAGTATACTAATAGATTTTTTTCTGTAGCACCGGTTATGTCCATCGATAACGTCAAGTAAATTTGGGCCCATGTAGCATCACCGTTGTCAAATGAACTGGCAATAGGACACTTGTACATGCGCTAAAGCCACAGAAAGCCTCGCTTAAACACAGGTAACTCTTAGGTGAATGGACCTATAAATATGTGCTGGAAGTATTCGGACCATATAGAGCACTTAAAGGACCATGTCCAGACTTATTGTTATTCGTCATAAGTTAGGTGATACTAATGTTATGAATACGCTAATTGTAGCACTCAGTGTAAACAATAAAAATACATCTGTCAGAAGCTAACTAGCTTACTATCAAATTTATGGATCCTTTCTACGGCCTATTGAATATGTCTAGATATATGCAGGCGTAGTTTATAGTGCCGCATATGGCTACTGTACAACATTATCGCATGTACGTGCCACTAATGGGAAAATATATTTACTTGAGGAAGTCTACTTTATTGCAGTTATTAATAGCTTCTCCTTCAGCACATGTACGGAGCGGACATCTGCGCGTTGGAAAACTCAAACGAACGACTTTGTAGACCCGGCAAGCAGATACTGTTCTTTTTTTATTTAGCGAAGCCATCGCCACCATACATAGCTGCTATTAAGGACTAGAGTACGATAGCACAAAATTTTATGCAACAGTGCTCTAAATAGTCAAAATACGTTAATTCACACACGTACCGAGAAACAAATCACTTCCGACTTCATTAAAGGCATGCAATGCAGACATCCTCCATTTGATTGTCGTAAATGAGCGAATACCGTTAAGTGTGAAAAGAAATCTGTCATCAAATGTACTTAAATTGTCCGCGCATAACGACGAAGCAAGACATCAAGCGCTAATTTGTGTATTTCTAAGTTACTTTGAAACCAGTTTGTACTTAGTACCTATAATTAATAAGATAAGCCCTATAATTTTCGTCCTAACTACAAGATGATATATTATTATTATTATACATTCTTTGAGTACGGCTCACACGAGTAAAACAGTCATCAGTTTTAGCATAGACAAGCACGGTTGTTAAATATTTCAAGAAGTTGAACAACATGTTTGACATTCGCATACATGGAAGGCAAGCTAATCAAGAACTGTCTTCAAGTTTCTTTTCCTGTACCCGCCTTATGGTGTCATCGCTGCTTGTACAGTTATATTCTCTAGACTTCGGCACGACTGATAATAATTTTTCTGATCACTGGCAGACGAAATTCGTGACAGAACATAACAATTTAAGAACTGGCTAGGCTACATAGTTTTTAAAGCCAAGCTTATAAAGTTCTGGCAAAACGGGAAAAGTAAATTAGTAGAACGATAACTGACAGAAGATGTCATATTTAACAAGCTTTAAATTGAAGTTTTCAAGTTTCGCAAAATCTTTAAGAAACCACTTATTGGCTAATCGTAGTTTTATGCGTAATGTAAATGTATTATTTAATTTACAAATACAGTCATAGAGTATAGATGTCGACAGTTTTGACTTAGCTTGATTATTACCTACAAATATATTAACTATACATATATGTGCCATGCAATTAAATATATAAATGAGCAAAACGATGATCTCTATCCGAAAGTAGTGTATTTGTTTAGAAATTACCTACTACAATTAAAAGCTGTATGCCATGACTTTCTACTATCTCTAGATGTAAACCTCTAAATGAAAAACACTGACCTTTAGAGTGAACATTATATAAGAATTGTATTACTTTGAATAAAATCTTATCCACACGCGTGCTAACAAAATCAAGCTGAAAGCAAAGCTGTCTTTATCAAATACTTTCCCTATTTTATTTTAGGATCACGTTTGCACAAAAAAGTATATAGGAAAAACAAGCTTCCTTAACCAAAAATCGACTACACTTTTTATACAAGCACATCTAATAGTTTTTAAATTCGCCGCAAATCTAGTCACACCGCGCAAGGCTATATCAGCTGTTAGAAATTCCTGAAGGTGATTTCTTCCTAAAACGTCTGTTCATCTTGTCCCAGGAGTGTCCGCCCTTAAAAATACCAACTTTGGATGTTCTGGTGGAAAAATAACACATAGTACGTGGAAAATTTGTGTTATTTCGGCGCTACTGTGGCACTCCAGTGCATTCATTCGAACAACAACAATCAAGCATATGTGAACGGTCGTCAAAGTACTATTTCTACCAGAAACTCACCCGAATGTCGTGCCAACTTAAGCCATCAGCTGAAAACGGCCCTACAAGAACCAGTAACAGAAACAGCCTCACGCCACTCTCAATAGTCCTCATGGGGACAGCGACTTGCCACGGCCACCAGTGAAACTCTGCCGATTTTCTCAAAACATAATACGCTCATGAGGTCCGCTCATGCGCTGGAGAGGGTGGGCCAGGCTGGGAAAGGGCCACACTTGCATTTGGATAGAAGGTTTCCTATTAGACAGTGTGTTCCAACTGGTGTGGTTTATGGTTTCCTACTATCAAGTCCACGTTCAGGTTATGTTATAATGTTGAGGTCTATAGCACATAGGTAATTAGAGGCACATAAATGCTGTAGAACAGTATTACGCCAATGATAATGCAAAATCTCTTGTAACGCTGAAGTGTTTTGCTGAGTAGGAGATCGAGCCATTGATCGAAACGCATACCCCTACTTAGAACTCAAAATGGTTTAAATCAAATTGAATATAGTGAGACATTAGCGTGCGTGTGCACTACATACCAGTGCTCAATTTAGAAACGCGCAAAAATTCGTGCAGAACTAAATAGGTAATCAAACTTTCGGTATTTTCGAAATTATGCCAGCAAAAAGTGGGCAACCGAAGTTTCGAACTTACCCTGGCATGGGGCTTCCATTATGCAAAACTTCGTGTGAAACTAGCTTTATCTGAATAAGAGCGTTGTTTAGAGTTTCATTGACAAAAAAGTGCGAATGATATAGTTCGAATATTTTGTCAATGAATGTTAGGTATATACCGTGTGTTCGAGTTAGTGTATTCGAATTTCTTACTTATGTCAACACACGGGTCGCTATGCGCGCACTTTAATCGAAAATTTTTATTTATTTTGAAGATGTTTTACAAACGTATGGCCGTCAACATAGCTGTTTGAGCAAGAATGGGATGCATTACTCAACACTAGCTTTAAAGGTTTACACTTTTCTGTGCATATAATTAAGTGCCGGGAGTGAATGTTCTAGCTGAACCAAAGTAAGTCAAAATGTAGTTTTCCTATTTTTGTTATAAGTTATTGCAAAATGCAAAGGTAAATCATATGGCAATAGAGAAGCTATGATTTTACAAAGTATCATTCAACATTTTTGCGATAGCAACAAACGTGCACGATAAATTTTATCTTTTAAGAAGTACGTCAAGCGTGATATCACCTCGTCACTAACATATTATTTACTGATGATATATATAGCTTTTCTGAGAGCGCAGTTTAATATTTATAATTTATTATATGCAACCAGATATATTACATACACATTTGAAATTACCCCGTTAGGTGAAGATAATAGGCGAGTAGTAGATCAGTCATTATTATTATTGTGCATTCTCATTAAATAATTTATTTAATTAATTAAAGACGGCTAATTTAAATACTCAAAATAATTTTTTTTCTACATAATTTCTACTAGTCTAGCTGTTGATTTAATGCTTTTGACTGTGTGACATTGTTTCGAGGCCTGAAAATAGATTTAGTCATTTTCACAGTTTCTCATTTATAAGGTTTACTAGTAAATTAAGTACATACTTGTAGGAATACAAGACCACCGTAACATACCTGTGTTTGCTTTGACAGGTTTTGGACGCAATGCCACGTCGTGACAAACCGTTATCTCAAGCTTTAGTGATTTCGTCAGGTTCATCGGATAGTGGTTCTCATGGAAGAGCAACCCCCCCGGCGGACCAGGATGAGGAGTCGTCGTTGTCATTTTTATCTTCGACCGGATTACGCCATGGCATTTACAATAATCCTCGTTGTCAAGGGCGCCAATTTTGGATGACAGCCTCGTCGGGCTCCGTTGTAAATCTTATGGGTTACGCGTTACGGCACGGGCGCGGATCAAGTCTTGTACATCTTGCAAAATTACTGCATAACGAGCCAATCATATGTGGGTTCGAGGCACCCCTGCGTGGCCTATTGTTTGCTGCGTTCTATTACCCACTGAATAGAAGACTTCTCGAAGATTTGGCGGTCTGTGTTCTGCCGCTCGATCCTCTTGTAAGAACAGGGGCACTTCTAGAATCTCTCCTCCTTATGCTGCAAAATCAACAGGTACCTATGCATATTTTAAACACTCATATAGACGATCCTTTTCTCCCTTATCTGTACTTCAATTGATTTTTTGTAATTATTATCCAGATGAAATACGCAAGCATTTCAAAGAAAAATATATTACGAACTTTTGAAACGTTATGAATAATCTAATAATTTACCAATTACTAACTGTGCTAACCGGTAAGCATGTTACTGATAATTTGATTAGTCAAATGTAATCATAGAAAATAGCTTTTTCTATAGCTTCTTTCAAGCTATTTAGCTAAAGAACTTCTTTCAGTTTCTGCAATATTGCTTATATATTTATCTAGCTTACTTACGAATTCGAGCCCATCACAAACTGGGCAGACACTCACGCCATAAGCCGCGAAAAAGGTCGCGAGACCAATCCTTTGCTAGCCATCTTTCATGGCTACGTCGCGCTACAGCGGGTACGTGAGCTCACAAAACTTCAAAGTGATCCGGAACTTCTCTCCGGCACCCTAACAGATGATGAACGGGCTTTTCGAGAAGTTGCTTTAAGCCACCAACGGGCGCTGGTGCGCAAATCGCTCGAGGGCGCCTTCTGTGTTCCCAAAGTAGTAGGCGATGTCTTCCTACAGATGGGCCTGTTGTATGAGCAAATGGACGAAGAGTTCAACTTCGAAAAAGTTCTAAAATCCTATATAAAACGTAATCCGAACCATTTGACGGGATTTCTATTTTATTGTCAGGTACGTCTTGTAGCTCTAGTGTCATGCTTATGTTTAGTTAGAAGCGTATGACAAGGTGTATTCGTAAGAGTTTCAAAACTTTCAAACTAGATTTCTATATAGTATATGTTACCAATCGAATCGATGCTGAAAAATGAAGTTATTGCGATTGCATTGCATAATGCAGGCACATGGGTTTCTTTTTTAGCTTCTACGTCAGCGCCAGGATGTCGACAGCTCAATTCGCCGTCTTGCTTGCATTCGGAAGATATTAGTGATGGCACCGGCAGACACTCTTGTTCTCGACTATGCGGAAACGATTTTAGATCTCGGGGAGGTAGCGGATTTTCAAGATGTAGCTGACCGACTAGCGACGTATCTTGACCACTGGGAAAGAAGAGCATGCCTTAGGGGATGGAGACTTTTGGCGGCTACGCTATTGCTCGCCAGGTAAAGTTTATGATAGGCAAGAAATGCAGGAAGTGTCCAAATAGCGTAAATTAGTCTTCTGTTGTCATGACAAAGTGAAGTTTTCAATTCCTGCGGAAAATCTTTGATAAAATAAATGATTATCAGGACTGTGTCTACGTTCTTACATCTACTGACAGACAGCGAAACGAAAACAAAGCTACTGCATTTGTCTAATTTGATATAATCGATAATTCAGAATATGGACATTTAAACTTTTTGTTTATTAGAATGGCGAAAGAAATGCTCGAAACGTGTATTCCAGAGTCATTTATGAAGAATACCGTAACTCGTGTGATTGCGTACGATCGTCCAAAATTTTCTTTGGCACATTATTCATTACGTAACTAGAGCTTTGCCTCGGGTCAAAAAGGGCTGATGATTCCAGCAGCGACACTCCTCTGGATCTTTAGTTTAAATATATCTCTTCGTGTTTCCTATCTTTCAGGAAGTACGATCATTCTGTTGAGTTTATGAGCAACAGAAAATTTTGGTGGAAATACCATTTTCGGGTAGATGACTGCAACTGCGAACCTGTGACGCTTGCCAAAGCACTCGTCGTTTCACTGTTAACTGGTCCGGATAATGCATATGTTCGTGCTACGAGCGCAGCAGCTGCAAATGCAAATGATGGCAGGCTTGAACATGCCCTGAAGATAACCACTGATGCTAAAAACTTTCGACTAGACATGTTTGTTGCAATCGTTCAATAATGCATTGTTCTCATTTGTTAAAAAATAAAGCATAAGTTTGTTATATAGACACGTCGGAATAAAGTAGCTTTACTTGTAACTAGACCTGCTCCTAAAAGAAAACACTGATTACTTAACGTAGCGGATTTTTTTCTGAGATGAAGCAACTAGCCGCTTGTGTTAAACTGGACCCATGGAAATGACCCATATTGAGAGAAATCTCCAACACTGATATCGGACAGGCTGATGATCTAATGTGATTCATTCGTAAAGTGTTGTAAAAACTCGAGCACGACATCAGCCTTGACTGGATAATTAAGCATAATAACACTTTAAATGCTCTCATGAAAGACTAACACCTCTATAGGCTTATTTTTGCTTACAGTGAGTGGCCGATAGACATTGCGCCTATCTTCGGCGACCTAGAGCCTTTGTTCGCCACAAGATATTTCCGGCTACTTGAGATCTATAATAGGCAGCTGATGGTATTGAACGTGCCTGGCTGATCCCTTTATTAAAAACCTTGGCTCGTTTTAATTACTAACAAATTTGAATGCATATATTGATTTTCTAGCCTAATAAGACACAGCCATTTATTTCGTTATTATAATTAGATTTTATTATTTTATTATATACTTGCTTGCTGTCGGTCAAATTTATAATAATTTATGTGAATTAATCTCCTTTTCTCTTTCCTTCGCTATCTGTTCTCGTCGACATTGTGTCTCAATGAATACATTTGTTATTATTACAAAC